>NC_056732.1:969525303-969645699 GCF_019279795.1 Protopterus annectens | reverse complement strand
TCCTTTGGGTTTTTTTCCCTTTAGGGGGTCCTGCATTTCATGGACTCTTGTCAGCAACCTTAAACACGCTGGTGGTGCATATGTCTAACTGTGCCGTAGTCATGGCTATATCATCGTCTGTTGTTCAGACACAGCTGGAGTGGGTTCTGTGAGAATGTATTTTTGGGTCCTTCAATGGACACCAATGTGCATATGTCAAGTTAGATGTTGCTGGACTGTGTCCAACTGGCCAGTGCTTTTCACTGCTGCTGTATGTTCCCCAATCGCGGATGTCTGTTTGACTACCCATTCTATGTGGTGCTACGTAACCAGGTGATTTAGTACTGTGAACAAATGGTATACATCCAAAGATGCTGGTTAGCAACTGCTTCAAATAAACCTCAGACGTCCCAATAGGACATATCCGTCACTGTATTTTCAACATAACACCACCGGAACATGTTGATCCCCTATGTATTCATTGAAGCATGTTGTCTTCATAGGTGGGAACGCCATAGTTTACATATCCTACTTGACGTTGTGGGTGTGCCATTAGTATGTGTTCCACAGGTCGCCCATCTGTTCTGCTGTATGGTAGCGGGTGCTCCCCATTTTGTTGCTGGCAGATTGAGTGCTGTGTACGCCGGTGTTGGCATGGCGGTCCAACTTTGTATGTGGAATGTCAACTGTAGTCCCTATGTATATTTCCTGTGTTATGCCTTACCGTGGCTGTGTAATTTCCCCGGGTTTGCAGTTGTGGGTGCCATCTTGGCCGTACGCTTGTCCATCCATGAGAATTGCCTACTGGACACTAGTATAGGGCTGTACACATTTCACACCTGCATTTAGCATTCTCCGGTGGATGGTTTGCATTATTAGTGGGGAGTAAGGCAGGTGCTACGCACACATCCCTCTCACGGGGCGGGACAAAGGATTACCTGCGAAACAACACCGAGCCCAATTTCTACATACCCAGGATCCCTTGACTGCAACAGTCGACAGTACCCATTACACATCCTTCATGTGTGCGGGACTGTGATGTGGACGCACTTCTATGGACTCGGTACCCTGGGTATTTCTGTGCATATGTGCTGCATTTCATGGACAGCTATCATCAACATTAAACACGCTTGCGGTGCATATGTGTGGCTGTGACGTGGTCACGACAATGAGTTCATGTAGGTGATGACAGAAGCTGGCAGGCATTCCATGAATAAATTTTTGGGTCCTACAATGGACACCACTGTGCATATGTAAAGTGTAGAGCTTGTCGGACTGTGTCCTTGTGGCCAGTGGGTTTGACTGATGCTGTGTGTTCAACAATCGCGGATGTCTGCTTGACTACCCATAGTGTGTAGTGCTACGGGAACCATGTTTTCCGAGACCAGAACCCAATGGTGTACATCCAATGTTGCAGGTTAACAACTGCTTTAATTAATCCCCAGAGGTCACGGTTGGGAAGTATCGCCACTTTATTGTCGGAACAACACCTCCAGACTAGGTAAATCACGGGAACTTTAGCCCGGTCTTACCGGCCATTTGCACGTGTCAATACATGTATGATAATACATATTGTCATGCCGAAGGTAATCTATGTTATTTGGACAATGGCTTCTGCTAGTGGCATCCGTTGCTGTGAGTGTTGCCGGTTACCATACACATTGCTTGCTCAGAGGCAGACTTCCCAATTCTGAACACTACTGTGGTCTCCTTTAAGGACCCTGAGCCAGTGGTCAACAGTACTGCAGCCACTGCATCACTCACATATGCCGTCTACCGGTACCTACAGGACTGCATGAACCAGGCATTCCCTTACCCAACTGTGGTTCATTGTACCAATGCCAAGCATCCAGTGTGGTGTACCCCAGCCATACACAAGCTGTACAACAAGAGGGGGTGGCTACTACAAGGCGGAGCAGACACCTTGTGAGGTATGACACCCTTGGTCATTATATGTGTAGAGCTACACGCTGTCATGACATGGTCCAGGGCACGTTCCACAGATATACCTACATGGACCTGGCTGACAATCATACCACCTTCATTTGCTATGCTCGACACCTGGGAGGTCACTCCCACATATGCTCTGACTGGGTTCACGATGATGTGGAGTTTACTCAACATACACACATTGCCAAAATACGGGCTGACAAGTTCGGTGAGGACATCTCCACACCCTCCCCCCCACATGAAGAGATGTCTGTACCAGTGGTTTGTGGTCCCCAAATGTTCTGTGACACACGGGTGGGACATGCTCTCCAGGGTAGTGAACATAGCATCCATGAGACCAGCTGGTGACCCGACTGTGTACTCCACTATCTCATTGAGGAATTAGACCCACAGTTAGGACAGCTGTTTCTTTGTAGCCTCACCTCAGGTAACATACCCAGGTTGTGTCGCACGGCAACTGTAGTCCCACATCACAGGGCCAATGCCTCCACTGACCCTGGTTATTACTGTCCCATTACCATGAGGAGACCAATCTGCAAAGACATGGGGAGGGATCATACTGCGGCTCGTAGATGAAGGCATAGGGGACCTGCATACTTTGCATCCAACATGGTTTGGCTTGTTCAGGGGCGGTTCATGCCTTTAGCATGGTTGACGTTTTCGGGACAGTCACCGAGGCCATTGATGGGGGTCTTGCAGTCCATACAGCCTACCTCAACCTGGCAAAGGCCTTCAACACATTACCCCCCTCAGGTATCATTGATAAACCCATTGGCTGGGATGTGAACACGTACATCACAGGATGTGTTGTAAACTGCCTATGTGACACAACCCACGCGGTCATAGTTGCTGGCAGCATGTCAGACCTACTGTCTGTCGCAAGCGGTGTCCCATGGGGCCCTTCCCTGGGTCCACTCCTCTCATACATCTACATTTCCACAGTACAGGCACACACAGGGGTGTTATGGGCAACATTGTTTGTAGATGACTGCGAAACAGGTGCCATAGTGGGATGGACATCTGACACAGATATCCTTCATAGGGGCCTCCCAGATATGCATATCAGCTGTCAGGGACATGTCCCACAGCTAAATGCAAAGTAATGCAACATCATACCTGTCGAGGAGTACTAGGTCACCCCTGTCCAACATATGGGTGGCTGTCCACTGAGCGCAGGGGTGATTACCAGGGATCAGGGGACAGAGTTTGTCAGTCACCATTCGTTCAACACACACGTTGCTATCGTGGTTCGGTGGGACTTCTACATTGCCCACCTGTTTGTGCAGGGAGTCACATCTACATCAGGGTAGGTCATTGTCTCCTTGTACCCATTATGTGTTACACCTATGATTGACTACATTGCCCCATTCGGAGGGTATCTGACCCAACACCTACAGCAGCTGGGAAGGCCTCATAGGTTAATTGTCATACAGATGCAGGGTGACATGGATTTGTGTAATGCTGCCCCACTTGTAGGACCCCTGCCCCATTCAGTCACATACCTGTTGTTTAGTGTTGACCTGTGCCTGACATACGAGGCCATGTCAACCCATATGTCATGTCTATGCTTCACCTACTGTATCTGCATCCCTCAGAACCACAAGGGCAGGTGACATGAACCTTGTCACGGTCATTAATGGGATGTGTTGGAGTGACACATACATCACCCGGACACTCACAATGCTGTGGATCTACATCACAGTACATGTGAGACAGAGATCCTTCCTAGCCTTGTTCGGGGGTATGTTGTCCATTGGATGGGGGCTTGCAGATATAGGCCGGGGATTATAGGTTCATAGGTTCATAGGTTCATAGGTTCATACTAGGCTATCTGCCCGAGGGCATTTACAAGCCTAGCCCATAGTTTTGTGGCTTACGCCACCCCTTTAGTATGGGGAACTATACCCATTATTTTGCTGTGCCTCTGTTGAGCAGTGACACTGAGGTAATCCCTGGGGTATATCTGCGATCTCCCATCCATTGGTCAAGATTTCTCTTGAACAAGGCCAGCGAGGTGCTCTGCCTCACATATACCGGATTTTATTCCACAGCATAGGGAGTCTTTGGGTGATGAATCTATCCTCCAGCACGCCCTATTAATAGCCGTGTCGAGGTTTAAGTCTCCGCCTTGTGGCTCTGACGGATCTAGATTTTTGAGGTGAAGCATATTCATCAAATCTGGGTTTGACATGGCCTTGTATGTTAGGCAAAGGTCACCTCTGAGCAAGCGGTGCGACTGAATAGAGCTGGAGTTCTTTCAGTCGGGCAGCATAGGACAGATGTTTGAGACCCTTTATCCTTTTGGTGAGGAACTTTTGTGGCCTCTCCAGCTGTTGCAAGTGTCGGGTCAGATACATTCCGAATGGGGCATTGTACTCAATCATTGGTCTGATGAGTGATGAGTATAGGGAGACTATGACCTCCCTTGATCTAGATGAGAATCCCTTCATGATAAGGTGGGCAATGTAGAAGGTCTTCCTAACTACTTTAGCTACATGGGTGTCAAATGACAGACTACTATCAACCTGGGTCCCCAGGTCCCTGATAACGTCTTCTGTACTCAGTGGATTGCCACCTATTTGGTAGCTAGGGGTAACCTTGTTTTTCCGGAAGGGTATGACTATGCATTTTTTGGCATTTAACTTTAGGCCATGGCTCTGGCACCAGTTATCCGTTTCTGTGAGACCCTTCTGAAGGATATCTGTGTCAGATGTGTTTTCTACTATGGCGCCCAGTTTGCAGTCATCTGCAAACTTTGTCAGCCATAACCCTCCTGTGTTTGCTTGTACTTCAGAAAAGTAGATGCCAAACAAGAGTGGGCCCAGGACTGAGCCCTGTGGTACACCACTTGTGACAGGCTTTGAGTCTGACATGGCGCCAGCAACTCTGACCCTGTGGGTTCTGTCACTCAGCCAGTTTGCAACCCATCTTGTGATGTATGGGTTAACATTTAAGCTGATGAGTTTTTCAATGATACCTGAGTGGGGTATTGTATCAAAGGCCTTCGCCAGATCGAGGTAGGCTGTATGGACTGCCTTTCCTCATCAATGGCTTTGGTGACTGTTTCAAAAAGTCAACCAAGTTTAGAAGGCATGATCTGCCTTTGACAAAGCCAAACTGGGATGGATCCAAAGTCTGCAAATTCCTATGTCTTTATTTATGAGGTCCATTATGATCCTCTCCATGGCTTTGCAGATAAGGCTTGTCAAGCTAATGGGCGGTAATTTCCAGGGTCGGTGGAGGCACCGCCTTTGTGAAGTGGGACCACAGTTGCAGTGCGCCACTCCTGGGTACGTATCCAGAGGTAAGACTATGATTAAACAGCTGTCCTAGCTGTGGGTTTAATTCCTCATTGAGTTCGTGGAGCACACAGCCGGGGACACCATCAGGTCCCATGGATGCTGTGTTTTTGCTTTGGAGAGAGCAGTTCTCACTTGGGCGTTGGAGATGTTTGGGGGCTGCAATCGCTGGTATAGATATCTCTCCTTTGGGGGGCAGAAGTTTGCACTGAACCTGTCAGCCAGTATGTTGGCAATGTCTGTAGGATCAGTAATCTTCACATCATTTTGAACTAGTTCTGAGCATATATGGGAGTTTCCTCCCAGGTTTCTAACATAGCTAAAGAAGGCCTTATGATTGTCTTTGAGTCTTTAGCTATTTTTCTCTCAAAATTTGCTTTGGATGATTTTATGAGAGCTCTTAGTTTTTACTTATAGTGATCAAGGGTGTCTTACCTTTTAAGGATTTTGCTCTATCTTGTAGTAGCTTCCTCCTTTGTTGTAGAGTTTGTTTATGGCTGGGGTCCACCAGAGTGGACGCTGCCTTGGTACAAAGAGTCTTTGTTTTGCTTGGGATTGCCTTATCCATGCAGTCCTGCAGGTGCTGGTAGAAGGCATTTGTAAGTGATTCAGCGGCTTGAGTACTGTTTTCCGTCGGCTCGGGGCCTTAAAGGAGACCACACTAGTCTTTAGAAGTGTGAAGTCGGCTTTCGAGAAGTTCTTTACTGTGGTCTTTTTATTTCAGGTGGGGTGGGATGAGGACCTCCAGCGAGATTAGTTTGTGATCTGATCTCACCAGTGAGGGGTATACTTCGGTGTTGAACATTGTGCTCCCATGTTCGTGATGATGAGATCAAGTATGTTTTCTCCTCTTGTGGGGATGGTGACTAGTTGTTCCATGGCATTTGAGTTTATGAATTCCAGGAACTTTTGGGCTAGGGTGTTTGGGCTTGAGTAGTGTTCCCAGTCTATATTAGGGTAATTGAAGTCACCTAGTATGATGGTGTTTGGTGATACATTTATCCCTCTAGTGTTTTCAGGAAGGCCATGTGAGGTTCCTGAGTTTGTGAGGGTGGCCTGTAATATGCTACAATTTGCAGAGCAGTCTTGCCTATGGTTAATTGCACCTGGATGGTCTCCGATGCATCATGCGTTGCCACCAGTCTTGAGGTGTGGGTGTCTTTGATGAATATGGATACCCCCTCCTTTCTTGGTATTGTCCGGATTTTGGGGCAACGCATGATAAGAGGTAAAACCTGATAGTGCTGGGGTGCTCTCAGGAGCCTTGAACCAGGTTTCTGTCACTGCACAGACATCGATGTTCTCCATACTGAGAAGGGCCTCGAAAAGTGCATTTTGAGATTTAGACTTCTGGCATTGAGCAGCATTACCCTTAGTTTTTTCCTTTTTGTGTTCTAGGGTGGTAGGTTTAGAATTTGAGCCTTGCCTAAAAAGGCACTATGGGGGTGGCAAGAGCCTTTGCCAATATTCGAATCCCAGGGTGACAGGTGCAAGCCGCCCTTGCGCAGCGTGGCTTGTCCAGCATGTCATCCCAGGCAGACAGACATTGATCCCCTTTGAATGACACCAGAGTTTAAGCCAATTGTTAAAGCTGATCATCTTATCTCTGTATTGTGGCATCATTCTTGGTGAAGGTAGGATACTGCTCAAGGTCAGGGTCATACCTGCCTGGGCTACATAATCAGAGAGCTCCTCAATGTCTCTTTTCATGTAGTCCAAGGAGGTACGCCTCAGGTCGCTTACACCAGCGTGGACAATGACTGAGTCATATTTGTACCTGCTGTTGAGAGACCTGAGTGCTTGCGTTATGTGGCGGATTCTAGCCCGACAGGCAGCTTACTGTGACCTTCTCCTTACTCAGTCTGGTGAGCGGGACGCCAGTGTGTCTGACTATGGAGTCACCAATGACTAGTGTGTCTGGCATTGTGTTTGGCCTTAAGGGCTGTGACTGTTTGACACTCTGACTGTGAGGTCTATGTGTTGCAGGTGTTGTGTTCTGAGGTGGTGGTTGTTTGGGTGTCTGCTTTGGTGGCCTCTGCTGTTTTGGTAGATTTTGATCAGAGCCGAGTATGTCTTTGTGTGTTTATGTGTATGATTTGAGGTTGTGATGGTACTATGTGAGACTGGGTCTATAGTGTGTGTGGTAACCTTCTCCTCCTGACTGGTCTTGCCAGTCCTATGTTGAGAGAGCTCAGCCTCCAGTTTGGCCGTATAGTTGCATCTCTCGCATGTATTTGTGTTTTGTGGGAGGAGGAGAGGGTTGTCTGTGTACATGAGGCAATTGTAACATTGCCTCAATATTCCCAGGTTCACCAGCTGAGCAGGAGAGGACACTAGCAACTGATCCCACATGCTAGAAGGACTAGACAAAAAACTTTAAAAGAGATTCCGGGGACGTGAGTGACCGAGAAATGGGGTTTGCCTTTTGGGGTGCTATCTATAAGAGTGCCGTATCAAGGTAATAAGTACTGTAGGAGCAAGTGCTAGGTTTAACAGATAGAGAAAAGACTACTTGGAGTCAAGTAGAGATGATCTTTTTAGGTATTAGAGAAAGTGCTAGTAACAGGGATGCTTAAAGGTAAGATTGAAAAGAATGCACTCTGCAGTGTGCACTAGAGAAGTTAGATATGAAAGTAGGTAACTTGAGTTTTACCTGTTTAAAAGTTAAGGTTTAGTGGAGAGTTACTATTTTTAAAACAGCAAGATGGACTGAAAGGGGTGGTTACTTTTGTATTTTGGTACTATGAAATACTGTAGGATGGTCAATAAATTTAAATAATTGAAGGGGTGGGATTTCAAAAGTGATGGTTTTGTGATTACTCACATAAGCCAGTGAAAGTAGAGAGAAATGAGATATATGGTCAGATTAACATAAGAGGCGGGCAACTAGAAAGACAGTGGTATTTAACAAGACAACTTAAATGGGTGGGAGGGAGGGGAAAAATTCTGCCTGACTCAGAATAATTACATCATTATCACTGCTTGACAGAGGTACAGCAATATCATAAGTATTTTATCTCCGGCACAGAAGGTTGGCAAAGTAATCCTAACTATGGTGTAGGGTTATGGCTGAACTTGGGTCAATGGCCTACCCTGTACCTATGGACGTATGAACCTATATTCATAGTTTGTCCCATTTACACTTGTCTATCCCCTATCCTCTTTCTCATGTGTATATTTCTGTGGCACGTGATTGTCCTCTGTATTACTTGCAGGTATGCTGTCTACAGTGCACATACACCACGGTTGATGACAGTGTATCTGTGTCCCTAACACTGTGATACTGAGGACTACCACACATCCTTCACAACATTACATGCATATGTCCATTCTATTCTTCTTTGGCCTATGGGGGGGTGTTAAGGCAACAATTACACAAGTCCCTGTTTGTGCATGCTTCATGTTGGTGTTTGACCAGCCTCCGTTGCAGTCGTGTGTTGGACGGTAGTGTTTCTGTGTGTTTGGCATGTGTTTTTATTGCCGGTACATCTGTGGGAGGTGTGGTTGGCACATGTTCCTCTTTGCAGGGACACCCATCCTGGGGTTTGTGTCATGCATCTGCACTTGGCACGTGCCATATGTCCTGTACTATTCCCACAGTCGTGTATGCCTTCATGCACTACTACTGCATGTTACTGGCTGTTTGTATGTGGTACACATGGTGATTGTGGTGGTTGGCTTGACCTATTCCCATGCTAGAACATACACATCTGTCAATTACGTTGTTTAAATCAAACTGTAACACTCATTAGTCTTTTCAAAATGACAGTCAATAACACAGGAAGCTCAGATTAACAATGTTTTAATAGTGTGCACCAGGAGGCAAATAACTATGCAGTACAAGTTTAGAGTTTTGTCTGACTCTATACAAGAAACAGCTGTATGAGTATTGTGTTTACAATCATCTTTTGCCCACCTTAATGATGTGGTCAGTCACAGGGCATTTACATCACTATAGTCCACAATATTGTATTCCTACAACAGTGCTAAGGTAATGCTTATTAAATGTTTTCCCATGAGGATAGCACAGCCTTGCAAGCCACATAGTCAATTAGAATGTCCTTCGGTAAATTCTGCTCTGTCAAGGTTCCAAGACTGTTCAGATACGATCGTCACTTCATTTCCTACTAGGTTCCTTTGTCTCTCTGGTGAGCAGCTGTACTCTGTCTTAGATAGAGCTCACAAGGCCATCCTCCTCAGTGGAAGGATGAAAGATATACCTGTACATACATTTATTATTCTCTAACCCAGCAGATGACTAATGCTGAATGACATACGCCTGCTGCACTGGTTACTGCCAGGGTCAGGGTTCGATCACACTGCAGCTACACTACAGGCAATTACATGCATGATAAGTTCTACTGCCATATTGTAAAATAGAATAATATGCATTATACACTATTTGCTTCTAAACTAGCACGTCATATATATGTTTAAATATATATTTTGCTAACATTCTCCCTCCTTTGATTGCTTCTATTCTATCCAGAAACATATACAGCATTACTTCATTCCCTAGCCTCTTCCTCTCTGAAATGTTTAACTAGGCAAGTCATTTGTTGTAGATTTCAGAAAGGATTTCATTTTGTATTAACAAATACCACTACAGGTCTTGATACATAGTCTCAGTTACAGATACGTCGACAGAGTCCCTGACTAATACTTTCATGCAAAGTATCCCGCAACAGACACATGCTCCCAATATGAGCAGAACAACACAAATGGCAATCAAGATATTCAGTATGACTGAACCCCATCCACCAAATGGTTTGTGGAAATGGTTCGTCAGTGGGTTTGGGCCTGGTTCCGCCATGGCTGACACCTGCTGTATTACCTCTAGGTGGGCCTTGATATTGTGCTTATTATGTGGTACTTAGACACAGCGGTCTTCTTTGATAAGCACGCACGTACCAGTTCTCGCCGCCAGGGTGCAGTCGTGCGCTATTACATTTTGTGACACAACAGTTCTCATTGCATCCAGTTCATCAGTCACAAGTTCAAGAGCGAAAAGTCACATTGCTCATTCCTCCGACAGGTTTTGACAACTTCCTCTGTTCCCTGATTGATTTCACTACTCCACAAGCTGGGATTGTTCCAGCCCAGGATATAACGCTGTCACTCAAGTCCATATGAGTCAATATTCCTTTATCTCTTGCAGAAGAATGATTTTTCAGAACAGCTTCCATTTCACCCACTGGATTAGTAGGTTTCTCAACTGTGTTCCCAGTTCTTCGAGCTATATGTCTTACAGTTCGTTTCGTACCCAGAGGCAATTGTGCAGTATGTCATATGACTGGAGCCAGATAACCCAAAAAACAACTGCCGGACCAATTCTCAGGTAACCATTGATATGCTTTTTCCCACAAACAAAATAACAATATTCTACTTTACTACTGATGCGGGTTAACTCTGCATGTAACATTTTCCTGTCTATAACAGAGGACTGTTTATACAATTCAGGATGTTTCTGCACATCTTTCCACGTTGTTCTCATGAAGCTTCAATACAAATCATGAATGGTGCTACAACTAGTACTGTGATCTTTGGCTGCTATATGACATTTGTAAGACACAGTTATGTTACAATTACTCCCACCAACTTGAACTGTATCATGTTTATGAAAACAAACAATTCCTTTTTGTGTAACAGGTAAGTACAGTGCCACTTTGTCCTGTGATCTCACAGAACCTATATCAAAGTGTAAATATTCACAAGTCTCAATCTATCCCCAAGGGGACAACATACATCGGAAGTCCTCCATATGATGTAGGTATGGCAGTACAAACACAGCAATTTGAAATGTTCATAGTCTGTACATGCACACGTCATGCCTAGGTATGTGTTGAAGTTTGGATGCCACTCTGTGGCCAGTTCATCACGTATCACTATTTGTATCTGTGTAGTTATATGCAGGTAAGGTCCCAGCAAATGTAAAGTCAACACAAACATGGTTAATAGGTGTATGATCAGTAGGACAGTAAACCAAATGTCTTTGGGGTTGCTTTGTATTGTTATACAGTCTGGCCCGGGTGATTCTGTCTCTATGGTATATCGGCTACAACATGTAAATCAGACTTGATATCCTTTACCGGTTTGAAAAAGGTGAGGTGAACCCAGGACGACCTCTCCGCAAACTTTACTGCAGTAGGCGTTGCCAACAGTACCTGGTACAGACCTTCCCACGTTGGACTCGGCAAGTTACTTTTTGGGATTACAGTGAAATACACACAGGATACTGGAGTCAGCTATGCGTCCGGCTTCGCTTGCTCTTTATCTGTAAAAGAGTTTAACTGCAAAACAGTGTTATTGGTTAACAATCCTCTCATGTCACTTGCTAATGAGCCATCGACCTCCAGCTCTGCAGGCATGACAGCTTTCCACTGTGGCACATGATATGCCATTCCAAATACTACTAAGGGGTCAAACACTTTACATTTGGAACTGTTGTCATGCTCAGCAATGCTAGAGGTAGACAGCAAATGCAACTCGTCTGGGTGTCACCCATCATCCTCCTCAACTTATTTCTCGGGATCCCATTGTACCTCGCCACCAGTCATGCTGACTGTGGGTCGTACATGCAATGTTTATTCATGGAAATACCAAATAATCCCCCAGGTTGCTGGATTGTCTGGTTCACAAAATGTGTTCTATTGTTACTGTAGCTTCTTTACAGTATGCCAGATCTAGGGATACTTTATTTTACTGGGACCTTTGCCACTGCTGCTGCATCCGGATTCCTAGTTGGGAATGCTTCTACCCATTTTGATAATATATCTATAATCACTAAACAGTATTTCTTCCCTTCACATTTATTCAGCTGTATAAACTCCATACAAATAGTACGGAACGGTTATGGTGGTGTAGGTAAACCCACTACCTTCGGTTTAAATGCTCCCTGTGCATGATGTTTACTGCAAATATGACACGCTGCTCATGATGTTTGTATGTGGTTCCTAATTCTGTATGTTTGGAATATTCTGTTAACCAACTGTACCATCCCCCCTGTTGAGACATGGCTCTACCCATGGCTCAACAAAGCCGCATATCTGAATACATTAGACGTTAATATTGGCTTTCTCACTGTGGATATGTACAGTCCGTCTTCAAGGATTGCTCCTCGTCATACCCACGTCTGCTTTTCTGCTTTCGTAGTTGATGTTTGCATTGTTTGTAACATTTCTACATCTAGAATGTCTGAGGATTGTCATTCCTCATTCAAAAAGACACTTTCCAACTGTGAGGCTGCTTGTTTTGCAGCTGCATCAGCTCGTGCCTTACCTTTCCTACTGTTATCCTGTTGCTTTGTATGAGCTGCACATTTACAATTAGCTACTTTAGTGGGTAACTGAATGGAATCTAATGCATTCAAGATCAATTGCGCATGATTAATCGGTTTACCGGTGGATGTTATCATCCCCTATTCTTCCACTGCTGCTCATAAACATGCACTGTAGAGACAACATACTGACTATCGGTATAAATGTCCACACATCAGTTTTTCGCTAGAGTACAAGCACGTGTTAAAGCTATCGATTCTGCTGCTTGAGCAGACACGTTATGCTGCAGGGGTTGGGCTTCTACAATCTCATTATCAATAACTACTGCATAACCTACTTGATTCTTTCCTGTAGGACTCTTTCTACATGATCCGTACACATAAACTGTCACCTCTGCATCATCTAAGAGTATATCAGTGATATCCTGTCTGTGTGGAGTTATTTCCTCCATTTCATATAGGCAACTGTGTGGTGTGCCATACACAGGTGTCGGACATGACGTTGATAGGTTTAATGTTGTACAATGTTCAATCACCATATGAGGTTGACTCAGGGGTATGGTCAAACAAGAAAGATGTCTAGCACGGGTCAGGAATGCTATTTTCTCTTGCAGCAGAATGATCGCAACTGCATGAGACACTCTCACAGTGAGAGGGTGGAATAATAACAATGAGGCCGAGGCCTGTACTGCCATGGGTGCTGCAACAACTGCCTGTACACAATGTGGCACTGACCATGCCACTGTGTCCAACTGCGATGAGTAGTAAGCTATGGGGCGTTGCTTACTTCCATGCTGTTGTGTCAAGACTGACGTCATATATCCCTGCTTACAATCTACAGTCTGACAACATCTTTTATGATTATTCGGGAGACCTAAAACAGATGTTGAAGCTATCAATCGTTTTAGTCTGCAGAAAGCTGTTTCTGCTACTGGAATCCAGTGTAGTATATGTTGTGCTGCCATAGGTGTATTAAAGATTAAAGCAGACAATAGAGCAGATTCCAAAGCATTGTTTGGTAACCAGCTTCGACAAACGTTAGTCGGCCCAGGAAGGACATCATTCCCTTCTTGGTAGTTGGCTTGGGTGCTTGTGAAATTGCTGCCTTCCTATCGTCATGTAATGTTCTACCCTCCTTGGATACCACATATCCCAGGTACTTGACCTGTATTCTCTGTAGTTGCAATTTATGCTTGCTTAATTTATGTCCCTGTTCTGCTGAATATTTCAATAATGCTATTGTATCTTCCCTACATTGCTGCTGGGTAGGGGCCGCAAGCAGAATATCATCCACATAAAGTAGAACTTGACTGGCCCCGGGTGGAGTAAACACCGGAATGTTGCTAGCCATCTCCTGTGCGAATATCGTTGTACTTTCACAGTATCCCTGCGATAGCCGGGTATGGCTGTATCTGTTACCCTGAGTGAAAATGCAAAACAATACGGACTATCTGGATGTATAGGTATTGAAAAGGAAGCATAGCTTATATGTACCATGGTAAGATACTTCTGTGGCGGGTTCATAGCATTCAATATAGTGTGTGGGTCTGGCACCATCGGTACCCTAGGTATTATTACATGATTTACAGCTTGTAAATCCTGTACCATCCGCCATTCCCCCTTTGCTTTTCTATCAGAAGATACAGGGGTATTGCATGGTGAATAGTGATTACTTTGTGGATGGGGAATTCCCTCTGTGACTTTACAGATATCTTCTGGTGTCCACGGTCTATACACTAAGGGAGTTGGGTCCTGGCCTTCCTGTCCTGCATGAGGGTTCGGTACTTCAATTAATTGACAGATATCCTCACTCTGTTCTAGTGACTCTCTTCTTACTTGAGTGTCCCTAGGTATTTTATGAGTTCGGGATGTGGTTTCAATAGCTTCTCTTACATTTGGTCGTTGTGATACCTCGGTTGCCACAGGATAACGTGGGGGGGACTAGCCTGCCCTCCCGCTTCATATCCTAGATGTGGTATCGGAGGTGGTAGAGGGGGGGGGCTGTCGCTACTACTGTATTATTATCTTCTTTGTGTACGTATGATGCTTTCGCATTTCTAGTGTTCTGTTCCCTTCGGTTCACTACCTCAATCCACCTATGTGCTTGACGGATACCCAATTGTCGCTGTTTTTTCGCCTGCACATCTTAGGGTTGCCACCTTTTCAAATGCACAAAGTGGGACATTAGTGTTAGGAACGTGTCATTTTGCAGGGCAAAACATACCCACGGCCAGTACAAAGGACAGCAATTCACTTTTTGCCAGGAGAGCAACCTATTCTTGTAGCATTTGAGTTGCTTATTCTGTTTATTATGATATTTTGGTGTTTCAGATACAAACTAACTGTTTTATGCTACCATTAAAGAAGATATATGAAATATTTTGTCCTAAGATATCAGGACATTTGCCATTTGTTCAGTTTGTTTGCAGGACACAACTGGCCAAAGAGGGACTGTCCCTCACAAAGTGGGACAGGTGGTTACCCTAGAACATCTGCATCACATTTTCAGTGATTCCAATGTTTCAGTAACGATATTTTGTCTAATATACCATCAATGTCATATTTATTACCCCATTTTGCAGAATATCTCACATTATGTGCTCTCTGCAATTGCATATACTTCACATCACCCGTCAAACGCGGATCACACGATCTGTTTGTGCACTAATCTCCCATATCCTCTACACGACTGTTACGTAACCCTTCTCTCATACCACGTGGTATCTCCTTCCCTGTATCCACTGTAGTGTCTACAATGACTATTTACTCTACTCTGTGTTCCCCTGATCTATGTCCAAATTTAAAACTACTTGGATTGGTCTTCAACCTGCTATCACAACTGTTAACAGAAACACAATGTAGTCTGGTCCCTGATCTACAATAGAGACAAAGAGGCAAACCCTCCTTACCTGAGCCTCCTGTTTATGACTGCACGTTTTCTTCTTGGGATCCAGTTTTCCGCTTTTCAGCCACAGATCAGACAGTGGACAGCCTCTTTACACACAACAATTCAGTCGGAGGTCTTTTCACTCAAGAAGAACCATTTAGGCAAATTCTCCTGCTCAGATGTCTAACCACCCATGCAATCTGACCTGTAGCTTACCAAGGGAATTCCGGCTAAGAAGGACCACAATGTCAAATAAGTTGTTAAAACCAGACTGTAGAAATCAGTAGGCTTTTCTAAGTGACAGTCAATAACACAGGAAGCTCGGGTTCACAACGTTTTAGTAGTGTACACAGGCAGGCAAAAAACTATACAGTCCAAGTATGAGAGTTTTGTCTGACTCTATACAGTAAGCAATTTCTTTATATAGTGGTTACAATCAGCTTTTGCCCACCTTACTGACGTGGTCAGTCACAGGGCATTTCCATCACTATGGTCCGCAATATTCTATACATACGAGGGTGCTGAGGTCATGCTTTTAAAATGTTTTCCCATGAGAATAACACAGCCTTGCAAGGCACCAGGTCAATTACAGTGTCCTTCTGTAATTGTAGCTGTTTCAAGGACCCTGGACTGTTCCGATACAATAGTCAGTTCATTTCTTAATACGTTCCTTTGTCTCTCTGGTAAGGAGTTGTACTCTATCTTCGATAGAGCTCACAAGGCCATCCTCCTCAGCGGAAGGGAGGATGTTATACATGTACATACATTTATTTTTCTGTAACCCAGCAGATAATTAATGCTGAGAGACATAAGCCTGCTGAACTGGTTACTGCCAGGGTCAGAGTGCGATCACACTGCAGCTAAGCTTCACCAATTACATGCATGATCATTTCTACTGCCATATTGTACAGTACAATTCAATGCATTATATAGTATTTTGCTTCTAAACTGGCACTTCATATGTGTTTCTATATATATTTTTCTAACAACATTCATCCGCCCTTATGCATGTGGTTCCATCCTTTACCTTGACCGTGTGTATTTGGCCGTCCGCAACGCTTACTCTCCACATGTGATGTCCCACCTTCCCTTCTGTGCCTGTGGCACCCTGTTAGGACGTCCTGTTTGGTAGGCACATGTTCCGCTATATGTGTTTGACTTCTCTGCATAGCTAATCATCGATGCGGTGGTTCAACAACCCGACTTGTCCACATGTGTACAGTTATGTGCACCGTGGCGTGCAAACCTATATGGTTTGGACGGGTACATACCACATGCGGGATGTACACATTCTGCAGACACATTCACATGCAGCCATTTCCATATCTGTACCTGAGGTGGGTTGGTGACATGTGGGGTACATATTTGCCAGCGTGGCACTGCCTAAAACAATACTTCTTACCACATTTCAGGTATGCCCATTGTGTGTAGGTGTGTAGCTGCACAAGGATGCTAGCTGGTTTGGGTGCACAGGTGTACATGGGTGGGACTTACAGGCTACAATGGGGCTATTGTGTATTACATTTGCATGCATGGGTTCTGCTTCTGGATATTACACTTAGACATACGCCGTCCTGTGTATGCGACAAACATGTTGCTGGGTGTGGGACATGTTGCTATGCACATGTTTGCCTGTGTTTAGGGTATCTTGGTTCCTTCCTGTTGTTATGTCGACACAGCTACCCGGCTGTGTACTCTCACTACTGCTTGTGACCATTATGGTTGACACCTTTTCCAATGCCCATAGTGGGACATCTTTTGTGGAAACATCGGATTTTGCAGGACAACACATACCCACAGCAAGTGGAGTTGACAGAACTTCACTTGTTTGCCATAATATACGCTTATTCTGGTAGCATTTGGGTTCCTTATTCAGTTTCTTATGCCATGTATGTGTTTCATATACAAAATATATGTTTTATGCTACTATTACAGGTATATTGAGGGAATATTTTTGCCCAGAAATCTCAGGTCATTTGCCATTTTTCGATTTTTGGTGGGACACAACTGTCCAATGAGGGACTATCCATAGCAAAGTGGGACAGCTGGTAACCCTGGTGACCATGCCCATGTCGCTACTGGGGTTGCCACCTTTTCCAATGGCCAAGGTGGGACATTTTCGGGACTCACATCAGATTTTACAGGGCGACACATACCCACGGTCACTATATAGCATAGAACTTCACTTGTTTGCCTAAATAAAAGCTTATTGTTGTAGCAGTTTGGTTGCTTATTCTGTTTCTTGTGACATTTAGGTATTTTAGTTACAGAAATAACCATTTCATGCAACCATTAGATTAAATACGGGATATAATTATGTCCTACAATCTTAGCACATTTGCCGTTTTTAATATTTTTTATCGGGACACAACTGCCCATAGAGGACTGCCCTCGCAAAGTGGGACAGGTGGTAATCTTAGTCGCTACTCCTATGTCGGTGCGGCGCGCTGACATGCTGCGGTACACCTTCTCTGGGTATGCCCACTGACGGTGCATTGCGGGACGAACACGGTGTTACGCGTATCCTTTGTTCCTTGGACGGGTACACTTAGGGCTTCGTGGGTTGTGTTTGCTTCTCCGTTTAGTTGGGACGGGTACTATGTTGCATACTCTACGTGCGTTTCATTCTGCACGGGCCCTGGCTGCTGCCATTACTATTATGGGCGGACCGTGGCAGTCAGCAAATTAGGTTGCTCATCGCCTGCCGGCTTAGCCACGCCTCCGGACGCATCCTACTTGGGCTCGCTCACGTACACTACGCACGTGTCTGTGGTTGCGGCGCGCTCTCATTACTATGCATATGGCGCTACTACGCCGACTATTCACTGCACCGCCGGCGCAGGCCTTACACCGGCCTTGCGCCGAGCTTCATGAATCCCGGGGTCTGTATGTTTACTTTTATTTATTTAATTTATTTCTTTGACATTTGTTAACTGGGTTGGTCCAACTGAGCCAGATTTCCCATTTTCAGTGGAGATCCAAGGAGAAAAGCTCCAAATACTTACATTATAATACTACTAGAAAATATATACAGAGATAGGTAAATTAATTAGAGAAACTATAACATTGATGAAAAATGCAAACGGATATGGATATAGGTAAAACAAATCTTGATACAGTTATGCAACAGAGGTGACTTAATATCTATCAAACCATACTATGACTTATTAAAATAACATAAGAAGTGTGTGCCATGAAAAAAAAAGACCATAGAACCCTACCTTCTAAGGATGCTTAGGACAAGGTTCGGGGGGGGGGGGGTCACAGATGCATACCTTGAGGTGGATTGGGTATTGTTTAAGTGACTTCTTAAATTTGTATGTCTTGTGTATGCTTCTTAAAGTCAAGGGAAGCGTGTTCCATAGGATGATAGGAGAGTAGCTGTATAAGTTGTGTCCTACATATTTGTCAGGTTTATAAATTTGCAATAGGCATTGATCAGAGCTCTTATGAAGTCTAGGGGGAGGGGTGCAGTGAAACTAGTGAGGAGATGATTGGACAGGAGGAGGGTTTATCGATAATGGAGTGTATAATAAGGACTTTGTGGCTGTCGAGAGTGGACATCTTAATAACAACTAGCCACAGGTTACTGAAGTCCAATAAAAAATCCTACCACTGCCACCAATTAATGTGATGTCCAGATAATATCCCATTGAACTACCACCAAATAATTTGACATCCCTTACTATACTGGTTTAGTAACTATGGAGCTTCAGTCCTCCATACTGACTCCAATTTGAGATTGTCACTTAAACAGGAGTAATATTTCACAATTTTTCCCTAAGATCACAGCAGGAACACGCTCTATAACCTGGGACTGGACTGTATACTTCTGTCCATCCCTAATTTAACTACTTATTACCCATTTTAGAGCAATGTGCCCCAGTTTAAGACTTCTGATACACTCACACTTAAATAAATTAAATCTCACATATCCAAACACTTCTGGAAAGGCCTGACACAAATTTCCAGCTGTGTCCCTTCTCCAAAATAATATGGTAATGCTGTCACCAATCAGAGTGTCTTCATGCCCTTCTAAAGAGGTGTCCAATTATGAAAATTAAATATTAAAACAAATAGTAGCAAATCGCCTAAGCGGACAGGGTTTTGGACTGGCCCTGGGGAATATAAAATAAGAATAAGCACTCTCAAGTCACTAAATAAAAACACTGATTGTCCAGCCACAATGTAGGTTAATAAAAATATTTAATATTTAGCAAGATAAATGATTAATAATACAAAACAGTAATTCCCAATAAACAGAGTTCAGTCACCAGAAGTCAATACTAAAGGATAGAAATCCAACACTTAGAAAAATTCTAACTGATCTAACTGATTAGTTATAATTTTCCTATCTGACTAAAGACCACTGTCCTTGATCTAAACTACATTACTACAACAGAGCTAAGGCAGGCTTACAGTTTTTGTGAGTCCTTTTGGGTATCCACTGCATAGTACATCTGTGAATAACTTACAGCTATAACTGACTACTGACAACTGATTGTTAACTATCATCAGCAGGCTCTTTTGTAGACTAGCCTAACTGTCACAACTATTCCAGTTCTAATTTTCATTTCATATTTTGAAAATCAACCAACAGCTGATATATAAAAGTTCCTTCCTATCTTTCTAATTCTGACAGTAACACATATTCACTGTCAAAATTCCTATGACATCATCTGCAGATTAACTGAATCTGAGACAGTTTTCCTTTAGAAGCTTTCTTCACAAACATGCTCAGAAATTTAAAAGGACACTGTTCAAGTTTTTGAAATATCTGTACAAACAGATAACCTATTTACAATATCATAGCTAGTCATGCTGGCTTATAACACACAGGTTAATCAGAAATTACGTACAAAAACTCAGCCAGACATGCTAGCACAAACAGCGTCTAATTTCTTCACACCTGTAATAAGTGTAATCAGGTGTTTGGGAGATGAAACTTTTACAACCAGGGGCATGGGAGATAAATCATTTATAGGTTGTCTGTGTCCATTTGAGGTGTAGGTTCTATGCCAGGAATGAATTTTCTGTTACTGATCCAATTGTCCAAATTACACTTGCATTGGGTTAGGAAGGAACTCTAATGCCCTAAGGACATAGCTGTGATGATAAGTGGTTTTAAAAACTGCTAAAGTACTTGTATATAGTGTGCATATGCATATACCATCATTGCTCTTTCATAATAAATGTGTGACATAGACCTTTTAAAATGTATCTTGCACCGTAATGCATTCCAAAGTCTGAACTGGTTTAAGCTGGGAATGAGATGCTGAGTGTTAGCATCATTTATGCTGAACTGCCAAGTTAATTACTATAAAAGTTACCTCTTTGCTGAAACTAATGCTAAATCCTGGCATTACTCGCATGACCAATGAATTAAATTGTGTATTAGAGCAATAGCTCCTAACATAGTGTCAGTAGTGGGATTTTCTCCACAGATAAATATACAAAATACCAAACATTAAATATCAAAAGGTGAAATAAGTGAACAATTCTTTCTACAAAAATCAGTTCATTGCATATCCATAGTTGGCCAATATCCAGGAAGTAACGTGATGCATAAGGTAAGTGAAGGGAAAACTTTTAAATTTGCCCTATTCCCCACTGTTGTGAGATCTCTGAGTTCATATATATAGTTGGGAGGTCAGAAGCCCCTCCACCTTGGTTGGTTGTCTTTGTGATGTTGGCTGACTATGGCCATTCCATAAATTTATTTTCATTAAAGTAGTCATTTGCTAATTTTTCACATTGGGTATTTAACCCTTCAATTTTTTTTATTTTATTTTTTTTTTTTTTTGATAGCTGAACATAGACCCCACAAATACAACAAATCATGGAATTTTAGAACTCCTACATTATAGTAAAAGCTTTCTCCTTGTAAAAAATAGGTTATGGAGTAATTAAGGGCCACTACAGTTACTCAGGCATTTGCTTGGTATTTTCATAGTGAGATAAAGAGACAGTTTGTGAGTGTTTGTGTGTGCATGTATGTATTTGCACAGGGCACGTGTGAGTGCATGCGCAGGTGTGTGTTTGTAGGTGAGACATTCTAACAGTTTATTCTATTTGGTTATATACATTTGTCCAAGGTGATGCTGACATCAGTTGGTGTCACTTTAAGAATAGCTTTTAGTATGTTAGTCGTTTTTGTTTACTGCTTATAAATGCCACCTTGGTGTCCCTTGAAAATAAACTTCTAGCCTAGTGGGACTAAGCTGGTCAAAAAAGGATAAATCAGTCAATATATCAATAAAGGTAGCTTTTAGGGAATACATCAGCGATGACTTCTTCAGTGTTGTCTAGCCACACAGATTCCTATCTCCTATCTCAGTGCAGCTACTTAACTTGTTAGTGGGATTTATTATATTTGTTTCCTTACTGAAATGCAATGCACTTCATTGGAAAGTTATACCTTGCCATTGTATGGTTATAATTGAATCAGTCAAAGTCAAAATCAAAGTAAACGTTATTGTCATACAGATCAACATAGAGGAAAAAGTGGGTATCACTGCATGAAATTTCGATACTCAGGCTCGTACCATAAGAATGACAGTTTGCAGAAGGAAGATAGATTACATTAGTGATTTAAATGCTACAAATAAAAATCAAAATAAGATACTAAAAATAGCAGAAACAAATCAAATACAAAAACAGGAACAGACTCAGTAGAAATATGAGTATATATAAAAAGAATCACTATAAATAAATAAAGAGGCACACATGAAACACTTACTCACCACCAATATATGCCAAAAGCTTACAGTTTACAGTTTTTGTATGCAGATAGAGATGTATAAAGTGAGCTATGTAGAGACTTATGTAAATAACAATGACATATTGCACATAAATAATGTTTTACCCATTTAGTGGGTTAGGTTATGGGTTTGTTATTCAGCAGTCCGACAGTGTGTGGGAAGAAGCTGTTATGGAATTTGGATATCCTGCATCTAATGCTTATGTTGTGTTCCATGTTGGCAGGAGTTTGAGCAGTCCATAAGCTGGATAGTGTATGTACATCAATAGGTTTCGGACTCTACATAGCATCTCTTTGAATATGTGTCCTGTAGGGATTGAAGGTTGCAGCCAATGAATTTTGTGGCCTGTTTAACAATCTTATCCAGTGCCTTCTGATCAGCTTGAGATCAATTTCCATACCAGACAATGATGTTGTTTGTCAGTGTGCTCTCAATCGTGGCTCTGTAGGATAATGTTTCCTCTTACTTTTAAGTGTTATTTGTGTCCTCAGATCTACCCTGACATATGGCACTGCAATTTCCTACATAAAAACATTCCAGTCTTGCACTGAATTTTTCCAGAAATGCATCCATTCAAAATTATTTGTTTTTCTGAGCATTTAACTTCTCACCCTCTATCAAGGATATTAGACAAACGTGTCATTTTATTCACTATTATGCTTCGCAAGATTCACCGTACTGTGCTAGTCAAGATGTCTGATCAGCTTTTACTTTTTTTTCTGAAACAGAAATTGCTCTAGTCTCCATATGTGCATTTTCTAAAAATAAATGTGTGTGTGTGTATATATATATATATATATATATATATATATATATATATATATATATATACATACATGTATACACATAAATACACACACATAAACGCACACACACACACACACACACACGCACGCGCACACACACACACACACACACACACACACACACACACACACACACACACACACACACACATGCACACACACACACACACACATATATATATATATATATATATATATATACATATGTTTGCATGCACACGCACACACGCGCGCACACACACACACACACACACGCACACACACACACACACACACACACACACACACACACACACACACACACACACACACACACACACACACACAATTTATTTATTTTATCCCCCCAACATGTGCCTTATAAATCTGGGCATCTTTTTTATAAGTATGTGGTTACACATATCCATTTTTATCCCATCTCTTCCCATCCTGTTAGTAATTGAGCCTCACCTACCTCTAACTTTGGCATATTTAATTCTTCCATAAACATTTCCATGTCTACCTTTTCTTGACTTCCATAAGTCTCTGCTTTATACAAACTTTCATAAAATTTTCAAAATATTTCTAACACTTCTAAAGGATCTCTTCTTATCTTGCTTGTTATAGGCTCCCTAAACTTGATGACAGCCCTTTCCTTTCCCAGTATTGTAAATTTGAGTTTCAGACTTCATATTCTTCAGAAAATCCATTTTAATATATACCCTGTTATTCTAGCAATGTTCGAAGATTATAAAAGTAATACTTAAAATCTGTTCCTATTTTTGGGCATTTGTATCCCCATTATGGCAGGATTTGTCCATATTTCTTGGGCTAAGATGTTGAGAGGTATGGCTCATAAATCAGTGATGTATACATTTTTACAAAGTAAGAACATTCACACTACTGGGCTGAAAATACTGCGGAATGTTGTCTGGGACTCATAGACAAATGCTGATAGCCTAATTTTGTGGCTGTTGCTGCATGTTGGATTGTGCATAGAACAATGCCAGTACTCTGATCAGAGCCACATAATTATGGAGAAGCATAGTGCTAATTGTAAAAGCAGTACTAGTTTGTTGTATAGTTCTAGTAGTGCTACAGTAGGGCATGGGATAAATGTGATGGATGTCTCAATGAAAGCAGGCTGCCTTGGCCAAGTCTAATTATACTGATGTGTACAATGTTGTGCTGGATACCAGCATCTTGTGCTCATTTAGCAAAAGAATGGTAACAAAGCAGCCACCGACTAAGTCACTGTGGGGTACAGAGCAAAATGCCCACCTTTTTCAACATATAATCATGGTGGAGAGAGGTTAGATAGGAACATGGTAAAGTAGAGAACAACATATAGAGGCTAACACATAGTAGCAACCATAAAGAATGAAAGTGAAGTGGAGGAAAGGTATTTTTCTTGAGAAAAATTTCTGTTTGTAATATACATTAAATCACAGAATATGAGGACGACAGCGAGGGATGGCTGTTGATGGGGTAGAAGGAAAATGGCAGAGTGCAAGGGCAGACAGACAACTGTAAAACACAGACTCATGCAGACAAGAGATAATACAAAAACAGAAGGTTAAGAGGACAATAAATGAATACAAACATGCAATGAATGGACAGGTGTGATGGGGGTCAATGCACAGTGAATGAGGAATGACATATAAGGAGGGGTACAATCAATGCGGGTTATTTCCTGGCATGACTGGATGTCTGGTCTGCCCAGAAGACAAAAAAATAAATGAATAAAAAATCAGGCATCTCTCACCAGGTTAGCTTTTACTGTTGGTCATTTGCTCCCCTTGTGGGAATTGTGGGGGTGTTTGGGATGAGCATAACTTCTGCTACTACCCTCTTACACAGCTGAAACTGCATTACGATAACTGTATGGGAAAATTATTGCACTCAAATTCTAAAATTACAGTCATAGTTTTATATTGGACTGACACAGATGTTATACATACCTGTCAGCTGGAGGTGTCACCACTGCTTTTTTTTTAACATCCAGCTATGTTAAGTCATCATTTCTTTGCTACTGAAAAACAGTATGCACACCTAATTATACATGGTGCAATAGCAGAAAGCAACAACAGACAAAAAAGCTTATAATATATGCCTGTCTCTCTCTCTCTCTCTCTCCTTAATCTCTGCATCTTACTAATGAAGCAAGTTAGGGTGGTGTACCTCAGAAAACTGTAATGTTGTTTGCACTAATCACCACCATAGGTGATGTTAATGGCATAATTCACCAACTCAGAAGGCTTATGCCAAGTATCAGCTTTCCGCAAGGGTGATCCTGCTGTCCTGCAGGCATTCCTCAATGTCACTGTGCTGGAAGAACAAGAAAACCATAGTCGTTCAGGCACATCACAATGGAGTAAAATGGTTCCCCAGTGACACATATTTGTGGATCACATTGCATGAAGATCAATGTAACTTGATTGAATGACCATGTCACAGAATCACAATTCATGATTCCAAATGGTTGAAAACACATTTTGCAGAATGAGAATTTGGCTGAACTTCTACTTTATTGAATGTGGCATAGTTGCATGCAGTTCATTAATACAAAAGCAAAAATGTATAGAAGTGCATAAAAACACTTTAGCTGGTGCATGTGATGACCTATACATAATCACTGTTGATGTTGTTTTTATATGTGCACTAGCAGTGACTTCCTTTAAACAGTATTTTCACTTTTCTATATAGTTTTTTTATTGTGAAGTTAGCATAGTTAAATAAAGGGGTTGGGTGGGGGGGGGGGTACTTGCCCTCTGTGAAGTAACATTTTTTTTGTGATTGCTACAATGACATTTTCTTTGAAATATCAGCAATGAATCACAGTGTTTCTGCCTGTGTGCTGTTCCTCCTTTCTTCACTGTTGTGCAATGGTACCATATAGTTAGCTTATTTAAGTAGGGGGTGAGGGGGTAAGACATTCACATGTAGTGTATATGGTGTCTTACCTCCCTCAAAAAAGTTTTTTTTTAAATGTTTCCCCTTTGGTGTTTTTGACTGTGTAATGTTTCAGTTATTTTGAATTTAATTAAGTGGTCCTTCAGTGAACTGACTTTCAGCCATTTCAATAGACTGAATTGTTTTTTAGAGAAAAAAATCATTCAGTGAATTGCCATAAACCCCACATAATATAGAGCTGCACTTCTTTGAGTTCCTAGATCTGCACTATGGCAATAAGAATGGGCTTAATGCTGCAGCATTTTGCTAAGGGTGTACACAGGATATTGAGGGTATACACATGGTGCTAATGGTGTGTACATTGCTGTATGCTGTACTCATATACTTTGGGATCAGTATGAGCTACTACCTGCATGTCTGGGGAGCACAATGTGCTACAGTGGTCATTCAGACACAATACTGCCATGGTGCTTCATTAGCATGACTGCCATGCTCATCGGCCCTTGATATCAGCATCAGTTTTGTGCATCAAATCTCACAACTGTGCAACTGTGGATAAGAGGACTTTCATTTTAACATTTTTTAGACATGTAGATGAGACAGGTGACATGGTGCATGTGTAACTGGATAACAAAGACACTGGCATGGCACTTCACCATCATCCTGTAGCTTTGGGGTTCATTCATGTACAGTGCTGTGACTGAAATTCTTCAGAGGGTTTAGGGTTTCATTGTTTTATGGTGAGACATGCCTACAGTACATTACTGAAATGCTCCCTGCCATTGAGGTATGCAAACCCACAGTAGGTGCTAGAAGCAGACAATTAAGTTCCAACGTGACTCCAGGACAATCAATATGACACTGGAAGTGCAGATCAGTAATCCAGGCAAAAATGGCTGCTACTCAAAGCATTGTGGAAATGGAGAGTATGGTATTTGGTTTATGGGATGGCATGCAGCAAGTGCACACTGACACAGAGTACAGGGGCAGGGGGTGCACAATGGTACTTAGATTGCTGGTGACATGCTTTGCCTCCAAAGGTGCCTCTATGAGACTAACAGGAACTCCATCTGCTCTGCCTCCACATATCCTGCCTTCAAGAAGTGGGGGTGATAAGCGACAGACCATCTCAAGACAGACTGTACAGACCATTGCTGATGTAGTGTTATAGTTGTTGTGGGTACACATCCTCATATCCTATGTTATGTTTGTTGACTAGGTCATGGGCAATGATTCTCTTTCAGGTCAACACCTTGGATATCTCATCAGGCAACAGATGAATGTTCCCCAAGCTCTATCCTTTATCTGTCGCTTGTGCACACACAACCTGCCATGCTGTTTTTTAAAACAATTGCTAATTCATGGCAATGGCACTCATTAGGGTCACCATAAAGTATGCCACTTCAGAGTGAGCGTTCATGGCCCCACAGTTTGAATCTTCATTACCGTTAACCATATCAAGAGATGACAGAAGAAGCCAACATAGTAGATACTGACAAAAATCACATTATGGTGTCTTAATTCCACTACTGAAAGATATGACTTTTGTCTTTCCACAACCCCAAGGTCCCTACAAAGATGGTCATTACTGTGCCATTTGTTTGCACAGTGACACAACAAAAATGAGATTTATGTCCACAAGCAGAAGGCATTCTCATTGAATGCCATGCAGTCAAAAATGCATGTAAAAAAAAAAATTCTGCAATTTTCACATGGGGGGGGGGGTGGCAAGCCCCCTGCACCCTCCTATATGAAGGGATGCCCAAATACTCAAAGACAGCATATATATATATATATATATATATATATATATATATATATATATATATATATATATATGTGTATACTAACTGCAGTATCACACAAGAGTCAAGAAAATTGCAACCTGAAGGATCATCAAAAGTGATATCAGCAACATAGGTTCCCTATTATGTGATCAAAACCTTAAGTTATTGAACACCTAACGGTCGATCACTAAATGTCAAAGTCTGAAAATTGCGAATGGCCATTTCCAAACAGGGAAACGAGTCATTTGGCCATTAAGTGGATTTTGTTCTTTCTCAGCTGTAGAGCGATCTCGGAGTTGGTATATTTAGTTAGGGTGGGTGTGGGGGGCACAGCATTTCGGTTTAAAACTTTTTTTTTTGGCCAACAGTATAGTTTTCCAATGTGGAAATGGCCATTTTCAATGTTGAAGGTTTGATATTTCATGCTCAACCTTTAGGTGTTCGATAATTTAAGGTTTTGATCACGTAATATAGACCTACAGTGTATAGTTGACTGATTGACTTTCACAGGTTCATAGGAGATTACTAGGCTAATGACTTAACAGCTCTTACAAGCCTACTTATAATTACCTGAATTTTACCAGATTTTCGATCTCTAAAGGCTATAAAATGGATTATGTTTGTATATATGCCTTTGAGTATTTTATACACTGCCCTTGTTCATAAGGGACATGGACGCCACTCCAGGAATGAATTTACGATTTTTCATCCATTGATCCAAACTACATTTGAAGAAGGTCAGGGAAGGGCTCTACATTAAGTGAATAGGAAGCCTGTTCTAGAGAAAGGCCAATCTCTGACACACATATTTGTCTCAAGCATGCTTTGTTCATGTCACAGACCAGGTTTAGATCCCTCGATTGGCTAAATCTTGTGCAGTTTGTCTTGCAAATATGTAACAGTTCCATCAGGGCTGGATTTGTGAGTGCCTTGTAGGGTATTCATAAATCATCCCTTAATAGTCAGTAGGAGACAGAGTAAAGGGATAGGGTTTTTAATCTAACTGCGTAGGACATGTTGTTTATATCCTGTATTTAATTTATGAGGAACCCCTGAGTCTGCTCCAGCTGTTGCAAGTGCCTGGTCAAGTACACGACAAAAGGTGCATCATGCTTGATTATTAATCTAGTGAGGACCAAGTACACTGGGGCTATAAAAGGGGCTATAACTTCCTTGTGTTAGGATGCCATGTCTTTACTTATACGTTGTGCCACATAAAAGGACTTCCTCACTACAGTAGACATGTGGCAGTCAAAGTTCAGGATGCTGTCTATCTCTGTACCAATGTCTATCACCTCTAAGTCCACTTTTAGGGGTGTGTTATTAATGTTGTAATTTGTAGGAGTATCTGACTTCCCAAAGGGTATGATTATGCATTTTTTGCATTAAGTTTTAGACCATGGCTCTGGCACCAATCATTTGTCTGAGTCAGACCCTTCTGAAGGATAGCTATATTCTGAGAGATTCAATGACAGTCCCCAACTTGCAGTCATCAGTAAACCTAGTCAGCCAAAGGCCTTCTACATTATCCTTGATGTCAGAGAAGTATATTTCAAACAGTAGAGGTCCTAGCACTGAGCCCTGTGGCACACCACTAGTAACTGGCCTCTTTATGGATATGGATTCTCCCATTATGACACCATGTGTCCTGTCCAGGAGCCATTTGGATATCCATCTGGTGATGTAGGTATTTATGCACATTTTTGTGAATTTATCTATAATACCCAAGTGGGGAATTGTGTCAAATGCCTTAGCCAGGTCAAGGTAGGCAGTATATACTATTTTTCCCGTCATCTATGGTCCTAGGGACTTTATCAAAGAAGTCCACCAAATTTAGCAGACACAACCTGTCCTTGACAAAGCCAGACTGTTTGGGTGTAGTAATAAGAGGTTCCTGTCTCATTATTTATCAGGTACATGTTTATTTTTTCCATGGCTTTGCATATAAGTCTAGCCAAATTTATGGGTCTGTAATTTCCTAGGTCTGTTGATCATCCCGCTGTCATCCACTCCACCAGGACAAAGCCACTCTGCAGGCTGTGGTTAAATAGAGATGCTAGTGGGCCTGATTGGTCCTGTTTCAAGCTATTCAAGAGGCATCCTGGGATATTGTCAGAACCCATCAGGAAAGCCATGTTTGTAGCATTACAGAACACAGTGGTGACCTGTTCTTTGGTGATAACTGGTAGAGGAATTGTCAATGGCATTTCTTGGGGTGGGGGAGGCAGAGGTGATGTGGGGTAAAATTTGAGCTGAATTTTCAGTCAGAAGATTTGTTATATTTTCTGACTGAGTATAGATTATGCTGTCTACAACTAATTCTCACATTGTTGGGTGCTGCCCTTAAGACTGCGGACTTAACTGAAAAATGACTTATGGTTACCCTTACCTTGGGAGGCTACGTTGCCTCAAAATTTGCTTTTGAAGACTAGACTAGTCCCCTGATTTGTTTGTTTAGACTGATGAGGCAGTTTTAGCACTGTTGGACACATTCTCTCTTACTTCTAGACAGGATTTTCTTCCTTTTGTTGCACAGCCTATTTATGCTATGGCTTGTTATTGCATTTTGTCCTAGGCTTATTTTGTTCTAGTACTGCTGTTTTTAATGCAGTTGTTTATAAGGTCATATAGGTCTTTTGTATATGCCTCCAAATAAGCTTCTGTGTTTTCTGGGTTTAGTACAGCTTAGAAACTAGCTATGCTGTCACTTAATAGGATGTAGTTTACCTTAGAAAATTTCTTAAGGGTTTTGGGGTTAGGTCTGGGGACTAGCTTTATATTTATTTCAAGGGAGACTACTTTGTGATCTGATCTAATCAATAAGGACATCACACTTGTGGGTTGCAGTGATCTCCCATATTTGTGAGTACCAGGTCTAGGATATTTGAAACCCTAGAGGGAATACAGACTAGCTGCTCCACTTAATCAGCATTGACAAAGTCCAGAAATCTTTGGGCCTGCATGTTGGTGATTGTGTACACTTCCCAGTTAATGAAGAGGTTGTTGAACTCGCCCATGAGTATGGTATTGGGCTGAAAGGTAAATGATTCTAGTAAATTCAGGTATGATATATGGGTTTCCTGGTTTGTGATGAGGGATCTGTAGCTAGCAAGGATATGGTAATGGATTTTTCCTGTGGTTAGTTAGACGTGGAGTAGCTCAAGTATGTCATATTGTTTGACCAGTTTTCAGGTGTGCTTATCCTTTATATCGATAGATGTGCCTCCACTTTTGCCCTTTCATGTGCACTGGGTGATCAGAATGGGTGAAAGATATTATAGCCATACATTGCATGGTGTGCATTCCATTTGAACCATGTTTCAGTAACTGCACAGGTGTCAGCATGCTCCAAGGTGAGGAGCGTTTCCAGGGAGTGTAGTTTCTTGTTGAGATTCCTAGCACTGAGCAGTAATACCTTTAACTTATCCTGAGTAGATTTTGCTATATTGAAATGTTTGTCTATTTGGCAGTGCCTGAAAAAAGCAATATAGGCATGGATAATAGTTTAGCCAAAATCTGAAAGCGTAGTGGTGAGAGATGAAGACCATCCTTCACAAAGCAGTGTGGCCTGTCAACCATGTTCCCCCAGCCTGACAAATATTAGACCCCTTTGAAATGACACCAGTAGCCATGCCAGTTATTAAAGTCAATCTTTTTCTGTTGGTATTGTGGCATCATCTTTCGAGATGGTAGAATGCTGCTCAGTGCTAGGCTCATACCTGCCTGTGACACATATTCTGAGAGCTGAATCCTGTCTCTCCTTATATAGTCCAGAGTGGTACATCTTAGATCATTTACACCCACATGGACTATGACTTAGTCATACTGATCTACTGACCTGACTGCTTGCATAATCTGGTGAATCCTGGCTCTTGACAAGCAACTAACTATAACTTTCTCCCTATACAGCCTAGTGAGAGGGACATCAGTATGTCTTACAATTGAGTCTCCTATAACCAAAATATTGGGTTGTGTGGTATTATGCCTTTATGGGCTTGGTGGTTGAGACACACTGAGATGTGGTTTTATGTGATGTCACGGAATTTGTCTTCTTTGTGTGCATGCAGAGTTTCTGAGGAATAAGTCTGAGAGTATTTTGAGGTTTGCAGTAAGTTACATGTGAACACCTCTGCATATGTGGGTCTATGGTTCTGGTACTTTGTAGGTGCAGTGAGTGTTGTGTATGTCACTGACATCCTGTATGACATTTTTTTGTATCTGTACTTCAGAGTCTTGCCGCCATCAACATTATGTAACTACATCTCTCACAAACTCTAGTCATCTCTTCCAGAATTAAGTGGTTGTCAATGTACAACATTTTAATTGCTGGAACCTGTGTTCTGAGAGACTGCCTTCCAATCTATCTGCAAATATACAGAGCTGAGTATATGTTTTTGGTTTTAGAGTTTGTACTGTTAATTGTTGCTTAGATCTCTGTTTGCCCCATTCACCCTCCCTATTTCTGGGTTGTAGTTTAAATTTGGTGGCTTTTGCCATTGCCCGCCCCACTGTAGATTTGATCTGGAACACTCACCCAGTCCCATCTCTTTACCACATTCTACCTAATAAACTCTTTCTGCACTTGCTTTTAGTCCTTTTTAATTTAATTGCATTTTTAAACGGTGTTTTTTCTAATATTGCTACATACTCAAGTGTGCTAGCTTGCACTGCATTTGAATTGTTTTTACTACTGTTTTTGCTACTTTTCTGTAAAAAAAAACAAAAAACCCTGTAAGCCTGTTTCCTACCTTTCCTGTAACTAGTGCTCCAGATACAGATTTGCTGTCTCCAGGACTGTATGTAAGCTTCTGAGCCCCCCAAGCCTTTTCGTGTTGGAGGGAAGCCTTCTAGCTTATCAGTGGGAGTGATCAGCACTAGGTAACCTGTCTACCACATAAGGAGTGGTTCTGGCCCAGAAATTGTAGTTATTGGCCATTTGGGCAATCTCTTCTATCTCTATCAACTTTCTGATTTGAAAGCCTGCATTTACACTTGTTTCTGTCCTGTAACTCATCTAGTGCAGATACAGATTTTTAGTTTTAGCAGTTAAATTTGCTTATTTGTGCTCAGCACTTGTTCAGAACTTGTAAGCAATAAATAAGCTACTAATTACTATAGCACTCAACCTTCCTCACTACCTAGAGAAAAACAGTTTTTGTACTTACTTTTCTCACTTGCTTAGAGAAAAACAGCTCTTCTACTCACTTTCCTCACTTATCAAGAGGAAAATATTTTTTTATTCAGGCATGTCCAAGGGTCAGTTCGTAGTGTTCTCTCCTGTCTATCTGATGAATCTGGGCATCTTGAGGCAATGTAGAAATTGCCTCATGTACACAGACAACCCTCTCCTCCGACCACCCAACACTACAACCTGTGAGAGATGCACTTATCTAGCTAAACTGGAAGTAAAGCTCTCTCCAACCAAAACTGCACTTGACAGTCATGAGGAGAAGGTAAACATTTGCAACACGCCACACTCATCACATAGTCTCACTAAATCTACACCACCAAAATCCACACAGAGTAACACAAAAATGTTCGTGGAGGCTCTCAATAATAATCTGTCTAAGCAACAGAGACCTCCAAATCAGAAATGCAAGCAACCTCCATCTCCCAACACAACTCAAATGACACATAGCCCACAGACTCAGTGTGCCACTCAACCACAGTCAATAAGGCAAAACAACGTACCCAACACAGTAGTTATAGGTGACTCCATAGTCAGGCACACTGATGTCCCACTCACCAGGCTAAACAAGGAGAAGGTTACTCTCAGCTGCCTGCCTGGTGCCAGGATCTGCCACGTAACCCATGCACTCAGGTCACTCCACAACAAGTACAAATATGACTCTGTCATTGTCCATGTTGGTGCGAATGACCTGAGATGTACCTCCCCGGACTACATGAAAATAGACATGGAAGAGCTCTCTGATCTTGTAGCCCAGGAAGGTATGCCCCTAGCCCTGAGTAGCATTCTGCCATTGCCCAGAATGATACCGCAGTACATGGACAGAATTACTGGCTTCACCAATTGGATAAGCTTTTGGAGTCATTCTAAGGGGATCCAGTATCTGTCTGTTTTGGATGACATGGTCGACAGACCACAATGCTTTGTCACAGATGGCCTGCACCTGTTGCCCCTGGGATTCCAGATACTGGCTAAGGCTCTTGCTGACCCTATAGTGCCTTTTTTAGGCAAGGTTCAAATAACAAATTCACCACCGTAACAGGAACAGGCAAGCAAAAACTGAGGGTAATGCTACTCAATGCTAGAAGTCTAAATCTCAAAATGCACCCACTCGACGCACTCCTTAAAATGGAGAACACCAGTATCTGTGCAGTGACCGAGACCTGGTTCAAGGCTCCAGAGAGCACCCCTACACTACCAGGCTATAACTCATACCACACTTTTTGGCTATGTAACCTGGACCGAAACACCAAAGGCGGAGGTGTGTCCATATTCATTAAGGATATCCAGACCTCTAGGCTAGTTGCTCAACATAATGCATCTGAGGTTATCCAAGTGCAACTGACTCTGGGCAAAACTGCAATCCAAATTGTAGCTTGCTACAGATCCCCCACCAACCCCCAGGATTCCCACTCCTCTTTTCTTGATGTACTGGAAAATATGAGGGTTCAACCAAACACCCTAATAATGGGCGACTTCAACTACCCACCATTAACTGAGAAAACTTCTCGTGTACCAACTCCTTATCTTAACGCTTTCTGGAATTCATAAACTCCAGTGCCCTGGATCAGCTTATCCACACCCCCACCAGAGGCAACAATATCCTAGACCTAGACATTACCAACATGAGTGACCAGTGTTCCACATCTGAAGTCAGCTCCTCGTTGGTCCAATCCGACCATAAGCTAATCACCCTTGATAACCACATCTAACTCCCCCCCCCACTCCCCATTAAAGAAACCATGGTAAAACATTTCTCCAAAGCCAACTTCATGCTTCTTAAGACAGAAGTGGTGTACTTCATGACACCCATGCAGATGGACAATACAGTTACATCTGCTGAATCCTACACAAATGCACTCTATAAGCACTTACACGAGTGCATGGATTGTGCTATCCCAAACAGAGCCAAGATGCTATCCTTTCTCCTGGCGCTACCACAAAATTATTAGGAATAACAATAGATAATAATCTAAACTTTGACAATCATATCAACACTATAATAGAATCAGTGAACATAAAAATAGGAACCTTATACAGAATCAAACCCTTTCTTACTCCACTTACAAGAACTACATTAGCCAGAACTCACCTAATCTCTACTTTACTCTATGCTTCCCCCATATACATCAATCTATCAAAAAAACCTCAATAAACTAGAAACATCTTACAATAATATTGCTACATTTGCTACAGGATCCCCTTTTAGAACCCATCACTGCCTGAACTTAAAACAACTAGGTTGGCTAGAACTTCCTAATCAGCTCGAACTTCAACAACTCATAATAGCCCACAAAACCCTGCACCAACCCACCAAAACTCCAATACTCTCTTGCCACATCACACCTTATTATAATCAGAAACATCTACGCTCTTCAAACAAACTATTGATCAAAACAACCATATCTAATAACTCTGCAGGTGACTGCCTGTTCTCAAACTCTGTTGGAAAAATATGGAATAAACTACCCTCGGATATTTCATATCTGACTTCTCTCCCACTTTTTAAAAGGAATCTAAAACTGTATCTCAATAAAAAAATGGCTATGCCCCTGTAGTAACCCAGACTAACTCTGTTTCTTTTCTTGTCTTCTTCCCCATTTTTCCCTCCTATACCCTATAACTTAACAGGGGACTGCCTGTTCTCCAACTTTGTTTGAAAATATGGAATAATCAACCCTCAGATACCTCATCCCAGACCTTTCCCCCACTTTTTACACTTATCTAGACAGTACCTCAATAAAATGGCTATGTCCTTGTACTAACTAGACTTACTCTGTTTTCTTTTTTCTTTACTTTTCTTCCTATTTTTTCTCTCTACACCCCTTTCAGCTTTTCTTTACCTCCCATTACACCTTAGCATTCCTCTTATAAAATTTATGTTTTGATTCTTTGTATTGTAATGATTATTGTGATATGCACATCACATTGGTTGTAGTTTATGTATTTTTTGGTTTTAAGATTGCAATTTGCAATTTTCTGAAAAAAAATACTATTTGTTTACTGTTAGCTTTATATTTGTTATTACTTCTATTGTAACACTTTCTTAAACCATGTAATAATCACTGGAGCTTTTCTCCCTGGGCCTCTAATGAAAATGGACATATATCCAGATAGACTAGCCCGGTCAACAAATGTAAAATAAAATAAAATAAATAAATCTTCCAAATAAAGGAAGCCAGTCTGGTGGTCCCCTGCCATAAAAAAACTGTAGAACAGAAGGAAGAAACTGTTGCAAAAGAGAGTAAAATCCTATGAGTGGAGGAGCTCCCTGGTCAGCCTCAGTAAGAAGCTGAGATCCCTTATAAGATCCTCCAAAGCTAGCTACAAAAACAAAATCATCACTCATTCTAAGGACAAGCGCAAAGCATTCTATAGCTATGTCAAGAATCTCGATGGCAACACCCAGATCTCCTCTGAGTTACAGCACAACTGCACGAAAATTACAGAACCAACTGATATTGCCAACATCCTGGCAGATAGGTTCAGTGCTAACTTTACACCCCACCCCCTAAAGGGCCCATATCTATACAGGAAGAATGCAGAGTCCCTGTAATCACAACTACACAGGTAAAAGCTGCACTCTATAAAGCCAAAAACACAGCATCCATGGGACCGGACAACATCCAAGGCTGTGTTTTACATGAACTTCAGAATTAACTGGCTCCCCACTTAGGCACCATGTTCAATAATAGCCTCGCATCAGGATTTGTGCCCACTGAATGGTGCACTGCATCAGTTATCCCACTCCACAAATGGGGGGCCACCACTGATCCCTTGAACTATCGACCTATTAGCCTGACGAGTCTGGTCTGCAAGGCCATGGAACGTATCATCATGGAACTCATAAACAAAGACATTGGTGACCTCCAAACTCTGGATCCCACCCAGTTCAGGTTTGTGAAAGGCAGATCATGCCTCCTGAACCTGATTGACTTCTTTGAGGCAGTCACCAAAGCCGTAGATGAGGGTAAGGTGGTTCACACAGCCTATCTTGACCTCGCCAAGGCTTTTGACACCATCCCCCATTCTGGAATTATAGCTAAACTCACTAAACTAGGTATAAATCCCTGCATCACAAGATGGGTTGCCAACTGGCTCACTGACAGAACCCACACTAAAAGTTGCAAACTCCAAATCTGACCTCAAAGCAGTGACAAGCAGAGTACCACAGGCTTCCATCCTGGGACCTCTCCTGTTTGGTATCTACTTATCTGAAGTACAGGCTAACACAGAAGGCCTCTGGCTAATGAAGTTCACAGATGATTGTAAACTAGGAGCCATAGTGAAGTCCCCAAATGATGTGGACATCCTACAGAAGGGCCACGGTGAGACAGATGCCTGTTGTCAGAGCCATGGCCTCAAGCTCAATGCTAAAAAGTGCAGTGTCATCTCCTTTGGTAAAAACTCTGTACCCATGAACTACCACATAGGCAGCAATCTACTTAACACCGAATGTGTGATAAGAGAACTTGAGACCCAGGTGGACAGTAGTCACTCCTTTGATAGTCGCATTGTCACAGTAGTCAGGAAGACCTTCTACAAGGCACACCTCATCATAAAATGGTTCTCATCCAGGAAAAAAGAGGTAATTGTTCCCCTCTACTCAACACTCATTAGACCCATTATAGAGTACAACGCCCCTTTTGGAATGTACCTCACAAGACATCTGCAGCAGCTGGAAAGGCCACAGAAGTACTTCACAAAGAGGATTACAGGCCTCAAACAAATGCCCTACACTGACCGCCTCAAAAAACTCCAGCTTTACTCTGTAGCATATCGCCTACTCTGAGGTGATCTCTGCCTAACATATAAAGCTATGTCAAACCCAGAGCTGTTGGACATGCTACACTTAAAGAAATCCCAATCCCTCCGAGCTACACGCTCTAGCGGCCTAAACCTTGTCACCACAATAAACAGGACATGCTAGAGGGATAGATTCCTGTCCCAGGGACTTGCCATACTCTGAAACAGGCTACCCATCTATGTCAAGCAAAGTTCTTCATTAGCACTCTTCAAGAAAAATCTTGATGACTGGATGGGAAATAGGAAATACACCCTGGGGATCACTTCTGTGTCTCTGCATGACAATTGCACAGGAAAATAACTTTCTTGGGTGGCGTAAGCCAGGGAACCTTGTTGGCTAGGCTTACGTAGGCCCTTGGGCCAATAGCCTAGTACCTACCTATGAACCTATGAACCTATGAACATAAGGTGATTGCTACATTACCTCAGGATGGCCATCTCCACCCAAGCTGCATGCAGAGATAGCAGGAAATGCCAAACCATGGTTGCAGGTCCTAATATGCACCTTACAAGGAAAATGAATGGAGGGTGTTTGTAACAGAATGAGGAAGGGATGCTTGCTTAGTGCAATCTATAGCTAACCTATCCGGTGATGCTGTCCAGCATCTAAATTAGTTGCTCTTTGAGCAGTGATATTCTTGACTGCTGTAATAATGTGATCAAGAGCTAACTAAATGCGACAATGCTGCTCAGCACGCAAACTAGTCACTCCTTTAGTAACAAGAGACTGTTGAACGTTTCAGAGGTCATTTTTTACAAGGATAGTGCAATTTCTTGAGGTTGCATATATACAGGGCACCACTAACCCCTGCTGCAAGAAAAGCAGCATTGCACAATTGTGAGGTTTATATACAAGCAGAAAAAAGCAGGTATCAACTAGATATTCCCAAAAAACAATCAGGTAAAAACACAGTTGGCTTTCCACCAACAATTCCCAACTCAGATAGGTAAAATTAGCCCCCTCCTGCCACAAGAGTGTGGACTTTGACCCTCTTAATGTAAAATGACTGGTGTGGAGCCCAAGTGTAAGGGAACCACAAAAGTGTATGCTTAAAAGCACTGAAAACTGCAGGCACAGTATAATTAGAATACTACAAATGCAGAACCACAGCCCTTACAGCAGTGGAGCATGCAACTTAAAACTCTAAGGAAGTACAGGAAAAACAGCAGATAGCACAGAAATAGTTGATTATGCAATGAAAGCTAAGATTGCAAGTAAAGTAATACTCATTTTTCTTGTCAAGGATAGCATCAGATGAAAGCAAAACATCTCAAACTCCCTGGCATTATAGCCAAATGATGAGCAACTCTGGATAATTGAGGATAAATGTTTTGGTAACTCAATTTTATTCCCCAAAACTTAGCTGAAGATGTCCATACTGTAGTACGTGCCCCTCCTTATGTGTCTAGGCAATAGAAGTATCCCTTGAGCAGGCTGAACACCTTCTCTGTTATATTATTTATCTGTATATGTGCTGAGTTATACACCATTTCCTGCAAGGGTGGAAGGGTTGCAGATTGAATGTCATGTCTCGAACCACTTGAAATATGCAACAAACATCATACTATATGTTGCCTGCTCCATGGTTGTATGATATCTGTGTGAACCTACCAACCACCCCCACATCTGATATAAGGCAGATGTTTGCCAGATATGTGAATCAATGGAACTGCCAGGGTGCTGCATGCACACATTATAGCTAATGTCCTGAATATGACACACTATCCGTTAATTAACAAAATGGAAACTTTTCCTGTTGATATATTGCTCTCCCTCCTGACCAGATTGCCTTGATAGCAATGTGCATGCATTTTGTGGCTCAAAGAATATTAAGGAAATGGGATATCTTGTAAAATATAAACCCCCAGCAGGAATGCAATGCACTTTCAGCATGATGAGAAGAAAATGTTCCCAGAGCCAAACATCAGCACCACAATAATGTAAAACAGTGACTTGACAAACCAGAATGCCTGGAAGCAGTCTTCTTCTTCCTAAGTCCAAAACTTAATGCAATTGATGACATCTGTGTTAAGGTACAAATCAGGAATTAACTGGTTTTGATACCAAGCACATCTTCATCTGTATTGACCTGCCATGAGTTTGAACTGTTGAAGTACAATACCTACACTGACATCATCTTAGATTGCCCATAAATGTGTGTGAGCTGTTTAAATTCAATATGCACAATAACTAAAAGTTGTGTCATTGCAGGTATTACCTTTAACGAGTTCACACAACTGGCACTAATTAAGCACTCTCGTACTAAGTAAAGCACTACATCCACCTACCACCCCTGTGAATATCCACTTCCCTTAAAGGCACAGCACTACTTATACTGTTCTAGCATGTCGAGTGTTAGATTATGGGCGCCCTCTCCAGTTCAGCTGGTTAATCTGGGTATCTTGAGACAATGCTACAGTTGTCTCATGTACACAGACAACCCTCTCCTCCTCCCAACAAACACAAATAGATGTGAGAGATGCAACTATATAGCCAAACTGGAGGCTGAACTCTCTCAACTCAGGGCTGGCATGACCAGACAAGAGGAGATGGTAACCACACACACAACAAACCCAGTCCCACATAGACCTACCACAACTGCAAACCAAACACATAAAAACACAAAGACATACTTGGAGGCTCTAATAAAAAACTTACCAAAACAACAGAGGCTCCCAAAGCAGACATCCAAAAATCCACCACCTCAAAACAAAACACATGCAACACATACTTCAATAAATCAGTGTGTCAACCAATCACAGCCCTTAGGACCAAACACCATGCCTGATACACTAGTAATAGGTGACTCTATAGTCAGACACACTGATGTCCCGCTTACCAGGCTGAATAAGGAGAGGGTGACTGTAAGCTGCCTATCGGGAGCTAGGATCCACTACATAACACACGCACTCAGGTCACTCCAAAGCAAGTATAAATATGACTCCATCATTGTCCATGCTGGCATGAATGACCTGAGACGTACCTCCCTGGACTACATGAAAAGAGACATAGAGGAGCTCTCCTATTATGTAGCTCAGGCTGGTATGACCCTGACCCTGAGCAGCATCTTGCCCTCACCAAGAATGATGCCACAATACAAAGACAAGATGATCAGCTTTAACAATTGGCTTAAGTACTGGTGTCATTCTAAGGGGATTCAATGTCTGTCTGCCTGGGATGACATGTTGGACAAGCCACTCTGCTTCACAAGGGATGGCTTACACCTGTCACCACTGGGCTTCCGGATATTGGCTAAGGCTCTTGCCACCCCCATAGTGCCTTTTTTAGGCAAGGCTCAAAAGACAAACCCACCTCCTTAGAAAACAAAAATGGAAAAAAACTAAGGGTAATGCTGCTCAATGCCAGAAGTCTAAATCTCAAGATGCAGGCACTCGATGCACTCCTCAGCATGGAGAACATCAACGTCTGTGCAGTAACTGAAACCTGGTTCAAGGCTCCTGAGAGCACCCCAGTGCTACCAGGCTATACCCCGTATCATGCTTTTCGGCCCCAAAACCTGGGCCAAACCACAAAGGGAGGGGGAGTGCCCATATTCATCAAGGACACCCACACCTCTAGGTTAGCAGCAACACATGAAACATCAGAGACCATACAGGTGCAACTAACCATAGGCAAAACTGCTAAACAACTGGTAGCATGTTACAGACCACCCTCCCAATCTCAGGAACCCCACTCCATCTTCCTGAAGACATTGGAGGATTTGAATGTATCACAAAATACCATCATACTGGGAGACTTCAACTACCCAAACATAGATTGGGTACATTATTCTAGCCCTAACACCCTAGCCCAAAGGTTCCTGGAATTCATAAATTCAAATACACTGGAACAACTACTCACCTCTCCCACTAGGGAAGATAATATACTAGACCTGATCATCACAAACATGAGGACAAAATGCTCCACACCGGAGGTATACCCCTCACTAGTGTGATCTGACCACAAACTAATCACCTTGGATATACATATCCCACCTCCACCCCCAGCACAAAAGACCACAGTGAAAAACTTCTCAAAAGCAGACTTCACTCTTCTTAAGACTGAGATGGTATCCTTTACGCCCACTGGGCCAGTGGATACCACATCCCACAATGCCGAATCCTTCACAAATGCTTTCTATGGACATCTCCAAGAATGCATGGATAATGCAATCCCAAATAAATCCAAGTCCCTCTCCACCAAAGGCAAGCGTCCTGTCTGATGGACCTCAGCCATTAATAAATTGTATAACAAAAGAAGGAAGCTAATGCACGTCAGAGAAAAATCCCATAAAGGGAAGACATCTCTGATCAACATTAGCAGAAAACTACATTCTCTCATAAAAACATCCAAGGCCAACTTTGAGAGAAAAATCACTAAGGACACTAAATATAACCACAAAGCCTTCTTCAGCTATGTTAGAAACCTGGGCGGAAACCCTCAGATATGCTCAGAGTTAGTTCACAACAACAAAAAATACACTGAACCCACAGATATTGCCAACATTCTGGCTGACAGGTTCAGTGCAAATTTCTCCCCTCCCTCACCCCCAAAAGAAGAAATACTTATCCCAGCTGAATGTAATCTCCCTGTCATCTCAGATGTCCAAGTGAGAAACGCCCTCAACAAAGCTAAAAACACAGCATCAATGGGACCTGACGGTATCCCGGGTTGCATGCTACGTGAACTCCAAGAGGAGCTAAACCCGCACATAAAAATGCTATTTAACCTTAGCCTTACTACAGGATATGTACCTGAACACTGGCGTACAGCAACAGTGGTCCCACTCCACAAAGGGGGTACATCTACAGACCCTGGGAGCTACCACCCCATAAGCTTAACCAGCCTGGTCTGCAAAGCTATGGAAAGAATCATTATGGAACTCATAAATAGAGACATAGGGGACCTACAGACACTGGACCCCACCCAGTTTGGCTTTGTAAAGGGCAGATCCTGCCTTTTGAACCTGGTTGACTTTTCGAACCAGTCACTAGAGCCATTGATGAGGGCAAAGCAGTCCATACAGCCTACCTGGAGTTGGCTAAGGCCTTCGACACAATACCCCACTCAGGCATCATAGATAAGCTCAACAGCTTAAATGTAAACCCTTATGTCACTAGATGGGTTGCAAACTGGCTAAAGTACAGAACCCATAAAGTTAAAATCGCTGGAGCAATGTCAGACTCAAAGCCAGTCACAAGTGGTGTCCCACAGGGATCTGTCCTGGGACCCCTCTTGTTCGGCATTTATTTCTCAGATGTTAAAGCAAACATGGGAGGATTGTGGCTGACAAAGTTCGCAGATGACTGCAAACTAGGTGCCATAGTCGATACACCAGCGGACACATACATTCTACAAAAAGGCCTCACAGAAACGGACAACTGGTGCCAGAGTCACAGCCTTAAACTAAATGCCAAAAAATGTATAGTCATCCCCTTTTGGAAAAACAAAGTACCCACAAATTATCACATAAACAGCAACCCACTGAGTACGGAAAAAGTAATCAGAGACCTAGGGACCAAAGTCGACAGTGACCTCTCATTTGACACCCACGTTGCCAAAGTGGTTAGAAAAACATTCTACCTTGCACACCTCATCATGAAGGGATTCATATCCAGATCCAAGGATGTCATTGTACCCCTATACTCCTCCCTCATCAGACCCATGATTGAGTACAATGCCCCATTTGGTATGTACCTCACCCGGCATTTGCAACAGCTGGAGAGACCACAAAAGTACCTCACCAAGAGGATCAAGGGTCTCCAACATATGTCTTATTCTGCCAGACTAAAGAAACTTCAGCTCTATTCAGTAGCATACTGCCTGCTCAGAGGTGATCTCTGCCTGACATACAAGGCCATGTCCAATCAGGATCTGATGGACATGCTCCATCTCAAAAAATCCAAATCCATCAGGACCACGAGAGCTAAAGACTTAAACCTTGGCACAATTATGAATAGGACATGCTGGAGGGACAGATTCATAACCCAGAGGCTTCCCATGCTTTGGAACAAGATCCCAGTTCATATTAGGCAGAGCCCCTCACTGACTCTCTTCAAGAGAAATCTTGATGAGTGGATGGGAGATTGTAAGTTTACCCCAGGGGTCACATCTGTGTCAGTGCTAGACAGGGGCACAGTAAACTAATTCTATTATATAAGGGGACCTTCATTGTGTCACTACTAGACAGAGGCACAGTATTCTAAATTTATTCTGTACATTTTTGTACCATTTCATGGGGTGGCAAAAGCCACATCACTATGGCTAGGCTTACAAATGCCCCAGGGCAGATAACCTAGTACTAAACTATGAAACTATGAAACATCATCTTACAATATCCAGAAATGTGTGTGAACCAACAATAATGTCATAAACCAAATACATTGTAATCTGTATTAACTTACCATATGTTGAAACTGCCTATATAATACCTAAATGACATTATCTCTTACTTATCAGAAATTAATATGAGCTGTTGAAATACAATATCAGCAAAGACATCATTAGTATTTACTTGCCAGACGTGTGAACTCTTTAAAGGTAATACCTGCAATGACACAACTTTTAGTAACCCGAAAGTGTGAGTAGACTGTTTAGATACAAAACCAGCAATGACATCGGGCCGGATTCAGGAAGGCTTACACGGAGTTTAAGAGTAGTGTAAGCCTCCGTGTAAGCCTCCCGATCCAGGAACACCCCAAACCTCCGTGTAAGAGACAGCTAACACGTCTCTTACACGGACTGGGTGTGGAAATGCTCAATACCTCATTTGCAGCTGAAAGATATGCAAATGAGGTATCTGAGCGATCCACGAAGCAGAAACCAGTCCGTGTAACGGATGTGTTAGCTGCAGAAATGTACTCAGCTGACAACTGAGTACATTTCTGCAAAATTAAAAATGGAGCTATGTCAGCTCCAAATAAAGGGTGCATTTGTGTCATTAAGCATGCCAGTGGCCAAATATGTGGCCATTGGCATGAAAAAGTGTTGCAAAAATGTGTAATATAACTTTTTTTTTTTTTCACGGGATTGTGAGGTTTAACTGCAGTGCACACCCGCGCAAACGGGGTGTGCTACCTAAAACTGAAAACCGAAGCTTATAAGCCCACAATTGTGGGATTTATGTATCACATGTAATGTCAATGGAGGGACTTGCAGACCAAAAACAATATGGCCTCCGTTTAGTGGTTGTCGAGGGGGGGAAGCTCCGTGTAAGACATGTAACTAGTCATTACTAGGCAATCCTATGTAAATGAGGGTTACAATACTGAATCACACTGCCACATAGGTAATGAGCACTTTCTGAGTAGTGTAAGAGTTAGAGAAGGGGGAGGAACAGAGTAAGAGGTAGGTGACATCACTGGGGGGAAGGATAGATTCAAATGTACCAGATTGGAGGGCAATGTAAGGTGAAAGATGGCAGACAGACTTCAGGGAGGGAGGTGTGTCCCAACAGAACACTAGGAAAATCAAGAAACCGAAGGCTTACGCTATCCCTACACTCAAAGTTTCTTGATATACGTGCATGCGTGCGTGTGCGCGCGTGTAAGGCAGGCTCAACATATGGGAGCGTGTTGCAAACCATTTACAACTGTTTGCGTGAGCGTGCACGTGTTTAAGGCAGTGTGCGCGCGTTTTAACATGAATCAGCCTAGTTCATACCGTGTAAGGATGTGTGCACGCGTGTAACACCGTGTAGGGATGTGTGCGCGCGTTTAAGTGACTGTGAGCGTGTTTAAGCTGGTGTGCACAATGCTCCCCCTCAGGAAACAAAGAGGAAACAGGAAACAACTAAATTACAGGGAAACTGCCAGAGGATACTGCTGCAGTTAATTGTTTGAAACAATTGGAAGCAGGCAATTATGCAGGCAGACTAGAAGCCCAACCCAGCACTTAAAACACTCCAAAGAGCAGTGCAGGGTGTTTCTCACAAGAGATACTGCAAGAAAGTAAGCTATCAGAATTGAAAACTGAAAAAGCTGAACTCAGAGCAGAAATGCTAGGGGCTGCCATAGCTGTTATAATCAGGCAAAGGCGAATTGCTGAGGGTGGTGTCAATGCAGATGCCGACAGACAACCCAGAGTGAAGAGAAGGAGAAGAGTATACAGGCCCAGGGTCACCTACCATGGGTTACATGAGCTGGAGATAGTAGAGCACTACAGAGTGGACAGAGACCTTCTGCAGCAGATTGTTGAGCTGTGCAGGCCACATCTCACACACAGAACCAACAGAGGGGAACCCATCCCAGTGGAAACCAAGGTATGTGTTGGCCTAAGAATACTAGCAACAGGTACCTTCCAGAGACCAACTGGTGATATGATGGGGATATCACAGGCATCAGCCTCCAGGGTATTGCACCAGTTCCTGGATGCCATGTCAGCACATGTCGGTGATCATATATATGTCCCTAATGACCGTGAGGTTGTGGCCAGCAATATGCGTCTCTTCCAGCAAATAGCGGGATACCCTGAGGTGCTGGGTGCAATAGACTGCATGCACGTATGCATCAAAGCACCAGCTGGTGAGCGGGGTAGAGTCTACATTAACCGCAAGGGATACCCCTCCATCAACTGCCAGGTCATGTGTGATGCCCAGGGCATAATAATGAATGTGTGTGCTGGCTGCCCTGGGAGCTACCACGATTCCCACATCTGGCATCTGATGCAGCTGTACCAATCATTTGCCAGTGGGGACTTCCCACACGGGCACCTAGTGGGGGATGCAGGTTATGCACTTGAGCTGTGGCTGATGACACCCATCAGAAATGCACACACACCTGAACAGGAACGCCATAATGAGGCACACGCACAAACACGTAATGTCATAGAGCGTGTGTTTGGGCTGCTCAAGTCACGGTTCCGGTGTCTGGACACATCTGGTGGAGCCTTGCAGTACACACCAACTACATGTACCCAAATGGTCATGATATGTGCTATGCTACACAATATGATCCTGTGGAAACAGCTGCAGCAGGACCAGCACAGGGCTGGGCCTAACATCCCACCATTGCCAAGGCCACCACAGGCAGAGGGTGACTCGGAGGAGGAACAACCTGACCTTGTCCCAGTAGGCAGAAGGAGGCGTGCCCAGTATGCCCTGGCCTTGGCAAAGAGGCAACGCATAGCACATACACTTGGTCAGTAGGAACACTGGGACTGATACCCGCTATGACTCACTCATATAGTAACAGGGATGCCTAACATGACACAACCTGCTTCCAAACATGTACAGGGAGTGTAGTATGTGCATCCGACAGAGGCAGCCCTGCAGCACCACCTGAGGCATGAATGCCATGTGTTAAGTAATGTAATACCATGTACCATATGCACACCTGAGGACCTGACTAACATCCACCCACACCAATCATAAACCACAAAAAACACAAACCTCCCTCATAGGTACCACAAGCGATAGTAACCTAGATGTAATGCTACCCAATGCCAGAAGTATAAATGTGTGCAGTGTAAACGGACACAGTATAGAGAATGTAGATATCAGTGCTGTAATAGAAAACAGGGTCAAAGCCCACAGCAGCACCCTGACACTACCAGGTCACACCTCTGTCCTAATAGCAGGAACTGCCCCAGGCCTACTCTGGCAATGTGAGTGTCAAACGAAATATTACTGTCAACCTGGGTGCCCAGGACCCTGATAACCTCTTCTGTGCTTAGAGGATTGCCACCTATATGGGAACTAGGGGTAAACCTGTTGTTCCCGAAGGGTATGACTATGCATTGTTTAGCGTTTAATGTAAGGCCATGGCTCTGGCACCAGTTATCTGTGTCTATGAGACCCTTCTGAAGGATGTCTGTGTCAGATGGGTTTCCAATTATGCTTCCCAGTTTGCAGTCATCTTCAAACTTTGTCAGCCATAATCCTCCTGTGTTTGCTCGTATGTCTGAAAAGTAGATGCTGAACAAATGTGGGCCCAGGACTGAGCCCTGTGGGACACCATGTGTGACAGCTCTGGAGTGTGACATGGCACCAGCGACTTTGACCCTGTGTGTTCCGACACTTAGCCAGTTTGCAACCCATGCTGTGATGTATGGGTTCACAATAATGCTGGTGATGTTTTCAATGATACCTGAGTGGGGTATTGTGTCGAAAGCCTTTGCCAGGTCAAGGTAGGCTGTGTGGACTGCCTTGCCCACATCAATGGCCTGGGTGACTGTCCTGAAAATGTCAACCAAGTTTAAAAGGCATGATCTGCCCTTGACAAAGCCAAACTGGATTGGATCCAACGTCTGCAAGTCCCCTATGTCTTCATTTATAATTCCCATTATGATCCTCTCCATAGCTTAGCAGAACAGGCTTGTCAAGCTGATGGGATGGTAGTTTCCGGGGTTGGTGGAGGCACCTCCTTTGTGAAGTCTGTCCACCATTGCCGTATGCCACTCCTTGGGCACATATCCTGAGGTGAGGCTAAGATTAAACAGCTGCCCTAACTGCGGGTGTAATTACTCATTGAGTTCATGGAGCACACAACTGGGGACACCATCTGGTCCCATGGATAAAGTGTTTTCTGCCTTGGATAGAGCAGTTCCCACCCCAGCATTGGAGATGTTTGGGGGGCTACAATCCTCTGGTGTAGATACCACTCCAGTTGGGGGGAGGGGGGTGGAGAAATCTGCACTGGACCTGTCAGCCAGTATGTTGGCAATGTCTGTAGGTTCAGTGATATTTACATCATTCCGAACTAATTCTGAGCATATCTGGGAGTTCCCTCCCAGGTTTCAAACATAGGTAAAAATGGCCTCATGATTGTCCCTTGAGTCTTGAGTGGATTTACTCTCAAAACTCGCCTCGGTTGATTGTATGGGGGAACCCAGTGTTGTACTCAGAATGAGCAGGGGTGTCCTCCCTTCTACGGATTACGCTCTATCTTGTAGTAGCTCCTTCCTTGTGTTGTAGAGCTTGTTTATGGCTAGGGTCCACCAGACTGGATGCTTGCCTGTGGTACAAAGAGTCTTTGTTTTGTTTGGGATTGCCTGATCCATGCAGTCCTGGAGGTGCTGGTAGAAGGCATGTGTAAGTGATACAGTGGCATGGGTAATGGTGTCGGCTGGCTTGGGGGCCTTGAAAGAGACCACACCAGTCCTTAGAAATGTGAAGTTGGCATTTGAGAAGGTCATCACTGTTTGTTTTTCTATCTGGGGTGTGGGTGGGATGTGGACTCCCACTGAGATTAGTCCATGATCTGATCTCACCAATGATGGGTATACTTCTGGTGTTGAACAGTGTGACCCCATGTTCATGATGAGTTCAAGTATGTTGCCTCCACTTGTGGGGATTGGGACCAGTTGTTCCATGGCATTTGAGTGTATGAACTCTTGGAACCTTTGTGTTAGAGTGTTGTGGCTTGATTAGTGATCCCAGTCTATATGTGGATAGTTGGAATCTCCCAGTAGGATGGTGTTTGGAGATACATTTATCCCCTTCAGTGTTTGCAGGACAGCTGTGTGAGGTACCCGAGTTTGAGAGGGTGGCATGTAACATGCTACAAACTGCAGAGCAGTCTTGCCTACGGTCACTGGCACCTGGATGGTCTCTGATGCATCGTGTGTTGCCACCAACCATGAGGTGAGGGTGTCCTTGATGAATATGGACACCCAACCTCCTTTCTTGGTGTTGTCCAGATTCTGGTGCCGGAACACATGATATGAGGAACACCCGATAGTGCTGGGGTGCTGTCAGAAGCTGTGAACCAGGTTTCAGGCACAGCACAGATATCAATGTGCTACATACTGAGAAGGGCATAGAGTGTGTGCAGCTTGAGGTTGAGACCTCTGGCATTGAGCAGCATTACCCTTAGTGTCCTTCCTTTACTGTGTTCTAGGGTGGTAGGTGTAGAATCTGAATCTTGCATAAAAAAGGCACAATGGGGGTGGCAAGAGCATCATCCAAAATCCGGAAGCCCAGGGGTGACAGGTGCAAGCCATCCCTTGCAAATCAGCGTGGCCTGTCCAGCATGTTATCCCAGGCAGACAGACATTGGACCCCCCTTTGAATGACACCATAGTTTAAGCAAATTATTACAGCTGATCATCTTGTCTCTGTTTATGTGGCATCATACTTGGTGAAGGTAGGATACTGCTCAAGGTCAGGGTCATACCTGCCTGGCCTACATAATCAGAGGGATCCTCTATGTCTCTTACCATGTAGTCCAGGGAGGTACATCTCAGGTCGTTCACACCAGCATGGATAATGACTGGGTCAGACTTGTACTTGCAGTTGAGTGACCTGAGTGCTTGCATTATGTGGTGGATTCCAGTGCCCAATAGGCAGCGTACTGTGACCTCCTCCGTACTTGATCTGATGGGCGGGACGTCAGTGTGTCTGACTATGGAGTCACCTATGACAAGTGTGTCTGGCAGTGTGTTCGGCCTTAAGGGCTGTGACTGTTTGGCACACCGACTCTGTGGTCAATGTGTAACATGTGCTGTGCCCTGTGGAGGCAGTTGTGTGAGTGTCTGCTGTGGTAGTCACTGCCGGTTTGGTAGAATTCTGATGAGAGCCTCCGAGTATGTCTCTGTGTGTCTATGTGTATGATCTTACGTTGTGATAGTGCCATGTGAGACTGGATTTGTGATGTGTGTGGTTACCTTCACCTTCTCCCTGGTCTTGCTAGTCCTATGTTGAGAGAGCTCAGCCTCCACTTTGGCTATATAGTTGCATCTCTCACATGTATGTGTGTTTTATGGGAGAAGGAGAGGGTTGTCAGTGTACATGAGGCAAGTGTAACATTGCTTCAATATTCCCAGGTTCACCAGCTGAGCAGGAGAGGACACTAGCAACTGATCCCTAGACATGCTAGAAGGAATAGACAATACAATGTTGGAATACAGGGAGATATCAAGCCCCCCAAACCACATCATAGTGCTTGACTGACAATACCTACACATACACCAGTGTTTCATAGTGTCATAGTTTACTACTAGGCTATCTGCCCTAGTGCATGTGCAAGCCTAGCCATAGTGATGTGGCTATTGCCACCCCTTATAGTGGTAATAAGTGTACAGAATAGATTCTGAATATTGTGCCTCTGACGTAGTAGTGACACATTATGACCCCCTTACGTAATTGAATAACATGACTGTGCCTCTGTCTAGTCTGTGCCTCTGTCTCATATGCAGTTGTCCAGATGTCTCCTGAAGAGAGTCAGTGAGGGACTCTGTCAAACATGAACTGGGATACTCTGCTAGAGTGTGAGATGCCTCTGAGTTATGACTCTGTCCCTCCAGCATGTCCTATACATGTATGTGCTGAGGTTCAAATCCTCAGCTCTCATGGCTCTGGTGGATTTGGATTGCTTGCAGTGGAGCATGTAGACCAAATCCTGATTGGACATGGTCCTGTATGTCAGGCATAGGTCACCTGTAAGTATGCGGTATGACACTGAATAAAGCTGGATTTCCTCTATTCTGGAAGCATATGACATGTGTTGAAGAACCCTGATCTTCATGGTAGGTACTACTGGGGTCTCTCCAGCTGTTGCAACTGCTGGGTGAGGTACATACCATATGGGGCTTTGTATTCAATCATGGGCCTGATAAGGGAGAAGGATAGTGGAACAATGACCTCCTATGATCTTGATGGAAAACCCTCCATGATAAGGTGGGCAAGATAGAAAGTCTTCCTAACCACTTTGGTAACAGGGGTGTCAAAAGAGATGTCACTATCTACATGTGTCCCCAGGTGTCTGATTTGTTTTCCGTGCTCAGTGGGTTGCTGTCTATGTATTGATTTGTGGGTACTTTGTTCCTCCCAAAGGGGATGAATACACATCAGTTGCAATCAGTATCAGGCCATGCGTCTGGCACCAGCTATCCGCCTTTGTGACGGCAGTCTGTAGGATGTGTGTGCCGGCTGATGTATGCACTATGGTGCCTAGGTTGCAGTCATCTGCAAACTTTGTCAGCCACAACCCCCCTATGTTTGCTTTCACATCTGAAAGGTAAATACCAATTAAGAGGTGTCCCAGGACACATCCTTGTGGGACACCACCTGTGACTGGCTTCGAATCTGACAAGGCACCTGCAATGTTGACTTTATGGGTTCTGTTTCTTAGCCATTTTGCAACCTATCCTGTGACATATGCTGTTATATGTCAGCTGTTGAGCTTGGCTATGATGCCTGAGTGGGGTATTGTGTCACAGGCCTTAGCCAAGTGCAGGTAGGCTGTGTGGACTGGGTAGCCCTCATCAATGGCCCTACTGACAGTTTCATAGTAGTCAACTAGGTGCAAAAGGCAGGATCTGCCCTGTACAAAGCTGAACTGGGTGGGAACAAGGGTCCGTAGGTCAGCAATGTGTCTGTGTAAGAGCTCCATAATGACTCTTCCCATAGCTTTGCAGACAAGGCTGGTTAAGCTTGTGTGGTGGTAGTTGCCATGGTCTGTGTAGGCATCTCCTTTGTGGAGTGGGACCACTGTTGCTGTATGCCAGTGTTCAGGTACATATCCTGTAGCAAGACTAAGGTTAAATAGCAGTTGTATATACGGGTCCAGCTCCTTCTGGAGTTCACATAGCATGCAACCGGGGATACCAGCAGGTCCCATTGATGCTGTGTACTTGTCTTTGCTGAGTGCGGCTCTCACATGGACATCCAAGATGACAGTGAGGTTACATACAGCAGGGATAACTATCTTATTTTGGGGGTGAGGGAGAGGGTAAATCACACTGAAGCTGTCCACCGGAATGTTGCCAATATCTGTCAGGTCACTGGAATATATGTTGTTGTGTACCAACTCTGAGCATATCTGAGGGTTCCCAACCAGGTGTATGACATAACTGAAGAAAGCAGTGTGGTTACCTTCATTGTCTTTGGTGATTTATGTCCCCAAGTTGACCTTGCATGTCTTTATGAGATAATGTAGCTTTCTACTAGTGCTGATCACAGCTGTTTTCCCTTATGGAGATGTAGCTCTGTCTTGCATTAGTAATCCTCATCTGTCATACAGTTTGTTTATGGCTGGGGTCCACCAGACAGGCCACTTCCCTTTGTGGAGAGGGTCCTGTTTTTATTTGTGATTGCATGGTCCATGCTTTCTGACATGTAGCTAAGGGGAGGTCATCGTGGTTCTGCAGTTATCTTTCATCAGCATTAGAAATGACCACAACAGCCCCTGTGGGGTTTACCTCATGCAGACACATCCAGCACCTGTAAAGTCCACAACAGTACCTCACCAGGAGTATGAAAGAGCTGGAACACATGTAATGTGTCGCCTGATTAAACAGAGTGCGGCTCCACACACTGCCATGCTGTCCACCCAGATGCAAGCTGTGCCTGATGTAGAAAGCCATGTCCAAGCTGGAATCAATGCACATGCTGCACCTTGTACAATCTGAATGGCAGGGAGCTATGCACATGAGGGACCTGAACCCCAGCACTGACATACATAGGACAGGCTGTACTGCATTATCCATAAAACAGAAGCCACCCCCACGCATGAGTACACTACCAGTGCAGGTTGTATGTAGAGACACTTGTTGATTCCCCTCAACAGGAATCCTAATGAGTGGATGGGGGATGGGTAGGTTTACCCTGGGTATCAATGTTATGTCACAGGTAGACAGAGGCACAGTATACTAAACAAGACATATGTCATGGCAAACTACACTTACAATGTGTTGACGGACAAACACACTCTCCGACTAGCATTAGAAATGGCCTAGGGCACACCGGTAGTGTTCGCCAATGTACACCCATGTTGTGGAATACACTACTGATGTTGGATGAGGCTGTTGTAAGTAGTTCGCATCTGAACATAATGCAACATGGTCAGATAGGTTCATAAGTACATAGGTTTATACTAGGCTATCTTCCCTAAGGCAGGTATAAGCCTAGCACAGAGTTTGTTGGTGTACACCACCCCTTATATGGAAACAGTACTGTGCCCATTATTTTGTCATGCCTCTCTCCAGCAGTGACACAGTGACAATCCCCGGGTGAAACGTATGACCTTCCATCCACAGGTCAAGATACCTCTTGAACACAGCCAGCAAGGTGCTCTGCCTCACATGGACCGGGATTGTATTCCACAGCATAGGAGTCTCCGGTGATAACTCCATCCCTCAAACATGTCCAACGTACATCCCTGCTAAGGTGTAAGTCACTTGCACTAGTGGTTAAGGTGGATCTGCCGATTCTGAGGTGGAGCATGTCCATTAATCCCTGTTTGGACATGGCCTTGCATGTCAGGCACATGTCACCTCTAAGCAGACGGTATGTGAGTGAATAGAGTGGGAATGTCTTCAATCTGGCAGCATATGACAGCTGTTGGGGTTCCTTGATCCTTTAGGTGGGGGACATTCAGGGTGTCTCCAATTGCTGCAGATGCTGGGTGAGATACATCTAGAATAGGGCAGTCTACTTGATCACCGGTCTGATAAGTGAAGAGTACAGGGGAACAATGACCCACTAGATCTGGATGTGAATCCCATCCTGATCAGGTGGGCAATGTAGAAGGTCTAGCCACTTTAGCAATGTGAGTGTCAGAAGAACGGCAACTGTCAACCTGGGTCCCCAGGTCCATTATAACTTCCTCTGTGCTTAGAGGATTGCCACCTATATGGGGTAGCTTGGGGTTACCTTGCCTTTCCTGAAGGGTATGTCTACACATGTTGTGCACTTTGACTTCAGGCCATGGCTCTGGCACCAGCTATCAGTTACCGTGAGTCCCTTCTGAAGGATATCCATGTCTGATGCACTGTCCACTATGGCGCCCAGTGTGCAGTCATCTGCAAACATTGTCAGCCAAAGTCCTCCCATGTTGGCCTGTACTTCGGGGAAGTACATGACAAACAATAGGGGGCCAAGGACTGAGCCCTGTGTGACACCACCTGTGACCAGCCTGGAGTCTAACATAGTGCCAGCAACTCTAACCCTGTGGGTCCTGTCCTTAAGCCAGTTTGCAACCCATCTTGTGACATATGGGTTTACATTTCAGATGTTAGGGTTTTCCACAATACCTGAGTGGGGTATTGTGTTGAAAGTGTTTGCAAGGCCAAGGTAGGCTGTATGGACTGCCTTTCCCCAACAATGGCCTAAGTGACCGTTTGAAGATGTCAACCCAGTACAAAAGGCATGATCTGCCCTTGACCAAGCCAAAATGGGATGGGTACAATGTCTGCATGTCCCCTATATCTTTGTTTATGAGCTCAATTATGATTCTCTCCATAGCTTTGCAGACTAGACTTGTTAAGCTTATGGGGCAGTAATTACCATGGTCTGTAGAGGCACCGCCTTTGTGCAGATGTGCACAACTGGACCCTAACCAGGCTGTTGTGCACACTATGGAAATGTAAAGCAGTGATAGGACTAAAGCCCAGGATACTGACCACCACGGTGAAAGTACTGAACCACTACACTATACAGTAATACAGTGTTAGGTCAGTATGAACGGATGTTGAAAATTGTGCGCAAAGAATCCCATGCAAAACCTGCAGGCACAGTATACTCCCTGTTGTGTTCACACAAAAAGCATTTGGACAGTAACTACACAACATGGCACAGAACACACAACCATAAACTGGAGGTATTTGTTGAAGGTCACACTCATCCACAAATGTGATGGGCTGCAGAGTTCAACATATGGAAAGCCCACACTGGGCATGCTCACACACTTAGATAAATGAGACATCTTTCACACAACATGCCATGGGAAGGCTGAACTGGGCATGCTCACACACTTGGTCCAAATGTTACTCCTAGCAACTGTGAAAACACACCAGAGGATGCTCATTCCCCTTTCTAGACACTGATCATGTAAGCACCCTATAAGTATATCAGGAGAAAAGCAATCTCTTGGTAATCCGAATAGCGTGCTCTGCTAATGCATCTGTCTCAAATGTCAAAACATAGTTAGGTAGGGGTTTAAATCCAGCAAGTGGCAAGTGTGTGTGAAGAGAGGTAAGTATGTGTGTAAGTGTGTATGAAAGGAACATCCCTTATGGCAACTGGGAAAACACACCACAGGATGCTCATTCCACTTTCTAAACTCTGATGATGTCAGCACCCTATAAGTATATCAGGGGAAAGGAAACCTCCCAGTAATGCGAATAGCGCGCTGTGCTAATGCGTCCGTCTCTAGTGTCATAACATAGTTAGGTAGGGGTTTAAATGTGGCAAGTGTGTGTGAAGGGGGGTAAGTGTGTATGAAAAGAACATCCCTTTTGGCAACTGGGAAAACACACCACAGGATGCTCATTCCACTTTCTAAACTCTGATGATGTCAGCACCCTATGAGTATATCAGGGGAAAGGAAATCTCTCAATAATGCGAATAGCGCGCTGTGCTAATATGTCCATCTCTAGTGTCATAACATAGCTAGGTAGGGGTTTGAGTCCAGCAAGTGGCAAGTGTGTGTGAAGGGGGGTAAGTGTGTGTGTATGAAAAAGACATCCCTTTTGGCAACTGGGAAAACACACCACAGGATGCTCATTCCACTTTCTAAACTCTGATGACGTCAGCACCCTATAAGTATATCAGGGGAAAGGAAATCTCCCAGTAATGTGAATAGCGCACTGTGCTAATGCGTCCATCTCTAGTGTCATAGCATAGTTAGGTAGGGGTCTGAATCCAGCAAGTGGCAAGTGTGTGTGAAGGGGGGTAAGTGTGTATGAAAAGGACATCCCTTTTGGCAACTGGGAAAACACACCACAGGATGCTCATTCCACTTTCTAAACTCTGATGACGTCAGCACCCTATAAGTATATCAGGGGAAAGAAAATCACCCAGTAATGCGAATAGTGCGCTGCGCTAATGCGTCCGTCTCTAGTGTCATAACATAGTTAGGGAGGGGTTTGAATCCAGCAAGTGGCAAATGTGTGTAAGGTGGGGGTAAGTGTGTGTGTATGAAAAGGACATCCCTTTTGGCAACTGGGAAAACACACCACAGGATGCTCATTCCACTTTCTAAACTCTGATGATGTCAGCACCCTATAATATATCAGGGGAAAGAAAATCACCCAGTAATGCGAATAGTGCGCTGCGCTAATGCGTCCGTCTGTAGTGTCATAACATAGTTAAGTAGGGGTTTGAATCCAGCAAGTGTGTGTGTATGAAAAGGACATCCCTTTTGGCAACTGGGAAAACACACCACGGGATGCTCATTCCACTTTCTAAACTCTGATGATGTCAGCACCCTATAAGTATATCAGGGGAAAGGAAGTTTCCCAGTAATGCAAATAGCACACTGTGCTAATGCGTCCGTCTCTAGGGTCATAACATTGTTAGATAGGGTTACAAAAAAACACAAGAGGTAACTGCAGCTTCAAGAGATCAGATAACACAAATAGAGTCCAATGTTAAACACAGAAATCTGATCTCACCACTATGTAGTCAAGTAAACAGCTGAATTGCAAGTAGTAGTCCAAAAAACGATTAGTAGCCTTGATGGTAGTTTAATAATCTTCTTTAATGAAACACAGTGGGTAAAGGTAAGCGCTTTCGCATGGTCACAGCCACGCTTCTTCAGACAATGAAAAACCCCACACACAGTACTTAAATAGTGCAACAATTAAGGACCAAACCCTATATAATTAGATACATCAATTATTATTTAAAACGGCACTGTCAACAAAAGATAAAACTTCATTCAAAGTGTATACTTATAAAAACAACTAATAGGACTGATGAACAGTTCAAAGTAAAGCCTGCATATATAAATGTTTATGAAATATAATATACAAATAACAAATCATAAGTTATTCAGAAACTAAGCTTTCACACTCTTGCAAAACTAAATATTAACAACCATTACACTGAGAAAAGTTCCGGTTGTTATCGTACTAAACGAATATTCACCGGAAACAAACCAATGGCCACTAGAGCAATGTTTGTAAAGTAACTTTTTGAAAAAGAAAAACTTTTCTTTTCTTTACTTATCTATAGTGATACCAAAGGAGCTCAGTTATAGTAAACGGTATTACTGTTTCCGAATTAACTGAGGTTTTATAATATTGTACAAATGTATAAATAATCATATAACGCAGTTATAGTAAAAAACTCGATGGAGACTTAACAGCATATTTCATACATATTCCAGATATTGTATGCTCTCTCATGTAAGTCTTACTGTTCATGGTCTATCTAGATATAAAGAAGCTTAAAAATGAACTTTAAAATATGAGTGTAGCAAGTTGTCAGCGGTAACTAGCTAAGCAAAAAGTTACGTGCATAATGTAGCGATCAAGCTGACAAATTTATACTAAGTTAATTAAATTAATTAAAACCCTATATCTAATTCTCAGATGTTATATGATACAAAGTATCTGAATATGAAGTTTAAAACCATAAATGTACAAGGTTAAAAACATGTATACCTACATTAGTATCAACAATTAATATAATAGTAATAACAACCTTATGTATAGGGTTCACCCTTCATGAAGCTAGTTGCCTTACTTAAAGGACGACGTAACAGCACTATTTCTAAAAAGCTGTTTATTATATTAGAAAGTATATATAAATGTACAAAAATGTATACTTGGAATGTATATATTAAATCCATTCATTAATTGGTTTTAATCATAACTAATGATACGTATATTTATAAAAACTACAAAGGTTGCACTATAAGGATTCTATTTTTATAATAAAACTATCTAACAAATAATCAAATAATTATCTTGAAATAACAAATTTAATGAATATATAGATTTTAAGATTTAATTATTTATAAAAAATTCATAGATAATTCATATATAACTGTGTATATGTATATAGTGTCAGTATCTTTAATGTCAGAATTAATTTTTGACATTAACTTTATTTAAACCTTTCATCTAAAACATTTTTTTAAAATGGTGCCTAATAAGAATCCATAAAACTAATTATGACCATATAAATATATATATATAGATCATGCTTACCTATGAAATATAAAAAACCTGTTATGCTGATATTATAATTAGACTGCCTTATAGTTTATAGTATAACAAAACTTGATAAATTAGTCACTATAAACTCATCAGGGCTTAATGTGAACATTAACGCTTCCTATTCTTTAGTATGGGTTTGATGGATACAGAACTGTTCAAGCCAGGATAACTATGTGCATTAAACTTTAAGATCCATCTTAATTCAGCTAGAGCTAGGTTATTAATGTTATCACCACCCCTAGGATTCATAGTTACTACTTCCAACACCCTAAACAGAAAAGTGTGTTCTTTGTATTTTACTATATGTTGGGCCAGAGCATTTGTGTCTGTTTCTCTCTTTATCTCATATAAATGATCATAAAGCCGGTCAGCTAATCTCCTTTTAGTCAAACCTATATAAAAAGCCGTGCATTTTGTGCAGGTTGCTAAATATACCAAGTTTTTTGTCTGGCATGTAGCTAAAACGTTAAAATAAAAGGTAAAATCTAATGTAGGATGTATAAACATCAAGTCTGAACAGATAAATTTGCAACGATTACAATTACCACATGGAATGGTTCCCATATTTAAAGTGGGTTTCTTAACCTTTGATGCATAATCTTTACATAAAATTTGTTTTAGGTTGGAACAATTTTTGTATAGAAAAGTAGGGTAATTACCAACCAAGTTAGTTACTAAGGTATCAGTCAATAATATATTCCAGTTTCTCCGTATGATGTTTTCTAAACACTTCACATCACTAGTATATTTTATAATATAGGGCATTTTCACAGTGTTGCTAACTGTTTTATGTCTAAGAGGAACGAATTTCTTAACCACTCGTGGTGTGGGCTTTATAGAATATATGATGTTGTTCTTAATAGAGCTAACTAACTCAGTGTTATAGCCTCTATTCAAGAACAGTTGTTCTAATTTATCAGCTTCTTTCTCTAAAATTACCTTATCTTGACATAGCCTGGTTAGTCTAATAAACTGACTCTTGACTATTCCTGGGAACATATGCCTTGGGTGCATACTGCCAAATTGGAGTAGTGTGTTAGTCCAGGTTGGTTTTCTAAAAATGGAAGATGTAATTTTTCCATGTTCATTAAGTGTTAGAGAGACGTCCAAAAAATCTACTTGTTTCATGGAGGCTTCCACTGTGAATTTTAAGTAGGTAATGGTAGTTTCTAAATGATGTAAAAATTGTGTAAATTCCTCTAGGGTACCTTGCCATATTAGAAGGACATCATCTACAAATCGCTTGTAGAATTTAATTTTTTCAAAAGTAGGACTAATAAACAAATGTTCCTTTTCCCAGTTCAGGACTACTAAGTTTGCATACGTATTTGCGCATGGGGTACCCATAGCTACTCCCCATGTTTGCAAATACGTAATACCATCAAACATAAAAAGATTGTTGTTAAGCACTAAATCCAGCAGTTGGCAAATCAGGATTATTTTTTTCTGTGGAAAAGTCAGTGTCTCTAACTAGTAGCTCTCTAACAGCTTCCAGACCCAAATCATTGGGGATGGATGTGAAGAGGTTTTTTACGTCAAGAGTTATTAAAATATATTCATCAGAACCAACATCCAGTGTTACTTCTTTAAGGCTGTTCAGCAGGTCATAAGTGTCTTTTAATATAGATGGAACTACATCTACTACAGGCCTAAGAAACTTTTCAAGAGCAGTAGAAATTGTCACAGTGACCCAGTTACTGCCTGAAACTATAGGCCTAAGGGGTATAGGTACCACTTGTTTATGGATCTTTGGTAATCCTTTTATTGTGGGAATGGTTGGAAATTCAATATACAAATATTTAAATACTTCTGGGGTGATTTGCCGACACATAAGTAAGTCATGTAAAGTTGCATGTACATCAGCTATTATAGAACTAACTTTTTTCTGAGAAACAATTAAATAAGTCTCTCGATCAGACAACATACTAAGCATCAAAGAAGTATAATCCACAGTATTCATAATTATTGTTCCACCTCCTTTGTCAGCAGGTCTAAAAGTAATGTCAGAAAGCTGTTTAAATTTTCTTAAAGAGGTCATCTCATTAGATGTTAAGTTCACATAAGCTATTCTTTTCTTACTAGAAGAGAACAATTGATAGAAATCTCTCTCACAGGCTTTTAGGAAACAATCTAAGTTAAAAGATAAAGGAGGTGAGAAATCACTTTTGTACTTTAAGTTCACTGAATCAGAGTGTAATGGTTCATTACCTTGCATAACTGTAGTGTTTTTAAAATACAATTTCAGTGCTAAGTTTCTACAGAAAATGCGTAGCTCACATAACACCTCAGCTAGATTACTACATTGTGCTGGTATAAAATTCAAGCCCTTATTGATCAGACTAATATCAGATAAGCACATGTCATAATTAGATAAGTTAACAAATAAATCAGTCACATCCTTTGCCTTCGGGTCGTCCCATGTCTCTCCTCGGATATTTTCCGTTTTCTTGGCCCTCTGCTTTGCGAACGTCCTCTCCCTTGGAATTGTGATTTTATTGGATAAGGTAAAAAACGACTTGCTTCTTGAACAATTTTAGGTTTCGCACCTAATTGGTTGTCATTATATGTACTGACAAATGCTAACTGGTTAGGAGGTGGTGTAGCAGAATGAGCAGTTAGTTTAGGAAATTCAGTCTCAGTAGGGTTAACAATATTACTTTCAGCTGTGGATAAAAGCGGCATGGCTAAACTTCCAGCTGACAATGTGGCAACATCATGATGTGTAACATCATCAATAGTACGTATTGGAGAAGCTAATTTTGGTTCTCGATTTTGTGCAGTATTGTACATAGGCCAAACAAAGATCTGGCCTGTTTGAAAGTCATTATAGTCCCTCTGTAACTTTTTTAGTTTAATCTGTTTCAGCTTCTCACTGAAAGAATTTACTTGAGAGAAAATGGTTTGCAGTCTATTTTTTGCAAAGTCCGATTTATACTTGTTACACAAACTTTTATAAATTGTGTCTATTTCAGTACGTAATTTAGTTTCAAGTGGTAAAAAGTATTCATTTAAAAGTGACATGTACCTGAAGCCTTGTTCAATATTTAGGTCCTGCCACTTTTTTAGAAGAACCGGATGATTAGTTCCATAGGACGGCATACATAAGACACGCATTCCTCTGGGTACAATACGATGGTGTAAGGAAGCTTCAAGGTGCTGCCTTTGCCAGGCATACCTTTGCAGTAAATATAGTTTATCTTCAAAATCTTTGACAGTCAGATTAAAATCAGCAGTATTTTCTTCAGGTAAAATGGGTACAGAAGCGTTAACAGACCCACCTAGTTCCAAAGCCAATAAAGGGTTAGAAACATGATGTAGCAGTCCTTCTGGTATAGTTGAATAATCCCTCGACTCTGGTCTATAATCAAGCTCCACAGCTGGGGAATCCATCGCGTAGAGCAGTTACCACACCAAACAAAGGTTACAAAAAAACACAAGAGGTAACTGCAGCTTCAAGAGATCAGATAACACAAATAGAGTCCAATGTTAAACACAGAAATCTGATCTCACCACGATGTAGTCAAGTAAACAGCTGAATTGCAAGTAGTAGTCCAAAAAACGATTAGTAGCCTTGATGGTAGTTTGAAAACACACTACAGGATGCACATACCCCTTTCTAAACGATATCACAATTATGTATGGCTTTTGAGTACAGACATGCCACGTGTGTTTTGCCCACACAGAATGCCCATGTGTGCGGGTTGTCCCTCACAATAATGCATGACATTGATGAAACCAGTTATGGCAATGCACACATGATGTATGTGTGTGCCAAATACACATATGTACCCGTGACCTTCAATAGTTACCATGTGTGATGCCTGACACATGTGAATACATGGTATTTGCACAGGGTAACATTATGACTGTGGTCTTCTGTGCAGGTGCTGCATGTGGGATGTGTATATACAGTGTGAGATATAGATGCTATCAGCCTAGTAGTGAGGGATACACACCTGGTCTGGGGCATATAGTCTACATGTTGCTGATGTACAGGTGCTGCATGTTTTCACCTGTTGTGGGAGTGGTAAGATGTTACTCCACAGCAATGCAGTGACAGCATGCTAAGAACCGTTCAGCCAGGGTGTCGTAGCTACACTAATTCATTAGCATTCAGTAATATCTCAGGATCCCTGGTGAGGGTCTGATGCCAACCAAGGTCAGGGGTCTACCAGCCTGTGCCACTTGCTCAGTGATCCCTTCCATGTTCCCTATCATGTATCCCAGTGAGGGACATCCCACATCAGCTGTGGTGGCATGGACAATGACTGAGTCATATGTGTCCATGCATCTGACTGACCTGTATGTTTGTGTTATGTGGTGGACCACAGTGCTCCATGAGCATATCACTGTGACCTACACATTGTCCAGCCTGGTGAGCATGTTCTCACTGTACTGGACAATAAGGGTACCTAACACAACTGCGGCAGTAGTGTTGTATAGCTGTACAGACTGTGCTTGTTTGACACACAGGATTTGTGTGCTATGTGTTATGAGTGCTGTGTGCAGGCCTAATGTATGCCTGTGTGCCAGCTGCAGAGATGTCTGCCAGTCATGCAGGATGCTATCCTTAGGCTCCACAACTGACCTGGTGTGTTTCCATGCTTGTATTGCTGTCCGTGTAGGTCCACATCAGATTGGTATTGCTGTCACTGTAGTATTTCATGCCACCAGACAGGTTATGCCAGTACTGGGTTCAGAGTGCTTAGCCCACAGTTCGGCCATGTGTTTCCATCTCATACATGTGTTGTACATCCATGGGCAGGGGATAGGGTTGACTGTGTGCATGTGGCAGCTGTGACAGTACTACATGACACACATATCCCACAACTGTACCATAGAGGTGACTGACAACTGACCATTGCACATGCTACCATAGTATTGAGATTGCATTGGTGAGTAACAGCACATAGGGCCAATGGTGAACAAGATACATAGGTCCATAGGTTCATACAGGGATGTCTGCCCAGGGCATGTATCCCCCTATGCAGAATGTGTGGCTTTCAACATGCATTATAAATCTGTCTTGCTATGCCCTTTTCCAAGGTTAGTATACTGTGCCTCTGTCTCACAGTGACACATAAGTGATACCCAGGGTAACCCTACGAAGTCACATCCAGTCATTAATATCACTCTTGAAGACAGTCACTGAGTCAGTCTGCCTAACCTCTATTGGGATAATATTCAAGAATGAAGGGAGCCTCCAGAGTTGTGAATGTGCCCCTCCAGCATGTCCTATGCATATCACTCCTGAGGTTCAAGTCGTTCCAGCATGTATGCTGATGGGATCTGGATATTCTGAGGTGCAGCATGGCCATTAAGTGAGGGTTTGACATGGCTTTATATGTCAGGCACAGATTGCCTATGAAGAGGCAGTATGCCACCAAGTAGGGTTTGCAGTCCCCTGCGACTTGCTCAGCCACAGTACTTCCATGTTGGGCTGTACCTATGGTAAATATATGATGAACATGACAGCTCCCAGGGCTGAGCCTTGTGGGACACCACTTGTACCAGGTTGGAGGCTGACATGGCTCCAGCAAGTCTAGCCATGTGTGTTCTGCCCTTGAGCCAGTGTGCAATAACCATAGTGACATAGGGGTTAATATGTACACTGGTGAGTTTCCCTATAATGCACAAGTGGGGTATTGTATAAAAGGCTTATGCAAGGTCCAGGTAGGCTGTGTAGACCTCCTTCTCCTTGACAGTGGCCTTGGTGACTGTTACAAAGAAATCAAACAGGTTTGAGAGGCAGGATCCGCCATCAACAAAGCCAAACTGTGTATGGTGACATGTCTGTAGGTACACAATATCTAGATATGTGAGGTTCATGTTGATCCTTGCCATAGCTTTGCAGACAAAGCTAGTCAGACATATGGGATGAATAGTGTCCAGGATCCGTGAAGGCACCACCTGAATGTAGAGGGACCACTGTTGCTGTACGCCACTCTCTGGCCACATATCGTGTAGTAAGTCTGGGATTGAACAGTGGTGTTATGTCTGGGTGTAGCTCTTCTTGTGGTTCATGTAGGACACATCCTGGGACACTGTCTGGTCCCATTGATGCAGTGTTTATTGCTTTGGGAAGGGCATCTCTTACCTGAGCATCTGTGATGTCAGGGGGGGCGGCACTCTGCCACAAGACATATTTGCCCTTTCGGTGTGGTGGGGGGAGAAGGCAGCAGTGAACCTGTCCACTAGGATGATGGCAATGTCTGTGTGTTTTGTATTTGTGTGACATCTTGGATTACCTCTGAGCATATCTGGGTAGTACCACCCGGGTTCCTAACATAACTACAGACAGCCTTGTGATTATCCTCAGTGGCTTGTGGAATCTTCTCTCAAAGATGGCCTTAGACAATTGTATGGGTGCCTGTAGTTGTCTTCCAATAACCATCTGTGGTGCCTTCACATTTTGGGAGGTTGTTTTAACATGGTGGCGTCATCCTTCTATTGTATAGTGTGTTTATGGCTGGTGTCCGGCACCCAGGACATCTGCCTTTGGAGAATTGGGTCATGCTTTCATATGTGGTGTCATGATCCATGCATTCCTGAATTTGTCCATAGAATGCCTTTATACAGGTATCTGCAGTCTGGTCCATATTTCCAACAGGCCTGGGGCCTTTGAAGGTTTCCACATCATTTATGAGGGGTGTGAACTTGCTTGACATGAGCTGTTGACAGACGTGCCGCCCCCCAGACAGAGCAAGGTGAGGGTCACATTTAGCTACCTGTCGGGTGATAGAATGTGCCACATAACACAAGCACACAGGTCACTCCACAGCAGGTACAACTATGAGGCAGTCATTGTCCATGCTGGTGCAAACAACCTGAGACGTACCTCCCTGGACCACATGGAAAGAGACACAGAGGAGCTCTTACAGCACCCTCTCAAACTCAGGACTCCTACACAGCCTTCATGCTGACACAGGAGAGTATAGATTTCTCTGCAAACACCATCATACTGGGTGACATCGGATACCCAAACATAGACTGCGAACATTACACAAGCCACAATACCCAAGCTCTAGGGTTCACATAGATCAGACATTCTTCAGCTATGGAACAGGTAACCAACCTTCCCACAAGAGGGGCAGATATACTAGACCTGATCATCACAAACATGAGTACCAAATGCTCACCACTGGGAGTATATCCCTCATTGTTGCAATCAAACCATATACAAATCACACTGGAGTACTGGATCCACCACATATGCAAACCTCGAACACATCGATGTGTGTGTGGGAAATGCCCCTATTAGCAGCTGTGACAGTACAGTACAGGATGCAGATCCCCCTTTTGAAACACTGATGATGTCAGGACTCTATAACTATATTACCTGTATTAAAGCCCTCCAGTAATTTGCATAGCGCGTTCTGCTAATGCATCTTTCTCCCGTGTCATAACATAGTTAGGTAGGGGTTTGAACCCTGCAAAGAGAATGTATGTGTGTTAGTATGAGTGGGGTTTATGTGTGTGCACTATGCTGGGAGGGATAAGTGCCTTTTGCCAACTGGGAGAACACACTACAGGGTGCACATCCCTCATCCTACACACAGATGATGTTAGCACCCTCTAAGTACAGCATTAGAAAGGATTTCCACAACTACTACATATAGCACACTCTGCTAATGTGTCTGTTTCTACTGACATAAAGCAGTTAGGTATGGGTTTGAATCTTGCAAATGGAAAGTATGTGTTTTACTGTGGGTGGGATTAGTGTGTGTGCACAATGATGGGGGTGGGATGTGGCTTTTGCCACATGGGGCTATGCACTGCAGGGTGCTCATTACCCTTAACAAGCAGTGATGGTGACAGCACCCTATACAAACAAAACTACAAAAGAGAAGGTGGTGGCACCAATAACACATGTAAGGTAACACTTTTTCAAGTAATGTCCACAAAACAAAGTAGGATAATCAAACAATTCTTTCATTCTATACAAACAACATGACACCAGACAACTGTCAGTACTCAGTATAGTGTTACATGCTACTGTAACACGCACATGTACCAGAATATACCTAGATAGTGTTTTGAAGCCTGTATGTGGCAAGTGTGTGGATGTGGGAAGTGTCTGTGTGTGCATTTCCGTATGGGAAACATGTTTGATGTGGCAATCAGGGCACCACAGTACCTGATGCACATTACATCTTTAAACTGATGAGGTTGCCTGCACCCTGTGAGTACAGGTAGAGAAGAGGAAGTGAGTAGTAAACAACATAGTGCACTTCTCAAATGTGTACTTGTCATGTATCGACAGCTACTCATGTAGGGTAATAAATTATGGGAATGGCAGGTGAGCGTGTGCATGTGTGTGGGTAGCAGGGTGTGTATAAATGCATGTGTGACAGAACAGATACATATAGCTGAATCTACATAACAGCACATGATGCGCATTCCCATGGTCAATGTCAGCATGTGATGGTGTGCAGCTGGTACACTTTGGTAAGTAGTATGGGTGCAGATAACAATTGAGGACATTCATACAGTTACTGCAGCAGGACTGCTGGGATATACACACAATCATACTGGAACACTGAACAGTTACAAACATGTTACTACTTATACACATCTATGTGGTCACCCTGTGCATCAGCAACGTGTATACCTTTTCCTGCACCAATGTTGTAGTATGCAGGAGGTGGCACAGTGTCATCATATGCACAGGGTGTGGGTTAGGTATGCCCAAGCCAGCCACTGGTGACACCAATTGACATGTGTGTGTATGTGTGTTTGTGAGGGGCAGCAGTACAGGGTGGACCAGTGTTGGTGCAGTGTGTGTGTGTATGTGTTTGCCCTAGGTGTTCGGTTTCTGCATGTGTGTAAGCACGCACACAGTCACACATAATGGCTGCCATGTACAGGGTTTTGTGGACAGCCACAGACTGCACCTGTCAGGTCATCCAGATCAGTGTCTGTGGGCACGGACACGGTACCTGTGCCTGTCAGGGGTGCTACGGGCCGTATCCGGTACTAACCCAGACTGGGTACTGTCGTCAGAAGCAGGGGTGTGCTGACTGGACACAGTTACCTGTTGGGACTGTCCAGAGCCACGTGCATGTGGTCTCCTGGGGCATCCTGATGACAGCACAGACCCAGCATTGCTGGGGCTGGTGCTGGCACTTGAGGTGCGTGAGTGGGCCTGTTGTCGTCCGCGGCCACTGCCAGCTGGTGCTGTTGCTGGCATACGGCCACGTCGACGTCGCAAATGCACACCATCGCCCTGGCCCATGGACATCTGGCTGTGGAGCAGCTGTTCTATGCCCCCACAACGTCTGTCAATGACATCTGTGAGGTTACGGATAGCATTTGCAACGTCACGCATGCCGTCTGTCATGGCTGTGCGACATGCTCTCAGCTCCCTCAGACCCTGTCTGGTGTACCTTTCCATACGTGCCTGTGCCTGCATGACAGTTCTGAACATAGTGGAGGTTGACATACCTCCTTGGGCACGTCGGCCAGAGGCAGTACGGCCACGGATGCCCCCACGAGAACCCATGGGCGACTGTCTGTGTGGTACCATTGGAGGACCCTGCTCATGGCTGCCTTGTGGGGATGCATGTACCACAGGTACCACATTACCCTGATCTATGCCCACTGCAGACTGTCCATCACCTAGGGACAATGGGGACAAAGGATGTAACGGCAGGATGACTGTGCGCATTGACGGGGTTGACAGCTGTGTACTGTCAATTGGCTGACCAATGGTAGACCCAGACACACCTTCCTGCACCATTACAGACATTTCATCATCATCAGTACCTGGGGCACAAGATTCAGGTTCCCTGCTGCAGGTCACCAGAGCAGCACCAGAACCTATAGGAGGAAAACAGGGAACACAGATTACAATCCCAACACATATTTGACAGAGATGCACTTCAATACTAATGCACACATTCAGAAATGGACACATGCACTCATGGACACTAACACACATGCACACATGGGCACAGGCACACTCGCACACATGCACACCCCACAGTAAACACACACATCAGTACTGTGTTACACTACTCTTAATTTAGTACAACTGGTATTACAGTTATTATTAACACACTCACCAGCATGTCTACTACAGCGTTACAGTACTCTTACTAGTATTATAAATTGTTTATCGGGTAATGTTAAGAACACTCACCAGCATGTATGGCCTGCCTCGTTGCTAGATGGGAGGGACCTGGAAGTGTGAAGAGAGTAATGTCAGTGAGCACAAGTGTGCCATTTGTTTTGCACATGATACAGTACAGTAGTACACTAGTTTCCTTATACACATCAGCTGCTCATAATGTCTGTATCACACATGCACAATTACATATCATGATGACATATACATACCACATGCACACCTTATGCGTGCATGAAGTAACAGTGTACAGAACGATCATATGTACATACCAGGAGTTAACTCTAATCTCACCCTTACCTCTCTTCAGACGACAGCTCAAACTGTACTTCCAGAACCACTGGCTTTGTTCTTGTTGGACTCCAGGCTAATGTCCCTCTCCCCACCCTCTCTTTACCTTTAACCCCCTCATTGTGCATAAAAACTAGCTTCTACCCTGTTTCTTTCACCTTGATGTCCTTCTATGCTCTGACCTACTTCTCCCATCCCTCCCACCTCCTCTTGACTGTCTTCCTTCTTTTCCTCACTTCCCTTCTTGACCCCTGCCTCTTCCCTGTTATTTTATCTTTCATACTCCTTCTACATCTCTACCCTTCTGAGTCCTAAGTATTATCTATATGGCTCTTGCCTTATTGCATAACCGTTATGCTTTAGGTAGAATTGCTTTGAAACCGACAGTACATTGTGTATGACTCTAAACTGTTTGAGTTCCTTAAATGTATGTTGATTTAATTAACAGGCTGGTGTATATTTCTATTCTGTTGGCTGTCTGTATTAACAACTTGTCTGTCTGCCTTTATTATGTTATGTGTGGAGATTTTCTCCCCAGGCCTCTACTGAAAGTGGACATATATCCAGCTAGACTATCTTGGTCAACAAATGTAACAGTAATAACAATAAATAAATATGGCATCTTACCTGCATGCATGGTGTCTTGCTGCTGTGTGGATCCAACCTCCATCATGATGCATGACTGCTGTTGTTGTTCTGGGGCTGGATCCACAACACTTAGCAGTAGCCCCTCCTGTCTGGTGAGGGGGGGATGTGTGGCCACCCCCCCACCTGTGGCAACCTGTTGCCTGCGGATATCTGCAGCACGCTGGTGGACATTTCTAATCAAATCACTGCAGTGATGTCTCACCTGCTCATATGTCCTATTATGCATGCCAACATCATTTATCCTGCTAAGTGGGTTTTGCCACAGTGCAGACCTCTCCTGCTGATTCTGGGTGGTGCGTGAGAACAGGATGGCATAGTCACGCACCAGGCTCTGGTGAATCACGTCATCTTCTGCAGCAGAATATGCTGGGTTCCTTTTGGAGCCATGTCGATCTGGAAAGGTACACAAACAGGTTATCAGCATAGTATCTCAGCAATACATGGTACACATTCTATACAGGGAGTATTAAATGGTCCTTATTACTGCTTGGTTGTAACTTGATTACAGTGTAGCTATCATTCTAAGTCATTTTGACTAAGCACTTGGCCTTCAGGCCAGTTGTTTTACATTAGGGAGGTTTGTGGCAAGCGCTGTGGTGGCAGGACACATATCTTTCATCTATTGAAGTTGGGAACTGCTGATTGAGGGCCCAGTGTACAAGTGTATTAGTTCTGGTATAGGCAGTTGGCCTTCAGGCCAGTTATTTAACATTAACAAGGTTTGTGGTCTGCACTCGTGTGTGACAATAGGCTGTACTCTGCCATTCATAGCTGGGGACATCTGGTTTCAGGTTTATAGTGCCTGCATATCTGAGCTGTAACTTACTGACATTGCTACACCTTGTTTGCTGTAGCAAACACTACATCCAGGCCTCCTGGATCTACCTTTGTTTATATGCTTGTTATTTGTTAGCTTGTTATTTCACTGGTATGCTACTTCCACATAATACACAGCTTCTCAACACGTCTGTGACTCACTACTGATATCTACATTGCTTACTGTACGTACTTCCATGTTACACATGACAGCAAGTGACTGCTTGTCATTGTTGCATTTACTTAATTGTGACACATTGCACTTAGGTTACCTGGCACTTGCTCACTGATGCTTTTATATCAGTCAGCAGTTGTAGGTAATATCAGTACACCCTCACTCCCCACTGGACCTTGTTTTCAATTATTACGGAATTCACAATAGTATTCTAGCATGTCCAGAGGTCAGTTGTCAGTTCCCTCCCCAGTCCAGCTGGTGAGTGTGGTACTCCAGAGACAATGTTAGAACAGCTGCATGTACACAGACAACCCCTCCTCCTAACAACAAATTCAAACTCATGTGAGTGATGCAACCATATACCAAACTGGAGGCTAGGCTCTGTCTACTCAATACCGCCATAACCAGTCAGGTGGCGAGGAAACCACACTCACTACACTTCCAGTCTCACATAGACCTACCACAACAGCAGAACTAACACATGATCACACATGAACATACTTGTAGGCTCAGACTACAGGTCTGCCTACACAGCAGAGACCTCCTAAGTAGACACTCAGGCAACCACTACCACGGAAACGTACACGTGCAACACATATCACACAAAGCCAATGTGCTGAACACTCACAGCCATTAACAGTACACAACACACCTCATAAACCTGTACTAGGTGCCTCTATCATCAGGCACACTAACATCACATTCACCAGGCTTAGCGAGGTGAGGGTAACGGTGTGCGGCCTGTTGGGCACTATGACCTGCCACATAACACAAACACTCAGGTAACCCCAAGGCAAGTACAGGTATGACTCAGTCAATGTCCATGCTGGTGTGAATGACCTGACACATACCTCCCTGGACTACATGACAAGAGACAGTACAGAGCTCTCTGAGCACGTAGCCCAAGACAGTTTGACCCTGACCTTGAGTAGCACCCTACCCTCACCAAGAACAATGCCACAATATCAAGGCACGATGATCCCTTCCATCAATTGACTGACATACTGGTGTCATTCACAGGTGTGCCAATGCCTGCCATCTTGGGGTGGTATGCTTTGCTAGGGCCAGCTTGCACCTGTCACCCCTGTCCTATTGGAATTTGGCGGAGCCTCTTGCTACACCCATAGTGCCTGTATTGGGCAAGGCTCATAAGGCATACCCACATCCATGTGTATCACAAAGGATGAGGAAGTAAGAGGATGCTACTCAACACCGAAGTCTAGACCTCAGGATGTACGCACTCAAAACCCTACTTAGCATTCTGGACATCGATATCTGTGCAGTAACATGAACCTGTTTCAGGTTTCACAGGAGCACACCAGTACTACCAAGTTATAGCTGTTACCATTCTTGTCGGCCCCGACACTTGAACAAGGGAGGGGGAGTATCAGTATTCAATGCAGATTCCCACGCCTCCACATTGGTGGCAAAGTACAACATAGGTGTTAGGCCATTGAGTACAGAAGACGTAATTGGGGACCTGGGGAAGAAACATGGTAGCGGTCTTTCATTTGTCAACCACATGGCCAACGTGGATTGCAAGGCATGTTATATAGCCCAGCTAATCATGAGCGATTCACATGTATGGCAGGGGAGGTCATTGTGCCTCTTTACTCATCCATCATCAGGCCTATAATTGCGCATAATGCACCTTTTGGGATGTACCTAACCAGACACCTACAGCAACTGGTACAGGACAACAGTACCTCATCAAGGGCATGCACTGGCTCACACAGATGTCATATGCTGCCCAGGTAAAGTACATCCAGCTGGACTCAGTGGCATACTGCCTGGTCAGAGGCAATCTGTGCGTGCCATATACAGCCATGTCCTACCCAGCAGTAATGGACATGCTGCACCTCAGGCAATCAGAGTCCCATACAGCCACATGCTCAGGAGAGCTGGACCTCAGCACTGACATACATGGACATGCTGGAGGGGCATATTCCTAACCGAGAGGCACCCTTCACTCTGTAATGAGCTCACACTACAGGTTAGGCAGAGTCCCTCATTGACTCTCTTCCATAGGAATCTGGATGAGTGGATGGAGATCATAGTTGTACCCCAGGTATCACTTCTATGTCACTGTTAGACAGAGGCACAGTATACTAACGTCGGACAAGGGCATAGCAGCATAACTTGTAATTGGGTGGCGAAAGACAAACACATTCTACTAGGCTTACCAATGCCCTAGGGCAAATAGCCTAGTATGAACCTATGAACATGTGTGTACTGCTATAGTACTTCTGCCATATGTTGCATGTGTGTGTGTGTGTTGTGGGGGATGCACAGGTAATGGCTGGATACTTCTGCACAGGCGACACGTCTGACACATTCTGGGTGTTCATCCCTACATACTGGATGCGTGTTGCCATCCAACCCTGTGATGTGGACACACATTACTCAGCCTGGATATACATATCCGAACAACACTACAAGCACAGTACACTACCTTGCTATGTATGCATGTAATTACACAGTTATTCACTAGTTATGACAGTGATGCTATCCATGCAGCCCATTGGGCCAGTGGAAGCCACAACACACACCGCCGGCACCTTTGCATATGCTTACCACAGACATCCCACATACTGCATGTACTGTGCACACACATATCTAACCCAGAACAACTGCACACCACTTATTAATCCTGTCCAGTGGACTACAGATACAGGCATATTGTATAACAATAGTAGGAGGCTACTGCAGCACAGGGCAGATTCACATGACGGCAAGGCATCTGTGGTCAGCAGTGTTAAGATGCTTCACATTCACCAAATGCACAGATATTGGCAACATTGTTGCAGACAGTTTAGGTGCAGGTACCCCCCCCCATTCTCCTACACGTGGTATTAGTTATCCCAGATGACTGTAACCTCCCTATCCTCTCACATGTCCAGGTGAGAGCCACCCTCATCATTGCAGAACACATAGCATCACTGTTACGAAATGGTATCCCTGGATGTGTGCTACATTCACCCCTGGAGGACATAGCACCACATGACAGACTGATATTAATCCCTGGCCATACTACAGGATATGTACCTGAACAGTGCCATACATACACAGTGGTCCCACACCAATGAAGAGGAACCTCTACTGACCCTGGGAACTACTGCATCATATGCACAACTGGCCTTGTGTTCTAAGCTATGGAAGTGTTAAGTATGGGCAACATGTACAGCAATATTACATATGTTTATATTTCAGGACTATGTACACACAACCTATCTCATGGACATACCTATAGATACTGAACTATGATACATTTGGAGGTGTCACAGTATACACAGGATTAACCTGCTACTTTGCATTACCTGTGTTTGTGGCAGCTGTTGCTGTGCCAGTGGTGCTGCTTGCTGCTTGTTCCTTGCTGCTTGCTGCTTGCTGCTTGCTGTTTGCTGCTGCTTTTGCTGCTGGCTGTCCTTATATTTGTTTTATTTCTCTCTCTGTCTCTCTCTCTCTTTCTCTGTAGGTTTTGTGCAATGAATGTATTGCATGAGTGTAGTGTGGGTACTAGATGCTTTTGTAGGTATCTGCATAGGTCCATGTGATGGCCTCTGCACCAATTGTAAGGCAGCATTTGCTAATTGCATGCAGCCAGGTGTGTACTGATTGCATGTCTCACTGTGATTTCAGGACACTGCTATAAAAGGGTATGTGAGATAGGCGTTGCCCTTTCAGATTGTAGGGCGTGGACCATGCTGGTATGCTGTTGACAGTGTTCTGTGAGTGTGAAGGTTAGTACATCTCCCATGCTTCATGCTGTGCTGTAGATTCAGGTTGCTGCATTTCTCTTGCCTGTTCCCTGTAGTGAGTGTGTATGCATACTGACACCTACAACTATATGTCATATGTATTGCTATATAAATATATATATATATATGTGTACATATACATACTTTCATATATGTACATTAGCTGACATTATTGGGTACAAGCTAACAATTAGCAGGGCTGTTTCTGTTAACACTACACTAGTATGGGAATCCAGTAATTGGGACTATAAAAGTCTGCCTGACATGCTTTGGGTAGTAGACAAACTATATTGCCTTTATCTTCATTCCTACTATTACATGTTCCACTTATTTAGCACTATATTCCTGTATGAAAGTCATGGCTTAGTGGTAGGTCATACAGACCAGTGTTACAATGGTCTTGTGGTAGGGCCTACTAGTATGCTTATATTCTGCTTTTGATTTGAGTATAGGGCCTATCAATCAAATTGCTGGAGGCACCTTTAAGCAGTTAAAGGGGTTAGTAGGTCTCACAGGAGCCAGGCTGTGTTGCAGATTCTGGTTGCTGCATTTATCTTCACTGTTTCCTGTAGTGAGTGTGTATGGATACTGACACCTACAACTATATTTCATATGTATTAATATATATTTATATATATATGTATGTGTAGATATACATACCTTCATATATGTACATTACCTTACTTTATTATGTACAAGCTAACAAGTAGCAGGGCTGTTTCTGTTAACACTGAACTAGTATGGGAATCCAGTAATTTGGCCATTAAAACTCTGCCTGACATGCTTTGGATAGTACACCTCCTATATTGCCTTTATATTGATTCCTACTATTACATGTTATATTTATTCTAGCAGTGTGCTCTTGTAAGGTAGTCATGGCTTACTGGTAGGTCATACAGACTAAAGTTATAAAGATCCTGGGTTCGAGACTGGCAGTGGGAATTTATTTTTCTTTCCAAACTTTCAAAATGAGTACAGGACCTGTCAATCAAAGTGCTGAGGCCACCTTTAAGCAGTTAGAAGGGTAAGTAGGTCACACAGGGGTCAGGCTGTGTTGCAGATTCAGGTTGCTGCATTTATGTTCACTGTTTCCTGTAGTGAGTGTGTATGGATACTGACACCTACAACTATATGTCATATGTATTTATATATATTTATATATATGTATGTGTAGATATACGTACCTTCATATATGTACATTACCTTACATTATTATGTACAAGCTAACAAGTAGCAGGGCTGTATCTGTTAACACTGAACTAGTATGGGAATCCAGTAATTTGGCCATTAAAACTCTACCTGACATGCTTTGGATAGTACATCTCCTATATTGCCTTTATACTGATTCCTACTATTACATGTTATATTTATTTTAGCACTGTGTTCTTGTAAGGCATGCATGGCTTAGTGGTAGGTCATGCAAACTAATGTTACCAAGGTCCTGGGTTCGAGACTGACAGTGGGAATTTATTTTTCTTTGCAAACTTTCAAACTGAGTACAGGACCTGTCAATCAAAGTGCCATAAAGGCACTTTTAAGCACTTTAAACCAGGTCTGCGCTCGTTTGCGTGGAGCTCACGCATGCGCACTGGCGGTGAGCTCCGCTAACACAAGCGCACACCTGCGCTATTTTCTTTGAAAGAAAGAAAATGGGGTGACAGGAAAGTTCAGAAAAAGGGGTCGCAAAGAGGGTAAGACAGTAGGGAAACAAGCGTGGGATTTGCAGGAAGGATGTAGGTAAGGCCCATAGATGCCCATGTCTTTCGCAGCAACAGCTGTGTATTTCTATGTATTTTGGTGAGACATTTGAAACCTTCCACCCCTGAGGGAGGTGTCAGAACAACATCAATATTTGTTGTAGAGCCAATTGCAATTAACAGTTTAAATGTCCAGCGGACATGTGTGCAACATGGACAGCTATGTATGGGGCGTAATTTTTTTGTGGGACAGAGTGCCCTTTTTTTTTTTTTTTCAGGTGAGAGTGGGATGTCAGGTGAAGGAAGTCGGTATAGCTGGGGAGGTAGGTTGGGTAGGTTAATAGACAAGACAGACAAGACGCATACAGGGGCGGTGTATGACACAAGTGGGGGGGTTACACAATTGACTGGGACGGAGGTTGGGATATCCAAGGCACATGAGCCCACAGATGGCAACAGTGGAACTGATATCCCCACCCATAGGCAGTTGCCACTGTTCCTTCACAGCCCAGGACGGGCTGTGCTGGGGCTGTGTGACGGGCTACGGGCATGCCCGTAAGCTGTGCCACCCGAGCCTCGTGCTGGCGTAGGGGCCCAAGAACAGAGTCTTGGATCTCCCTTCGCACCACAGACCGGACACCTTGGAGGGTGAGTGGACGTACTCCTCCGGCCACACTTGCAGAGGAGGGACGGGCCCGGTCCCCTGCAGTGCTTCCACCCGAAGGTGGCACAGGGCCACCGGAGGAGGGTCCGGCCTGGGCACCAGTGCCAGGTGCAGTCGCCAGCTGAGGTGGGAGAGGTGGGTCCGCTGGGACCCGCCTTCCCAAACGTTCTAGGTTTGTGAGTGGTTATGTTAGTTTGGGTTAGTGGCATATTATTCCATTCAAATTAGTTGTAACAGCATGCATTGGTATTCCCATTAAACAAAAACCCGGATATTCACACCATTGAACAATGGGCATATCAATATCACATGCATTATTTGAACAGGGATACACAATCAAACAACATGCAGGGTTGACTGATGGCAACAGGCCATCGGGTTTGCAGGTATGAACAGGGCACATGCGCAAACAGACATGCATATATTTTTTAAACGGACAAATGTCCATGGTTAATGAAATGTTCACATACCAATATTTAGTTGGTGTTTTATTATCAATTATTGCGTGGGGTGGGGAAAGAAAATGATGACACATTCATAAGTTACACATTGATATACATTTGTAATAGGTGCACAATTAACTTGAGTCAGATTTTTTAAAATGATTTTTATTTGGCTGTCATGCTAGACCTGTTACAAATACATCACTATCCTTCTTATTTTGAATTTGATCAGATACATCATCCTGCTACACTTTCATGACAGGACAGGGGACAACTATGGCTATTTAGTCTGTCAGATAATCATTCATTCTATCTGCAAATTGTTTACTGTTATTACCATATACAGATTTTGGCCTAGACATTCCAGATGCAGACACACTGACATCAGTTTGGGATGTTAATTTGTACTTCCCGCATGCGTTTAGTTCTGTAGAAACACACTGAGGCTTATATATTCAGGGGTTATTACTACTTTATTTATTCATACATGACCCTTTCTGTCACTCTCACACATCCTGCAACTTCACAGTTCAGGTTGGTACTTCTAGGCTTTGTTCACATATTAGACCTGTGGTGATTCAAACACTTTCCAACAGCCTCACTTCTGTCATGATTCAGCATTTCAACAGGGGATAAATCCCACATGTGACTACCTCAGATTCTGAAGCTGTACTCTGGAGACTACTGCAGGTTATACTACATTTAATTAATGGTGGGACATCTGTATTACAGCACTATTTATTTCTATAAATTATTTTTCCAGTCACACTTGCATACTGATGAACTTGTTGCAGCCATACCTGCAAACTTTCAATTCTTGCTTGCACATTAGATTACTTTTAATCAATACACTGCAGTGTTCTGATACATGCTACACTATGATATTTATTTACAAGTACTAGATGGGATTACTAACCTGCATGGTGGCGCAGCCGCGCCAGTCTACGGTCATGCGTCTCACGGTTCGCAGAGCTGACATCTGCAGCTGTAATACAAAGGAAGTAATATTGGACTACACATCTACATGGTATCAGCTAGTTGAAATCCTTACATACATGAGTAAAATGTAACTTACTCAGTAGTGGGGCGTTGGGCATATCCCGGGCCTCCTTGATCCATTGGGTCAACTGGTCTTGCTTACGCAACTTCAGGTCCGCATGGTGGTGACGGACCTGCTCACCAGTGCGTGGAATGCCAGTAGCACTGGTCAGATCAGGAGCCAACTGGTCCCATGCCTCCACCCTGTACGCTCCCCATGAGACCTGGCCCTGCATGAGTTGGGCCTCGTGATGATGGACAAGGAGCCAGACCATGTATCTGGACTCCCCAACGCCCCAAAGCTGTGCTCGAAAGCAACGTCCCTCACCTACTCCACTCATTCTGACTGCAGGTCTGTTCTACAATCGGTTATGGTGTATGTTCCCGCCTATGGAGTTTATATATGCTGCTTTTCCCGCACATTTCTCTGATTGGCCGTTTTGGAATTGTATCTACTTCACTGAAAATGCTTTATCATGCTCCATTCTGTATTTTATCCCATATATATGCTATTTCTGCATTTCTAGGTATTGCTGTCATGGCTTAGTGGTTTAGTACCTTGACTATAGTGCATGGTATCCTGGGTTCGAATCTAACCACTGATTTTTAATTTTCCTGACAGAAATGAGTTGAGGACCTGTCAATCACACATGCCAAAAGCACTTTTAAGCACTTAAAACCAGGTCTGCGTTCGTTTGCTGAGCTAACGCATGCACACTGGCAGTTAGCGTGTGGGAGTGGCGCGCAAACGGTGTGCGCTGGGATAAACCTTAATTGGCTAGTGACACATATGTTAAGCTGAGCACAGCTAGTTGCAAACAGTTTCAGCTTGTTAAACCGGTGCTTGGCATCGGGCATACAGTTTGCAGCTTTTTAAACACTACGCAGCTACGGGCACTGTGTCTCACAGCAGCTTAGCTATCAGTACATTTCTAATTATTTTTATTATTGTGTTACTTCAATATATATGCTCCATTTCATTCCATTTTACAAAAGGGTATACTTTTGCATTTGGACAATACTGTCAGGGGCTTGTTTAGTGCTTATTTACAAAAAAAGGAAAAGGTTGTTGTGTGGGCTCGAACCCTGCCTGCCTACTCTTAAGCCGGCAACTCTACCGCTAAGCTATTTCTTCTTGGCTTACTTTGCATATTTAGTTCTCATATCCTTTTCCACTGATTGCTAACTGCAGTTGCGCTAGTAGCACACCGCACAGCACACAGTAGCAAACATTTTCGGGGGTTTAAAAAAATACAACAGTTTTTATTCTCATTTTATAGCCTCTGTTCACTTTGTACACTGATGGTCTGTGGGGGAATGTGTTGTGTAGTGTGTTTATTTACATTTCCATGGCCTCTCTCGTGGCTGTTTACATTCAGCCATTCTACACTTACGGGGGCGTGTCCGCATGCAGGGCTTAGCCTACGGTTACGCCCCCTACTCTCTTACACGGACCGTGTAAGAGTTACAGTGTGATTCAGCATGCCTCATGCACCTCATGCATATGCATGACATGCTGACATCACACTGTTTAACTGCAGCCTCCGTGTAAGAGTTATAACTCTTACACGGAGGCTTCCTGAATCTGGCCCATCATCTTTTGACACCGAAAGACGGGTGTAAGGAACCAAACTCATATCTTCATTAGTGTTCGCTATAAACCAATGTCTCAAGTTTCCCAATTGTAAACAACACAAAATGCAGGGTAGTCAGAATCCTTTGCTAAATATACAACCTGTTTGGTGGTGCAATTGCCCTTCTTAAAAATTATTTAGTCTGAATATGTTTTGAGCAAAGTTAAAATGATCTGCCAAAGCACTTTATCTCTTAGATACATAAACTGAGCAACTGGGTAACAGTGCACAAAGTCATATATATGTGAAGTATATACCAGTGGTTATCTATTAACATCCAGAACTGTGTATAGCTGGAATCAAATGTTAACAAACCAAATACGATCAAACCAAGAAAAAAATCTTGTTGTAGTCAAACGGACAGCAGGAAACACACCAGCAAAGGTCCAAATGTTTTAATACTCCAAAGAAACAAAAACCAGCAGAGCAGAAAGGCACAAATAAACGCTCTTAACAAAAATTGCGTTTTCGTCTTCAGCAACTGTGACTTCATCAGATAATGATTATAACAATTAATCAATTAATCCTTTATATATACAAAACTTTTCAAATTTTGCCCTATCAGTCAGAGTGCATCAAATAGCAGCCAATCATGACATTAACTTCATAAAAAACTTGTTCATTAAAAATATATATATACAAAACAATACAATTCTCCCATTTATTAAAATAAATGTATTAAAAAACTCCTGATTTTCTAGTACTAGGTACTTTTACTCCTATGTGTAAACAATTCCAAGTTTAAAAAAAACATTAAAAACAAGTATGTATTTGAAATAGTTAATTTAATGAATTGGTTATTTCCTTTGCTTAACCTTAGCAAATAGCACCATCTATTGGGCTTCTTAAAAATTACAATTGGAAGATATATTTCTTTGTTATAAATCTGCAGCTTTTAATTTGAGTACTGGGGTTATAGAGATGGTATCATTGAGTCCAGGTTTTTTTGTGGCATTAAGATATATTTGCCACCAAAGTTCTCTGTACCCTACCCTCTCTTCCCATAAACCCCCTCTTAAATCCCTTTTCACCTGTTCAATAACAAAGAATTCAAATTTGGCCTCCTTACAAACTTTTGTATGCCTATATAAAGCATTAGTATCTTTAGCCTTTGAAATTTCATAATTGTGCTCATATATTCGTCTCCTCAAGACTCGTTCAGTCTTTCCTATGTAGAAAGAACTGCATTTATTACAAATTCCTATGTATATAACACCCCTTGTCTCACAATTGTAATAACCATTAATTTTTATAGTTTTGTTTCTACTAGGGACACTTATTTCTGTAGCGTTTGCCATGTATTCACATTGATTGCAGTGACCACACTTATAACTACCCCTCCTTATTTGCCCATCTATTCCATAACTTATTTTGTCTTCCTTAATGTTGGACTCTAAGATTTCCTTAATAGTCTTGGAATTCCTATATACAATTTTAGGTATTAAATTGTTGATACTACTTAAATCAGATAGGTCCGAGAATTTAGTCCATTCATTTCGAAAGACTTCGCTAAATCTAATGTTGGACATATTGTATTCCATAATTAAGGCCTGTTCATACTTGTTTTCAATATCTAAATTCATATTGTTGTCATTTATAATTCTGTTGACAATTTTTTGTCCCTTTATTGGCTGAAATTTGGTTGTTCTACCTAATTCCACTTCTGTTCTCAAGTTTGTCACAAAATCATGTGGATAACCCCTTTCTTCAAACATCTTACTAAGTGTGTTGCATTCAGCCAAAAAATCTTCACTAGCGCTGGTCATTCTACTACCCCTCACAAACTGTCCTTTGACAATATTTTTCTTGCAATGTGAGGGGTGTGCGCTAGTGAAGTGGAGAACGAAAGCCAACGAAATAACCAATTCATTAAATTAACTATTTCAAATACATACTTGTTTTTAATGTTTTTTTTAAACTTGGAATTGTTTACACATAGGAGTAAAAGTACCTAGTACTAGAAAATCAGGAGTTTTTTAATACATTTATTTTAATAAATGGGAGAATTGTATTGTTTTGTATATATATATTTTTAATGAACAAGTTTTTTATGAAGTTAATGTCATGATTGGCTGCTATTTGATGCACTCTGACTGATAGGGCAAAATTTGAAAAGTTTTGTATATATAAAGGATTAATTGATTAATTGTTATAATCATTATCTGATGAAGTCACAGTTGCTGAAGACGAAAACGCAATTTTTGTTAAGAGCGTTTATTTGTGCCTTTCTGCTCTGCTGGTTTTTGTTTCTTTGGAGTATTAAAACATTTGGACCTTTGCTGGTGTGTTTCCTGCTGTCCGTTTGACTACAACAAGATTTTTTTCTTGGTTTGATCGTATTTGGTTTGTCTACTTGTGTTGTTCATTGTATGCCAGATGGAAGGCGGAACACCGAAGGACGAAATGGGGGAATCACGGAGATTAGTAGGTCAACTAACTGAACTGATTGACCTTCTTACGCCGCTTTGTCATGCGCTACACCGGAAGCAAGGGGAAGACAGCATTAGTATGGGAGAAGGAACCGAACGGTTAACAGGAGCCAAATCAAAAAGAAAACGACACAAAAGCAGTTTTATGCATTGTGAGTGGGACACAGAAGCACCGAATGGTGAAACGTTTAATCCGGCTAAAACGCCCATACTGTTGGCGCCTATGGACAAAGCAAATACATCTACTGTGTTGTCGGCAGGAGCTGACAACAGTCCTGAGAACCCCAGTACTTCAAACAGAGGCAAAGGTACTGTTAATACTTCTTTCCACACTTCGTGGAAGAGAAAAGATACAAATGACTGGTTAAAAAAAACATTTAATATAGAGTTTGACAATGTTAATAAGCGTTTTTCTGCTGATGGTACTAGTTATTTTAACAAACTTGACAAATTATACAGATTAATGTTGAAATATAAAACGCTAACTATAGAGAATGAATATCTGGCAGAATGCATTAACAGGAAAGTGGTTCCCAAGGGACTACGATTGTATAAGTACCCCAACAATGTTGTAGGGGGTTCTGAGTTTCATCATGATTTATTAAATGTATTTAACCAGTGTGGTTTAGAAATTTTGAAATTAATTATCAAAGAAAATAATAGAGTGCAGGAAGGGTTGAAGCAAGAGATAGAAACTCTGGATGTATGTATTAAGGAAGATTTAATGTTTCAAATTACAGAAGAAAAAGAAAAGTATTACAAAGTAAAGGAAGATATAGTTTGGAAATGCAGTGATGTTATTGAAAGAAAAATAAATAAACTAAAGAGAGATATGAATGAGTACGAGAACAATATCAGTTATCCCAAACCACCTTTTAAGAAAAATGATTACTTTAGACGGCAGGTGGACCCCCCCACTAATTACAATGGGGATGACACAAATGGAAGAACTCATTTAGAGTATGACAATGAATTTCCACCATTGAGAAGAGAGTCATTCAATTCTTATACGAATCAGAATGTAAATCAAAATTTTCAAAAAAGGGGGGGGAGAAGGGGGAGTGGGAGGTATTAAGTCGAATACACCCCACCTCTGATTTAGTTTACCATCACAACAATATACAGATAGATGGTATTAGACACACATTAAACAATTTTACTATCTACAATTTTAGTAATGTTATCCCTACAAAACAATATTTTCACCTGTTGAGCAAAGGATTCAAGTTTATTCCCTCTGTGAAAGGGGAGATGGTGAAAACCATCATTGATTTAAAATTATTTTTGAGAAAAATCAATTTTGATATTGTGTTCTCTTCAACTAATACTAGTATTAGATTAAACAGACCTCCTCAAGACTCAGCATTAGTACGCAGAAGTTTATTTAACCCCCCTTTACATCCACAAATTAGAAACTTCGAACATATGTTGGAAAAAGAAATTAGAGAATTATATGAAGAAAGGGTTATCGAGTTCAACCTGTCTAAACAGGAAAATGAAATATTACATGAATTAAAGAACAACAGGGATTTGAGAATAATGAAACCCGATAAAGGGGGAGGTATTGTCTTCATGGACAATATTATATATGAAGGCAAAATGAACTCTATATTAAATGACATTGATAAATACACTCCTGTCTCACTTAACGAAATGAACTTAGCATATTATGAAATTGACAACTTATTAAAAAACATGCTATATGAGGGACTACTAGACAAAAAAACTTTTGAATTTTTGTATGTGGAAAAACCCAGAACACCAATAATATTTGGAATACCTAAGGTCCACAAAAACATGGAAGATCCACCCCTGAGACCTATTGTCTCAGCGGCAGGGTCTAAAACTCTTCCATTAGCCAGATATGTGGACCAGAAGGTAAAACATATAAGTATAGAGAATCTACACACATTAAAAGATTCTTGGGACCTTCTAAGGTGTATTGGGCCAGATCTATACAACGACAACTTGGTATTTATTACAGTAGATGTGGTAGATCTCTTTACAAGTATACCGCATAATGAAGGCCTAGCCATGTTTGAGGAAATGATTTACAGGGACACTAAATTAACTCAAGTTGAAAAAAGTGTAACTACCGGTTTGGTGGATATGGTCTTGAGATACAATTATTTTACATTTCTTGGTGAATACAACAAACAGGTTCAGGGCATAGCAATGGGCGCAGCATATGCGCCCACCTATGCCAATATAGTCTTAACCAAATGGGAGGAAGACTTCGTAATTAATTCTGAGTACAAGGAATGTTGGACATTGTATCGCCGTTTTCTGGACGACATTGTCCTTTTTTGGATAGCAGGAATAGAAAAATTCAACGAATTTTTCAACTACATCAATAATTCCACTAATTTTCTGAAATTCACATATACCCTCTCTAGGGACAAATTACAATACCTAGATGTGGAAATATATAAGACAGAGGGTGATTTCGAAACCAAAATTTACAGAAAGGAAACCTTCTGTAATTCCTTTCTCCACTTCACTAGCGCACACCCCTCACATTGCAAGAAAAATATTGTCAAAGGACAGTTTGTGAGGGGTAGTAGAATGACCAGCGCTAGTGAAGATTTTTTGGCTGAATGCAACACACTTAGTAAGATGTTTGAAGAAAGGGGTTATCCACATGATTTTGTGACAAACTTAAGAACAGAAGTGGAATTAGGTAAAACAACCAAATTTTAGCCAATAAAGGGACAAAAAATTGTCAACAGAATTATAAATGACAACAATATGAATTTAGATATTGAAAACAAGTATGAACAGGCCTTAATTATGGAATACAATATGTCCAACATTAGATTTAGCGAAGTCTTTCGAAATGAATGGACTAAATTCTCGGACCTATCTGATTTAAGTAGTATCAACAATTTAATACCTAAAATTGTATATAGGAATTCCAAGACTATTAAGGAAATCTTAGAGTCCAACATTAAGGAAGACAAAATAAGTTATGGAATAGATGGGCAAATAAGGAGGGGTAGTTATAAGTGTGGTCACTGCAATCAATGTGAATACATGGCAAACGCTACAGAAATAAGTGTCCCTAGTAGAAACAAAACTATAAAAATTAATGGTTATTACAATTGTGAGACAAGGGGTGTTATATACATAGGAATTTGTAATAAATGCAGTTCTTTCTACATAGGAAAGACTGAGCGAGTCTTGAGGAGACGAATATATGAGCACAATTATGAAATTTCAAAGGCTAAAGATACTAATGCTTTATATAGGCATACAAAAGTTTGTAAGGAGGCCAAATTTGAATTCTTTGTTATTGAACAGGTGAAAAGGGATTTAAGAGGGGGTTTATGGGAAGAGAGGGTAGGGTACAGAGAACTTTGGTGGCAAATATATCTTAATGCCACAAAAAAACCTGGACTCAATGATACCATCTCTATAACCCCAGTACTCAAATTAAAAGCTGCAGATTTATAACAAAGAAATATATCTTCCAATTGTAATTTTTAAGAAGCCCAATAGACGGTGCTATTTGCTAAGGTTAAGCAAACGAAATAACCAATTCATTAAATTAACTATTTCAAATACATACTTGTTTTTAATGTTTTTTTTAAACTTGGAATTGTTTACACATAGGAGTAAAAGTACCTAGTACTAGAAAATCAGGAGTTTTTTAATACATTTATTTTAATAAATGGGAGAATTGTATTGTTTTGTATATATATATTTTTAATGAACAAGTTTTTTATGAAGTTAATGTCATGATTGGCTGCTATTTGATGCACTCTGACTGATAGGGCAAAATTTGAAAAGTTTTGTATATATAAAGGATTAATTGATTAATTGTTATAATCATTATCTGATGAAGTCACAGTTGCTGAAGACGAAAACGCAATTTTTGTTAAGAGCGTTTATTTGTGCCTTTCTGCTCTGCTGGTTTTTGTTTCTTTGGAGTATTAAAACATTTGGACCTTTGCTGGTGTGTTTCCTGCTGTCCGTTTGACTACAACAAGATTTTTTTCTTGGAATCAAATGTTGTTACAAATGATACATTTGGTTTTATGCTTCATCTCTTTTTTCTCACATATCAGTAAATCTATTTTATGCATATTGTCAGCTTCAGATTTATCCTTATGCAATTTAAATTTCTTATAACCTCTTGTAATAAATCTGTTGATCAAATCAACTGACAAACCTTCATGATCTTCTACTGCTGAACATATATGCTTGATTCTGATAAAATATGGCTTAGGCATATTGTGTATGATGTGCGGTGGGTGACAGTTATTCATTCTATGCCAAGTATATCCATGGTGGGGATTTCTATAATGAGTTATTCTGAGTGTACACAACATCGAAGTATGACACAAGTATGTAATCAAAAGTTAATGTAAACTCCAAACCTAATCTGTTGTCATTAAATGCTACACAAACTCAATCATCTCCATTGTAGCTGTAATCCAAATTTATCAAATGTCATCCAAAATGCCCTGCACTGTTTAGTGCATATAAAAACTGTTATGACTTTCTTCATAGGTTCATAGGTTCATAGGTTCATACTAGGCTATCTGCCCTAGGGCATTTATAAGCATAGCCAGAGTGTGTTTGGCTTTCGCCACCCATTTTAAATGAATTTTGCTATGCCCTTTTTCGAGGTTAGTATACTGTGCCTCTGTCTAATAGTGACACAGAAGTGATACCCGGGGTATAACCTACTATCTCCCTTCCACTCACCAAGATTCCTCTTGAAGAGAGTCAATGAGGGACTTTGCCTAACCTGGACTGGGATTTTATTCCAGAGTGAAGGGAGCCTCTGGGTTATGAATCTGTTCCTCCAGCATGTCCTATTTATTTCAGTGCTGAGGTTCAAGTCTCTCGAGCGCGTAGCTCGATGGGATTTGGATTTTCTGAGGTGCAGCATGTCCATTAATTGCGGGTTGGACATGGTTTTATACGTCAGGCACAGATCGCCTCTGAGCAGGTGGTATGCCACTGAGTAGAGCTGGAGTTTCTTTAACTGGGCAGCATATGACATCTGTTTTAGCCCTTTGATCCTCATGGTGAGGTACTTTTGGGGTCTTTCCAGTTGCTGCAGGTGTCTGGTAAGGTACATCCCAAAAGGGGCATTGTACTCAATTATGGGCCTTATGAGGGATGAGTAAAGAGGCACGATGACCTCCCCTGATCTAGATGTGAATCCCTTCATGATTAGGTGGGCTATATAAAATGTTTTCTAACCACTTTGGCCACGTGGTTGTCAAATGAGAGATTGCTATCAACTTGGGTCCCCAGGTCACTAATTACTTCTTCCGTACTTAATGGATTACCACCTATGTGGTAATTTGTGGGCACTTTGTTTTTGCCAAAGGGGATGACTATACACTTTTTGGTGTTTAGCTTGAGGCCATGGCTCTGGCACCAGTTGTCTGTTTCTATGAGGCCCTTTTGTACGATGCTTGTGTCAGCTGGAGAGTCGATTATGGCACCCAGTTTGCAGTCATCTGCGAACTTGGTCAGCCACAGTCCTTCCGTGTTAGCCTGTACCTCCGAGAAATATATACCGAACAAGAGAGGTCCCAGGACTGAGCCTTGTGGGATGCCACTTGTAACTGGTTTGGAGTCTGACACGGCTCCAGCAATTCTAACCATGTGAGTTCTGTCCTTGAGCCAGTTTGCAACCTATCTAGTGACATGGGGTTTATATTTAAGCTGGTGAGCTTATCTATAATGCCCGAGTGGGGTATTGTATCGAAGGCTTTTGCAAGGTCCAGGTAGGCTGTGTGGACTACCTTCCCCTCGTCAATAGCCTTGGTGACAGTTTCAAAGAAATCAACCAGGTTTAAGAGCAGGATTTGACCTTAACAAAGCCGAACTGGGTAGGATCCAGTGTCTGTAGGTCCCCAATATCTTTATTTGTGAGGTCCATGATGATCCTTTCCATAGCTTTGCAGACCAAGCTATTCAGGCTTATGGGGCGATAGTTTCCAGGATCCGTTGAGGCACCACCTTTGTGGAGAGGGACCACTGTTGCGGTACGCCACTCTTTGGGTACATATGCTGTAGTAAGGCTGAGACTGAACAGTAGTTTTATGTTTAGGTTTAGTTCTTCTTGGAGTTCATGTAGGATGCAGCATGGGACACCATCTGGTCCCATTGATGCTGTGTTTTTTACTTTGGAGAGGGCAGCTCTTACCTGAGCATTGGAGATGTCAGGGGGGCAGCACTCTGCTGGGATAGATATTTGCCCTTTTGGTGGGGAGGGGGTGGAGAAGTTTGCGCTGAACCTGTCAGCTAGGATGTTGGCAATGTCTGCGGGTTCGGTGTATTTTTTGTCATTTTGGACTAATTCTGATCATATCTGGGAATTCCCACCCAGGTTCCTAACATAACTAAAGAAAGTCTTGTGATTATCCTTAGTGTCCTGTGCAATTTTTCTCTTGAAGCTGGCCTTAGATGATTTTATGAGTGCCCGTAGTTTTTTGCTAATACTGATCAGAGATGCCTTCCCTTTTTGGGATTTTGCTCTATCATGTAATAGCATCCTCCTTCTATTGTATAGCTTGTTTATGGCTGGGGTCCACCAGACAGGATGCCTAACTTTGGAGGATTGGGTCTTGGTTTTATTTGGGATTGCATGATCCAGGCATTCCTGAAGGTGTTCATAGAATGCGTTTATAAAGGATTCTGAGGTCTGGGCCATATTTTCCACAGGCCCGTGGGCTTTGAAGGATTACACCTCAGTTTTGAGGAGTGTGAAATTTGCTTTAGAGAAGTTTTTCACTGTGGTTTACTGGGCAGGGGCTAGGGTCGGGATGTGAATATCTAGTGAGATTAGTTTATGGTCTGATCTTACTAGTGAGGGATACACTTCTGGTTTGGAGCATAGAGTCCCCATGTTGGTGATGATCAAGTCCAGTATGTTTTCCCCTCTTGTGGGAGTGGCAACAAGTTGTTCCATAGCATTTGAGTTTATAAATTTTAGGAACCTTCGGGCTAGGGTGTTGGAGCTAGAGTAATGCTCCCAGTCTATGTTAGGGTAGTTGAAGTCGCCCAAAATAATGGTGTTTGGAGAGACCTTCATATTTTCCAGTGTTCTCAGGAAGGCCAAGTGGGGTTCTTGGGATTGGGAGGGTGGTCTTTAGCAGGCTATAAACTGGAAGGCAGTTTTACCCACTGTTAGTTGCACATGGATAGTCTCTGATGCTTCGTGCTGTGCCACCAACCTGGAGGTGTGGGTATCTTTGACGAATATTGATACTCCCCCTCCTTTTGTGGTTCGGTCCAAGTTTTGGGGCCGAAAAACATGGTATGAGGTATAACCTGGTAGTGCTGAGGTGCTCTCTGGAGACTTGAACCAGGTTTCTGTTACTGCATAGATATCGATGTTCTCCACGCTAAGGAGAGTTTTGAGTGCATGCATCTTGAGGTTTAGACTTCTGGCGTTGAGTAGCATTACTCTTAGTTTCTTATCCCTTGTGATACCTATGGAGGTGGGTTTGTCTTTTGAGCCTTGCCTAAAAAAGGCACTATGGGGGTGGCAAGAGCCTTTGCCAATATCCAAAAGCCCAGGGGTGACAGGTGCAAGCCTTCCCTAGCGAAGCATCGTGGCTTGTCGAGCATGTCATCCCAGGCAGACAGGCATTGGATCCCCTTTGAATGACACCAATACTTAAGCCAATTGTTGAAATTGATCATCTTGTCTTCATATTGTGGCATAATTCTTGGTGAGGGTAAGATGTTACTCAAGGTCAGGGTCATACCGCCCTAGGCTACATGCTCAGAGAGCTCCTCTATGTCTCTTTTCATGCAGTCCAGGGAGGTACTTCTCAGGTCATTCACACCAGCATGGACAATGACTGAGTCATATTTGTACTTGCCTTGGAGTGACCTGAGTGCTTGTGTTATGTGGCAGATTCTTGCTCCCGACAGGCAGCTCAGCTCACCGTGACCTTCTCCTTGTTCAGCCTGGTGAGCGGGACATCAGTGTGCCTGACGATAGAATCACCTATTACAAGTGTATCAGGTGTGTTGTTTAGCCTTAAGGGCTGTGACTGGTGGGCACACTGGCTTTGTGAGCAATGTGTTGCACGTGTTTTGTTTTGGGGTAGCGGTTGCTTGGGTGTCTTCTTTGGAGGTCTCTGCTGCTTAGGCAGATTTTTATTTAGAGGCTACGAGTATGTTTTTGTGTGTTTATGTGTTTGGTTTGCTGTCGTGGTAGATCTATGTGAGACTGGAATTGTACTGAGTGTGGTTTCCTTCTCCTCCTGACTGGTTACACCAGTACTGAGTTGAGACAGCTTAGCCTCCAGTTTGGCTATATGGTTGCATCTCTCTCATGTGTTGGAATTTGTTGGGAGGAGGAGAGGGTTGTCTGTGTACATGAGGCAGTTGTAACATTGCCTGAAGATTCCCAGATTCACCAGCTGGACCGGAGAGGAGATTGACAACTGACCTTTGGACATGCTAGAATAGTATTGGGAATTCCTTTATAACTGAAAAAAAGGGCCAATGGGGAACAAAGTACTCAAGGGTAGTTTGTGAGGGTGTAGTGCTTTAAATTATTTAGTGCTGACTTATATAATTGCTTTAGTGAGCAAGTGCCAGGCTTTAGAGTGGGAATAGGGTGTTTATTATGAGAACTAGATCAGTTCTAAGGGAAAAAGTGAATAGCAGACTTTGTGGAGCCGAGAATGGTTTAAACCCAATTAAGCGGCGCTGCTCGATGCTGCACTATGCGCAAAATCGCGCAAAGCTGCGCTAAAGCAGGTTTTATACAGGGGGACTTGAAACAATTAGAAATTGGCCCAAAATGGCCAATAGACTACCCGATTCTTGTGCTGGGAACACTCCTCCAGGGATAGATAGGCTGCTCCAAGCTCCCCACTGCCACTGGTGAACAAAAAAGCCTCCCTTTATTCAAGAAAGGAAATGGGCAACACAGGAACTTTCCAAAAGTCCAGAATACAGCAAAGCCTGTATTTGGACTACTCTAGGTCAGGAAAGACAGGAAATAAGGAACATTTTTTTTTCTTTTTTGCAAGAAACAGCAGGAAAATGCAATAAATATGCAACACAGGCTAGTGCACTTGAGTGTGTAGCCTCAGCAGGTAAATGCAACAAACAGGACAAACTTTAAAAGTGCAGGTGCAAAAACAACTTTAAACAGTTTAAAACAGTTCAAGAAGCAGAAATACTTCCAGTTTAGCTAGATCGGACAGTCACCCAGGTAGTAGCAGGAAAAAAACACTTTTATCAGGTTAGCAGTCACTCTTTTAGCCTCTCTGCTGCTAGCACCACTCTGCAGGACCATGAGGAGCTTGGCTGAGTAGTAACAAGCGCACAAACCGCACCAAAGCGGGTTTTATACAGGGGGACTTGAAAGAGCTAGAAATTGGCTCAAAACAGCCAATAGACTACCAGAGTCTTGTGCTGGGAACACTCCTCCAGGGATAGATAGGCTGCTCTAAGCTCGTCATTGCCACTGGTGAACAAAGAAGCCTCCCTTTATCGAAGAAAGGAAATGGGCAGCACAGGAACTTTCCAAAAGTCCAGACTACAGCAAAACCTGTATTTGGACTACTCTAGGTCAGGAAAGATGGGAAACAAGGATATATTTTTTTTCTTTTTTTCTTTTTTGCAACAAAGCAGAAAAATGCAATAAATATGTAACACAGCCTAGCACACCTGAGTGTGTAGCCTCAACAGGTAAATGCAACAAACAGGACAAACTTTAAATTACAAGCACAAAAGCGCGCTAAAGCTGGCTTTAAAGCAGGGGGTTAGAAAGAGATAGGAAATGGCCCAAAATGGCCATTAAGCTACAGGTCACTGGGCTAGAACCACTCCTCAAGGGACAGATAGGCTGCTCAGCACTCCCCACTCTCACTGGTGAACAAAGAAGCTTCCTCATATCCAAATAAGGATATGGGAAACACAGGAACTATGACACAGCCTAGAGATCAGCAATACCTGAAGACTGGACTATTCTAGTTCAGTAAAGGCGGGAAACAAGGATTTTTTTTAAGTGTGCAGCCTACCAGTTAAACTAAGCAAAAACAAACTTTAAAAGTGCAAAAAAACTCAGAAATACAGGCAGGAATGCAATAAAACAACTTTCCAGAGCTTATTTAGTTAAAGAAACAGAGAAGTCTATATATACAGAAAAGCAGCTAAAACACACAAACACTTCAGATGCAGTGCAACCTAGAGCACTTGAGTTGTAGCAATATTAAGGCAATTACAGTTATAATAAATGCTCTGAAATATATTTTATATTTCCAAAGTGTTTGAGAAGCACAGTCAGAACACAAGGAGGTTCAGGCAAAAAAAAAAATTTTTTTTTTTGAAAGGGAAAAAGGAGAAACAGAAGGCCTTATCAAATGTTCTCTCTGTACTAGGTAGAATGAGCTAATGACACTAGATTGGGAGGAGTGTCACAGATCAGATTTACAGTAGGGGCGGACAACTGCAAAGCCACCAAGTATAAGAGAAAGACACCAACTTACAATAGCCTACAGCCAGTAGCACTAGAGAAATCCACAAACAGATAAAGATTTGTAAAGATACAGAATGCTTTTAACTGCAGACAAAGCAGTTACTTGTGCAGATTAGTTAATAGCAATAAAACACACTTGAAGACTGAAAAAGCAGACAATAAAAGTGCTATATATTAATTGTTAAAAACAATAATCTGTATAAATAATCGAAAAAAACCCCAGGATATTTATATATCTCAGCTATCAGCTGCTGTCAACAACTCTTATCCATTCTGCTCAGTGTGTATAGACAGAAACCCTATCAAAGTTAGGACTTAAATACCTGAAGAACAACTTTTTTTTTTTTTTTTTTACAAGAACACAAAAGAAACAGCCCCCACTCAGCAGACTATTAACACAATATAGCCAAGTTAAAGAGAGGCTTCAGCTAGAAACAATAGCTTACAGCCAGTAGCACTAGAGAAAGCCACAAACAGATAAAGATTTGTAAAGATACAGAATGCTTTTAACTGCAGACAAATAAGTTACTTATGCAGATTAGTTAATAGCAATAAAATGCACTCGAAGACAAAAAAGCAGACAATAAAAGTGCTATATATTAATTGTTAAAAACAATAATCTGTATAAATAATTGAAAAAAAAACAGGATACTTATATATCTCAGCTAACAGCTGTGGTCAACAACTCTTATACACTCTGCTCAGTGTTAATAGACAGAAACATTATCAAACTTAGGGCTTAAATTTTATTTTATTTTTATTTATTTATTTATTTATTTATTTATCATTTGTTGACCGGGAAAGTCCGACTAGGTTCCACAGAGCCTGTTTTCAGTGGAGGCCTGGGGAGAAATGCTCCAGATGCATGTCTTTGGAATGTGAGAGGAAATCGGAGTACCTGGAGGAAACCCACGCAAACACAGGGAGAACATGCAAACTCCACACAGAAGGCTCCCCAGCCGAGAATCGAACCGGTGAACCTCTTGCTGTGAGGCAACAACGTTAACCACTGCATCACTGCGGCACCCATCAATAAATAACAGAAGAACAACTTTTTTTTTTTACAAGAACACAAAAGAACCAGCCCCCACTCAGCAGACAATTAACACAATATGGCCAAGTTAAAGAGAGGCTTCAGCTAAAAACAATAGCCTACAGCCAGTAGCACTGGAGAAAGACACAAACAGATAAAGATTTGTAAAGATACAGAATGCTTTTAACTGCAGACAAATCAGTTACTTGTGCAGATTAGTTAATAGCAATAAAATACACTCGAAGACTAAAAAGCAGACAATAAAAGTGCTATATATTAATTGCTAAAAACAATAATCTGTATAAATAATCAAAAAAAAACAGGATACTTATATATCTCAGCTAACAGCTGTGGTCAACAACTCTTATCCACTCTGCTCAGTGTGTATAGACAGAAACCCTATCAAAGTTAGGGCTTAAATACCAGAAGAACAACTTTTTTTTTTTTACAAGAACACAAAAGAACCAGCCCTCACTCAGCAGACCATTAACACAATATAGCCAAGTTAAAGTGAGGCTTCAGCTAGAAACAATAGCCTACAGCCAGTAGCACTAGAGAAAGCCACAAACAGATAAAGATTTGTAAAGATACAGAATGTTTTTAACTGCAGACAAATCAGTTTTTTTTTGGAAGGGAAAAAGGAGAAACAGAAGGCCTTATCAAATGTTCTCTCTGTACTAGGTAGAATGAGCTAATGACACTAGATTGGGAGGAGTGTCACAGATCAGATTTACAGTAGGGGCAGGCAACTGCAAAGCCACCAAGTATAAGAGAAAGACACCAACTTACAATAGCCTACAGCCAGTAGCACTAGAGAAAGCCACAAACAGATAAAGATTTGTAAAGATACAGAATGCTTTTAACTGCAGACAAATCAGTTACTTGTGCAGATTAGTTAATAGGAATAAAACACACTCGAAGACTAAAAAGCAGACAATAAAAGTGCTATATATTAATTGTTAAAAACAATAATCTGTATAAATAATTGAAAAAAAAAAGGATATTTATATATCTCAGCTAACAGCTGCTGTCAACAACTCTTATCCACTCTGCTGAGTGTGTATAGACAGTAACCCTATCAAAGTTAGGGCTTAAATACCTGAAGAACAACTTTTTTTTTTTTTTTTTTTACAAGAACACAATAGAACCAGCCCCCACTCAGCAGACTATTAACACAATATAGACAAGTTAAAGAGAGGCTTCAGCTAGAAACAATAGCCTACAGCCAGTAGCACTAGAGAAAGCCACAAACAGATAAAGATTTGTAAAGATACAGAATGCTTTTAACTGCAGACAAATCAGTTACTTGTGCAGATTAGTTAATAGCAATAAAATACACTCAAAGACAAAAAAGCAGACAATAAAAGTGCTATATATTAATTGTTAAAAACAATAATCTGTATAAATAATAGAAAAAAAACAGGATACTTATATATCTCAGCTAACAGCTGTGGTCAACAACTCTTATAAACTCTGCTCAGTGTTAATAGACAGAAACCCTATCAAAGTTAGGGCTTAAATTTTATTTTATTTTTATTTATTTATTTATCATTTGTTGACCGGGAAAGTCCGACTAGGTTCCACAGAGCCTGTTTTCAGCGGAGGCCCAGGAAGAAATGCTCCAGATGCATGTCTTTGGAATGTGGGAGGAAACTGGAGTACCTGGAGAAAACCCATGCAAACAAAGGGAGAACATGCAAACTCCACACAGAAGGCACCCCAGCCGAGAATCGAATTGGTGAACCTCTTGCTGGGAGGCGACAACGTTAACCGCTGCATCACTGCGCCACCCATAAATAAATAACAGAAGAACAACTTTTTTTTTTTTACAAGAACACAAAAGAACCAGCCCCCACTCAGCAGACGATTAACACAACATAGCCAAGTTAAAGAGAGGCTTCAGCTAGAAACAATAGCCTACAGCCAGTAGCACTGGAGAAAGCCACAAACAGATAAAGATTTGTAAAGATACAGAATGCTTTTAACTGCAAACAAATCGGTTACTTGTGCAGATTAGTTAATAGCAATAAAATACACTCGAAGACTAAAAATCAGACAATAAAAGTGCTATATATTAATTGTTAAAAACAATAATCTGTATAAATAATCAAAAAAAAAAAAAACAGGATACTTATATATCTCAGCTAACAGTTGTGGTCAACAACTCTTATCCACTCTGCTCAGTGTGTATAGACAAAAACCCTATCAAAGTTAGGGCTTAAATACCAGAAGAACAACTTTTTTTTTTTTACAAGAACACAAAAGAACCAGCCCCCACTCAGCAGACTATTAACACAATATAGCCAAGTTAAAGCGAGGCTTCATTTAGAAACAATAGCCTACAGCCAGTAGCACTAGAGAAAGCCACAAACAGATAAAGATTTGTAAAGATACAGAATGCTTTTAACTGCAGACAAATCAGTTACTTGTGCAGATTAGTTAATAGCAATAAAATACACTCGAAGACTAAAAAGCAGACAATAAAAGTGCTATATATTAATTTTTATTAACAATCTGTATAAATAATCGAAAAAAACAGGATACTTATATATCTCAGCTAACAGCTGAGGTCAACAACTCTTATCCACCCCTGCTCAGTGTGTATCAAAGTAGCCTATGAATCAGCATAAATAGGGGAAAAAGAAATTCAAGTGTAGTGCCCTGGTCTGTAAATAACATTTGTAGTGTGTAACAGAAGATGTTTTTTGTAAGTACTTGCTCCATTAAACACAGCAACAGTGTATCAGTACATGGCCTATATAAATTAGTTCTGTTTAGCGTGCATTCCAAAACTCTTTTACCTGCATAATGTATACTGGTGTAAAGTGACTTTACATCTAATGTACAGAAGTAAGAACTATCTGTAATACTGCAGTAGGAGAAAGAGGCAAATGTTAAACACTCTGATAAGGGTTATGTTAATTAGCCCCTGAAAAATATAATAAGTCAGTCTGGTGGATGTTTGATGATGGTATTACACTGTGAACCTTTGGAAACAATTAAAAATACTATACTTTTGGATTACAAGATTGCTGCAACAAGTGCCAATTTGCTCTGTGCAATGTTCTGTGTGTCTATGAATCCTAGCCAGTATGCAGACACTTTTTTTAACATGTACTATGCATGACAAGAAAGAGTAGAAGATCGAAAGAAAATCACATTGGACATTTACACATTGTAGAATTGTACAGCTACACTCAGACAGTAGTATGCACAGTTACATAATGTGTGTACTAATACATGTGAAAAAGTCTTTTAAAATTATATTGGTGTAAATAAACATCCTTACAGAACTCTGTTCATAATATCAAGTAGTTATCAGCAACTGTATAATCCATTGGCATTATGCTTATCCAGAGCCATGGGAAGGAGTGTAAGATGGATGTATGATTAAAGTTTTGCCTTCAGAGCCAAGAGTTTAGTCATAAGCTAGTCACTATCTGTTTTGTTTTGATATCCTCTTCTTGTCTCTTTGCGGGTTTTCTTCCTCATTCCAAAAATGTTTCCATGCATTGCATTTTTTATTGTCCTTGTGGTCCAGGTCATAGCTATGAAAAGTCCAAAAAGATTGAATATATTAGTTATCATGGTCTGCTATAAACCATAGGCAATAACATTTTAGTTATCTTTTATAAAGCTCCACACCAATCAACTGGCCAGATGGTCTTAATTCTTTGTTATAGTGCCTTTATAACCCTTCCTTTCGGACTAACAAAGGTAAAGAACCGAGGTGGCATGGAGGACTACCATCTCACTGCTGGTCTGCTGTATTTCTTGCCACCATACTGCAGTTCAGCAGGTTGGCTTTCATCTAACTTATGTTCTTAACCATTTTAACATGGCTGCAGTGTGACAATAGCTTTATATATTAAACTATTTCTGTCTATCAAATTAATATACTTACAGCACGAACTAAAACACTACCCAAAAGCTATGATGATTAAAGTGCAGATTCCTTATTCTTAATAAGCACCTACTGCAACATGACAGAAGGCAGCCTTTCCTCTAACCAAAGGAAGGTAAACTACTCTACAATGTACATTTTCTCCACCTCTTTTATTTGCCAGCTTACTTGCAGGCCACCACATAGATCGTGATCATCAAAGCTTGAGATGGACAACTTGGCCCTGTAACTTAGAAATTTCCCTTGAAGAATATAGTCTTACCTTTATTTACTTTAAGGTCATGGATTAGTTGAATTTAAGAATAAAATAAACATCTCAAACTTTTATTTGAAATGGATTTCATTCTCTCACAGAGACCTGCACCAGTAGTAAGTTTTGTGAATTAATTAATTTGCTTATTTATTTAAACTTGTTAGCTGAAGTAGAATATTTCTCACAATACAGATTCACAGATAAAAATATGAAATACTCTGAAGTAGCCTCATTTAAGACCAATCAACTTGAAAGTGCTTCTTTCCAGGACAGTAATGAGGCATTGTCTGTAGCCTCTTCTGTGTAATCTCCTGCTCTCTTTAATGCTGTGACAACTCTAGGAAATAGTGATTGATAATTCCAGAGAATTTTGTTCACTCAAATCAAGTCATCAGATGCATATAATTAGGGTGAATGTTTGCATTTTCATTTTAAAATATCAAGTTTTTGTGGTGCATTGCATTCTGCTGAATTGCTTTCTGCTGTTCCAGGTTTGATTGCATTATGTAACAGACCCAATTCTACCTTAAAGAATAGTGTGCATCATCATAGGGTGTCCATTCTGTAATTCTCTGCAGCAGTTTTTTGATTCACCATAGAATAGCTGAAGTGATTACAGATTGTATGGGCTGCAGAAATTGCCATAATCATTTTGTTCCCTAATAATCAATTTTTTTCACCATTTAGTTAATATTCCTTGCAAATTAGGCTACACAAGTCCCGACAGCCAGATCTAATTCTAAATCAACAAACAAGACTCACTGGAGAGGTAAGTTCCAACATATTCACAGTCTATGGTATAAGTAAACACTACATTTCAAACAAAGCACTACATTGACCACGTTCAAGGTTAATCTTGATGACTGGATGTGTAGACACAAATTTACACCAGTGTTGTCATATATACCTTTTCACAGTTTGGATGGTGAGCAACATTACATGCTTGAAAAGACAGATCTGAATTTGTAATTGTGACTACTTAAAGCTGTATAAGGCAACGTATCTTATGGTTCTTGTGATCATTTGTCAAGTATTTTCCTATGCTCTTATGAGTGAAGTCTTCGATTTGTATACCTGTCTCAGTATTTGAAGAATAAATCCCTTCCCAGAAGAGAGTGGGGACTTATCCATGTTGCAGAATCTTTTTCAGGCACCTCTGGAAAAGGTTTAGCTCACAGATCTTTCATAAATGCAGTAATGCAATATAATGTGTCCTAGGCAACTCTGACATATTTTTCCTGTTATTTCAAAATTATCCAGTGGTTCTAGTGCTGGGTGGGACACAGCTGGCATAATGGTTAAGGACTTTGCCTTCCGGACACAAAGTACAAGGTTTGATCATGACCTACAGTCAATGTATGTGTGGAGTGCATGTTCTTGCTGTGTCTCTGTGGGGTTTGTCCTACCTTCCAAAAACATACTGAGTATTTCCACTACAAACTCACCCACCAATGAAGTCATGGGCAGCAGCACAGACTCTAGATGGTGTCCATTGCTGGAAGAGTTGCATGGACCATCTAATTTGGGTATCAGGTGTGGTACACAGTATCTCTTAGACTGGAGAACAAAGATCACAGACTTACACATCATGGCAGGAGCCATTTAAGGGTGTAAAAATTGGCAAACTGGGAAATTACTAAATTGGGTCAAAGTGATTTGCTCATGTTGACTAATGTCAACAGAAATGGGCATCTGATAAGCGGGTTGATGACCCAGCTGGTCAATAAGCTACCATGTTCTGTTGCCAGGTTCATAGGTTCATAGGTAGGTACTAGGCTATCAGCCCAAAGGCCTAAGTAAGCCTAGTCAACAAGGTTCCCTGGCATACGCAGCCCAAGAAAGTTATTTTCCTGTACCCCTGTTGAGCAGAGCCACAGAAGTGATCCCCGGGGTGTATTTCCTATTTCCCATCCACTCGTCAAGATTTTTCTAGAAGAGTGCTAATGAGGAACTTTGCTTGACATAGATGGATAGCTTGTTCTAGAGTATGGGTTGAATGAAAGCCAGATATAAAACCAAACATGAACTAAGGATTGCTTCTCTTAATATAGGGTCTCTGAAAGGATGCAGCCTAGAAGTTGTTGGCAAGTAGGAGGCAGGAGACGCTCTGATTCCAGGAGATAAAATGGAAAGGTCTTACTAATCATATGCTTGCCATCCCTCATTGTTGTGAGACCATGTAATTAGTATATTTAAGTAAAGATGTGTGCGAGAGTGAACTCCACACATGTGGGTACAGACAGGCAGACTTGCATCAGTCCTGCAAAAACAATGTTTGATTTTGAGGGTTTTTTTGTCAGTGAAAATGGACTCATTTATTGGTTAGTAAGTTAGTTAGTTAGTTAGTTAGTTTGATTTGATTTATTGAACTGGTTTCATTCTAAATTGCTTTTGGGAAATGGCAAAAATCCTTACAAAATGACAGAGAAGCAAGTAATTAAAAGGTGAGGTGGAAAGTAAGACGAATGGCCCATTACTGCAATGCAGTGAAATGTGTTGCCAGAGATCTACCGATTAATAGTTATGCACAATTTTCCCCACAGACAATTTCAAAACTTTAGATATAGTTACACAAATATTTTCATAGAGGTCTGCCATGGTAGTACATGGGAAACACTTTGTCAGCCCAATGGAACTGTAATGAACTCCTGTTATAGTGTTGGAGAAACAGGCTTACCAAATCATTCAAGAGCCAGCATTCCAGTAAGAAGGGTTGGGGAGTGATATGCCAAGATCTAGGCCAGAAATCTTTTAAGGCTGACAGAGCCTAAAACAGATAATCATCACCATCACCATCACCATCATCATCATTATAATCATGATCATCATTATCATCATGCAAGAAATGCCCTAGTTATTGGTGACTCCATTGTCAGACATGCAGACTCTGCACTTACCAGAATTCTTAAGGAATGATCATGAGTTGTTTCTCAGCTGCTAGGAATATGGAAATCACTAATACCCGCCAGGTTATAAGTCATCCTAGAATATAAACATAACCTTTTTGCTTATGTTGGAGTGAATTATCTCAGGTTGTCCAACTTGGATAAGATGGAGAGAGGCATGGTTGATCTTTCATGAAATACTTTTAAGGAAAGGAAAACTCTTGTGTTGAGTGGTATTCTACCCTCATCTAGAGTGATGCCTAAATACAAATAATCATCATATGACTGGATAGGAAAATGGAGTCATTCAAGGTGATTCAGTTTGTGACAACCCTGGGTGACATGATAGTTAGATCTTTCTGCCTTATAAGGGATGGGCAGTACCTGCTTTTTAAGGCTTTTGCTAACTAGTAGAGACTCCTTTTCCTCCCTCACAGTCCCTTTGTAACAAAGAGAAATTACTGGACATTCCAATCTGCTATGCAGCAGGGAGGTTCTGCTCAACATAAGAAGCCACAGAGGTAAATATCGGAACTGAAAACCTCCTTCTCCTGGAAAATATACACCTTTGTATGGCTACTGAAACCTAATCTCAGTATTCAGAAAGCACTGCTTATATTCCAGGATTCACTAGCTATCACTCATATTCCAGGATTCAGTAGCTATCACTCATTCAGTACCTCTTGTAGAAAAGGTGGCATATGCATATTTGTTAGAAACTGCATACATACATTTCTTATCACAAACCACTTCAGCTTTGACATAGTAGAGATCCAAATCTCTCCACAAAACAAATGTTTACTTTATCAGAACTATAGGTCCTCCAGTTTGCCAACTGAGCCAGGTATCTAATACCTAAATATGCTCCCCTAGCTGGAAGTCAAGCTAAACACATTTTATTGGGAGACTTTAATTATACAGATATCAACTGGTCCACATAGATATCAAACATCTCGTATGCCTAGACCATTCTCAGATTCATCAAATCCAGATCACTTGCCAGTTAGTTACTTTCTCGACTAGAGGCTTAAACCTTCTGGACATTACATTAACTAACTCCCCTTCTGTTTTGTGTTCTTGCATTAACTGAGGTTAATGGTAAACCATGATACTGACTGAAGAATCATAATGCAAGAAATGTTCTCGCTATTGGTGACTCCATGGTCAGACATACGGACTCTGCACTTACCAGAATGCTAAATGACTGGCCATGAGCTGTCTCTAAGGTGCTAGGAATAGGGACATCACTAATACCTTCCAGGCCACAAGGCATCCTAGAACATAAATGTGACCTGGTTGTTACTTATGCTGGATTGAATCATCTCAGGTTTTCTCCAACATAAGCAAGCTGCAGCTAAAAGCTTTAATAAGAAACAACTTTAACAAAACATAAAATTAGTTACTTACAAAAAAACATTAGCTTAATTAACTTGCCAACTGTACAAGGGACCATCATCCAGCTACATACAGTGACATCTATATGGCCAAAGCAGTCTCTGTATCGTGAAATCAGTCAATTAATCAAGTCATATCAAATTAAACCAGGTTCAAGCTGGCAAATTGAATTCTGGTGCATCAGTTAATCAATGCAGGCACCAGTCGTTAAACTGAAGTTTTCATAGCAAATCATGAGGGTCAGTCAACTAAGCATGCATCATGGTATTTATTGACAAGTTATATCTGTAAACACATAATGATAGTTTGAGCAAGGATTTTTCTGGAATCTAATGACTGTTGACTGTTAACATTAACTAAAATAGTATGTAGTTGTGTGGAACATTAGGACAAAATATCATGTTTTGCCTTTCAATGTATCTTTAACTTCCCTGTATTTGCAGTACATTCTGTCTTAAACAAAGTGTGCAATACAAACACTTCCTCTTTAATACACAGACTACCGCTGAAAATTTCACAGATTTGCAGCTGCTTTGTAAAAAATGTTTATCTAATACATTTTACAGCTTAAATGTAAGACTGATTATTTAATACAGGGTTATTAAAACATGTGCACTAATAATCATATTGTAATATGCTAATAAGCATAATTGTTATGTAATTAATGAGATTTGTATTGTTGTGTATTTGCTAATCAATTTGCTGTTTAATGCCCAGCCATGAGGGAACCAAGCAATAAAACGGGACGGAATGTATAGGCCCTATACACATTCCGGGTCTATATTAAAATAGTGAAACCTCACTTACGCGAATACCTAAATGCCGACACATAAATAGTGAACCGCGAAAACACTGAACGTCCTGAAGCATGAAATATAAAATTGTCATAGTTGGCCCTTATCTGGTATAGCTCCCTAATGTAAATGTGCAATAGTTACGGACCTTAGGGTTAGGGTGCGGATTAAGGTAAGTGCATACATAGTAATACATGCAACCTTTACTTTAGGGTTAGAAGCAGGGGTATGTTAAGTGTATGTATAGTAATATAGTTATGTAGCTGGATGTATACGTAAATTATGCTTTTCCCGTAGTTGGGTGTTGTTTGTTTATAGTTAAATACATTTGTGTGTATTGAATGTTTGAATAGGATATGGGATATATGGGTGAAGTGTAGATATGGGGAAGTGTGGATTATTTATTTATTTTGTTTGGGTAGGTAGTACTTAGCTGGCGGTGGGGTTGGCCAACTATGGTAATTCGATATTTTGAATTTCACACGTCAGGACGTTCAGTGTTTTCGCGGTTCGCTATTTATGTGTTGGCGTTTAGGTATTCGCATAAGTGAGGTTTCGGTATTTTAATACAGATCCACACATTCCTACTGCACAGCCTCACTAACATTCTCTTCCTTAGTCAAATCAGGCCACTTAACCATCATCTTCTGCTGGAAGATCATCCTCTCTTCTCTTAATAATCTCACTACATTCACGGACTTCAGCAAAGCCAGCCTATACAATTTCATCAACATTTTACAAAAAATATAAATGGTCCTACCTCAGATCTTGGAGCAGGGTTACTCCCTAACAAAATAATTTTAAGTGAGACTGATAGGGTAGGAGTTATTGGAGTAACAACAGCCCATCCATGGTTGTTGTTTGTTCTGATGGGGTCTATATTATAACTGTGAAACCTCACATATGCGAATACGGAAACGTAGACACATATTGAGCGAACCGTGAAAACACTGAATGTCCTGAAACATGAAATTCAAAATGCCGAATCGGCATAGTTGGCCAACCCCACCGCCCGCTACGTACTACCTACCAAAACAAAATAATCCACATACATACACTTAACAAAACCCTACTTCTAACTCTAAACTAAAGTTTACATATATTACTATGTATGCACTTACCTTAACCTGAACTAACGTCTTGGCTACTAAGTTAATTTCTAATTTCACTTCACCTACTGTACCCTTATACCCCATACCATCTCTGGCAAATCTGTTCCATCACCAATGCTAACCAAATTTCTACCTCACTCTCAGAAACTAAAAAATGACACCTTCTTATAGCTAGGCAACACACCTGGCTGCTTGATAGCAGACTTAAAGCATTGCCTCTCTTAAACAATTTTAGTAAGTGATATATACCTGAAAAATGAAGAAAAGCCACAGCTATCCTATCTCATAAGGGTACATTTCTGCTGTACCAGGTGACTTTAGGCAAAAACGCCTCACTATCCTTATCTGTAAAATCATGGAATATTAATAATTAAGCTCACAAGACTGCAAACCCTAGATAATTTTCAGTTTGGCATTGTCAAGGTTACAGCATGCCTTCTTAATTTTGATAGCTTCCTTGAAAAAGCAACCAGAGCCCTTGATGATGAACTTCCTGCCCACACTGCTTATCTGGACATAGCCAAAGCATTTTATGCCATTATCCACTCTGTGTCATAAATAAGCTAGTCCAATTAAGCTTCATCCACTTTGTTGCTCACAAGATTTCTAACTAGTTATCAAATAGAATATGCTAAACCATAATAAATGGTACTCTGTCCACAAATCAAAATGAAACTAGAGGCATTCCTCAAGGTTTTATTCTATACCATCTCCTCTTTAGAATCTATTTCTCTGTCCCAGAGGCAAATGATAATAACCTTGAACTAACAAAGTTCACAGATGACTGCAAGTTGTAAATCATTCTAAACTGCCTCTCTGGCTCACTAATATGCCAACAAGACCTTGACCACAATAATAACGGATTATGTAATCATACTTACTCTAATGCAAACAAATGTAGAGTGTAGTCACTGCTGGTAGAGTTAGTATTCATGAAAACATCACTTAAATGGAATTCCCACTTAAAATGACTCAGTGATCCCGGATTTAGGAACATACACAGAGACAATGAGCAGTCTCAAAATCAAGATATTTCCAGTATTGGCTCAAAATACTTCTAACTCTCTCATCTCAACAGTCATGTGTTTTCACACAGATATTAGTCTATTCTAGTTCCTCTTTACTTTGTACTCATTTGGCCCATCATAGCTACAGATCTCCATGTGGCATCTATATCTCCAAGCAAGTTAACTAAGAAGAAACACACTAGCATTTTATAACTCAAGGAATGCAGTTTAAGGAAATACTCTTAGTTGGATAAACTAAAATCTCTGTCCTTATTATTTGTGGTGTTTAATCAAATGATGTGCCTTGCTTTCTGAAATACATCCAACACTGCTGTCTACAAAGGTGGTACAGCGGTAGCGTTGTCTCACAGCAAGAGGTTCTCCTGTTCGATTCTTGGCTGGAGTGTCTTCTGTGTGGAGCCTGCATGTCCTCACCGCGGTCAAGTGGCCTCCGAAAGACATGCGTGAATGGGCGTGCCTTTGCTGAAGTTGGGCATCAGGCTGGCAACTTGGCACCATAAAAATCTACTGCCAATCATTAGCGGACTGGAGTTCCGCTGTGGCAACCCCTAACTGGGAAAACACCAACAACAACTGCTGCCTACAATCTCATTTTCCTCCAATAAGCCCTGAGTTAGTTCTAAACTAGAATAATAAAAAGTATCAATTCAAGCCTTAATTCATCACCCAGCACCTTCTGCACCAAGCTTCCACTATAAATTAGAGAATGTAAAACTCTAACAGCATTCGGACTTCAATTAGATGAATAGATGAGATACTTTGTTAATCTCATGTACAACTGGCTGCAAAGTTATACGTTTGACAGACAAAATATTATCATGTTTAAGTCCTTCTTATTTACACTATCTTTTTTTCTTCCTGTTTTTCCATTTTCCTTCTCTCCTTCTCTTTTATTCCTGTTTTCCCAAATTCTCACTGTTTTCCATCACTCTAGCATAATTCAGGTAGAAAATATTCTGTTTCTATTTCCCAAGTTAACTCTACCTTCTGCTATGATCTTGTGAAGTAATAACTCGGCTTCAAGTTCGCCTTCAAGAGTGTTCCTCTTTGGCATTGCTGCTGAGCCTGTAAGGATTATTGTACTGCTGGCTTACTATATATAGCTATGAATCTATGAACTCATAGGTCTGGAATCCATTGATATAGATGTGGCTTGAAATATGCTATGGGATATCTCTATGCAAAGAAAAGATAATGGGTTGGACAGTTTGCCTAGGTCCAAAAGGTGTTGGAGGTATTGAAACATGTACCTGGGGTAGTTGTCTGTGTCTTGGCTACTGCATGGCATGCATTTGTCAAAACCCAAGAAAGGGAAACAGTGCATGCAGAAAAGTCTTTAGCTTCCTGCACAAAATTAATTTTCTTGGAATTGAAAAGGAAGGTAAAAAAATTATTCAGAAACATTCTGAGAATAAGGGCACAAGTCATTCTACCATGGCTTTTTGTTTCAGGGCTTTGAAGCCATTATTTAACATGAAAGAATATAGCAGATCTTTTACCCTATCACTTTGTAGATGGACTGAATGAGCAGATCCTTTATCCCGTTACTTTACAGAAGGACTGAATTTTTAGTTATAAGCATTTTTCAAAGTCCATCAGAATCATTCTACATATATGCAATATTTTATTTTATTTTATTTTTGCCCTGTTTTATGTAACTTCAATACAAACAAATTAAATCGGTGAGACCCAGCCTACACTGTTTCATCTGTGCACTAAAGGCAGGAAGAAATTTGCACTTCCTTAAGTTTGTTTAATAATGCAACACAAAAAATATCCACAATGAAAAATCACAAATCTGCGTCCACATTATCACTCTTCATTCTTATTCTCAAGCTTTATGGTCTTACTGGTGTTCTTTTTCTTCTTCTGCCTGCCCTTCTCTTATTGTCTCCCTTGATATAGCCACTCCAGTTGCTAGAACATTATACTTCTAGTCATCAGTTCTACATATTTTGCTTTATTTTTATTTATTCATTTTACATTCCTCCTTCCCCATCTTTTCCTTTTTTCTTCAATTATTTCCAAAAAATGCAGCATTACATTTGTGGTAACAGAGAAGCAATATGCCTGTAGTTTTCAAAACTCAAAAGGAACCTCTAAATATTCAAAATATACTTTTTAAACAACTACTAGTGACTGCTATGTTTTATTCCTCTGTCTAGAAATATGGTAATCTAACACTGCAGTCAGGATTTTCTGTAGTTTCCATCAGTGAGTCCATAGATTGAATTACTTTTAAACTAAATGTTCCCTGCCAATCAGCAAATCCCTAATGGTTCTAATTTAAAGATGCTGACATTGAAATCCACATATAGCGAGGAGCAACTTTATTACAAAGTGTGGATTGATGAAAACTGAGTTCAGGCTGAGCAGCATGCATGCATAAAGCCACTTCATGAACTAGTGCGTAGCTCAGTTTTATTCACCTTATGTACTCAGCTCACATTACCCTGCTCTTTATAACCTTATATCCAGTTCTTAATTTATTTGGAAAATGGCATTTTACTTTCTACAGGACCAGTCTATTGATATTTTTTTTTAGTACTGGTAGTCGGCCAGTACCACTAATACAAAGGTTTAGATCACTGCTGTTGCATTCATTGATCACTAGATTAGATGGTGAAGTGCTTTTTAGCCCTGTAGAATTTCTCAGTTCTGATATTAACTCATGACTCATTGGCAGAACAAATTCATTAGTTTGCATGATAGTCTGCTGGGTAAATACTAGAATATAACATGTTCTCTGCATTTAGCATTAAATCACCATCAGTGTCACACACTGTGGTATCTGAATTTACTTCTTCAGGAATGTCATCATCCTTAGTCACTGCAGGTTTAGGCCTCAGAAAATTTCTACTAAGAAACATTAATCTATAGGCATTCTTTTCTTTGTTGTAGCAGTTCGGTAGTGTGTTGAGGCTACATTGCATTATTTTTGCTGCATATATGGATTTAGCCTAAAAAGATTTCTGACCTGCCAAATTCATCCGTTCAAACCTCAGGTTTCACCAGTGTTCGGCCAACACATTACTACACCTCCCCCTAAATCAGACTCAGCAGTACTTCAGGAATTTAAACTCGAAGTGATCTCAGACCTGCCAAATTCATTCATTCAATCCTAAGGCTTCACCAGTGTTCAGCCAGTGCATTACTACACCTCCCGAATTCAGACTCAACAGTTCTTCAGGAATTTAAATGTTTAATATTATATACATATTCCTGGTAAATATCTGCATCTGTTAAGCTGTTTGCACACCACCGAGCTGAACGTCTGCTCTTCTCCTTCCCTTTTCTGTTCCCTCTCATCTCCTACTAACTTCTCTTCCCCTTCTTTTATCTGCTATCTCCTGCTGTTTAACTCAGATACTTTACTTCTGTAACTTCTATTTGTTTTTCCTCTGTATTTGGTTTTCTACCCGATATCCTGGTCCTCTTTCCACACACTCTTCTCACTCTCACTGCTTACATTTTGCTCTGTTTTTACCTGCAAGTATATGCTACATCACTGATTGTTTTCTGTGGTCTTGTTTTTTCAGTGTTGCAATCTCCATGATCTCTGGGTCTACACGCCCCAAAATTCCACCTGCCCCCACTACATCCAAATTTATTTCTAACTAGCCACTCCCCATATTTCTTTCTACCAATCATATTCATTTCACTCTTTACAAACAACATCCATTCTACCTAATTTCTATCACACTTTTTTCTCCTTATCACATCCTTTCTTCAAACTTCAGCCTATCTATTCCTATCTATGTCTCTACCTTAACTATTTATGCTTTCCATAGAATATTGCCGTCTCCCTTTCCTTAAATTATTCCTTGCTCATTTTTTTCACCCCTGCTATAGTATTTCACATTCTTCTATCTCTTGTCTCCCACTCCTATCTAATTCTAGAGCCATTCCTGTTTCTTGCTACTATTCTCTCACTTTTTTCATTACCTTTTCACCTATACTTTCTATTTCTATCTCCCCTATTTTCTCCCACCTTTCTAAATTCCATTTCACATCTATTTGTTCCTTTTCCACAGCTCTTTTCTCTCTTACTCAACAATGTCCTCTTTTTTTTAATAACCAGCCAACAATAAATTACACATCCAACTCAACACTGACAACACTTTAAATCACTCTATTTCAAACTACACTACAACCTAACAACAGACTACCCTGTCACATTACACTGCACCTTACCCACTCTTGTCCAAACACTACCATACTCACATCTATAGCACTCAAATACTAACTCCAGTACCCCTACCATTGCTAAAATAGCACTTCTCTACACTTTATTACTCATCCTCCTGACAACAACCTAATTACATCCTCCAATGATGTACATATCACTCATATCTACTCTCCCACACTAAGCACCACTATACCAACAAACACCTTACCCACAAACACTGTAATATCACCACACCTTTACAACACCACCACCATTGAACTCTTTTCCCTAAAATATACCTCCACACTAACAAGACCACACTTGCTACATAAATATTCTAGATTACTATCTAAGCTATCCCACCCATTTCCTTGCTACTTTTCTCTACATAACTTAGCTGATGACATGCTACCAAATTCAGGCCCTCAAATCTAATTGCACTCTCCATCCAGATAGTGGTTCCAACCGCAAAAACCTGCTCACACACCCTTTAAATAGCTCTGACCTCCTAATAATGAACATCAACCTAAAAAGCATTCTGAACAAAATCGACAAATTCCACTTCACCCTTACCCTCTACTCCCCAGACATAGCAGTATTAACTGAAAGCTGGTTAAAACCACACACAGACAATAGTGAAATCCTAACCCAGGGTTACAATATACTCAGACTCGGCAGACCTAACAAATGTGCTGGCGGTACTGCTATCATATACAAAGATACCCTTACACTTGAACAAAAGAAAAAAAACCTTAAGCTATCAAATTCAGAAACTTTAGTCTCATGCCTTAAATTAAATAATAATAAAAATATTATCATAATACTAGTATACATTCCCCCTAGTAATAATGCTATTAAAATAGAAAACCTTCTTAACTGGATAACATCATTTTTCAAACAATAAACAGTAATCTTAGGAGATCACAACCTTGATTGGTTAGCTTGTACCTCAGAAAACCCAACCAACTACATTAATCTCTTTGGCTTCTTTCAAATAATATGTTCCCTTACTAGAGTTGATAAACACAGCAACAGGAAATCTATCCTAGATTGGACTCTTACAAATAGACCTTCCTTATGTCGCCATGCTGGCTGCCTCCCAGATACTCTCACCGACCACATGCCCATGTATTTTCTCAGACACAAAATATGCCCTTCCAAAAACATCATATACAAACTTATCCATAACAAAAAAAAGTTTGACTCTGAAATATTTTACTCCCTTGTAAAAAATATGACTGGTCCCGTCTCACACATCTCCAATTAGATGAAGCAATCCAGTACTTCAACATTAAATTCCTTGATATCCTCAACAATCTGGCTCCCCACAGAAAAATTTGTATAAAAGCAAAACCAACCCCGTGGCTAACAAGGAAACTAAACTAGTCATGAAACAGAGAGACAGAGCCTGGTCATTCTACCAAACAAACAAAAAACAAACATCCCTACTTAATCATCACCAGTTAAGAAACGTGGTCAGAAAACAAATAAGAGCAGATAAAAAAAAATCCTACTATTTCACAATCTAACAAAAACATCAAAATAACCCCCCAAAATTTTGGAATGCCATAACACAACTCATAAACCCCAATCAATGTACTACCCCTACCCCCTCAACACCTAACAATTCATAGTCCATCGCCGCCCAATTTAATTTAAAATTCACAAGTTCAGTACTGGCCGTGCTAAATAATGACAGCAACACCTTGCAATTAGTTCCATCCAGCTCTACTTCTGATCACAAGTCTTTTTCTATCACACCTATAAAGACCAGCTACATAAACAAGCTACTTAAAAAACGTAAACAATATCACTTGCAGCCGACAAACACCCAAATTAATTTCTTAAACTTGCAGCCAATGCCATAGCATAGCCAATCTCCCTACTAATCATCCGTTCCATCTCTGAACATTATATCTCCAAACTATGGAAAATGTCATACATTATCACCTTTGACAAAGGTAGCAATTCCACACAACTATCAAACTAATGACCAATTGCATTACTTCCACCCCTGGCTAAAATCCTCGTGAAATGCATACATTCACAACTAATACTGTATCTTCTAGACAATAACATTCTCTCCGACTCTCAGCATGGGTATATACAGAAACATAGCACCACGACTGCCCCTATAAGTCTCAAAGACACAGTCAATCAGCTTAAAAACAAGGACAATTTGTATCATCAGTCTTCCTCAATATGTCAAAGGCTTTTGAGACACAGCTTCACATCAACAACTTCTCAACAAACTTTCCTCCCTAAACCTTTCCCAAACAGACATCTTATGGTTCCATATTTACTTGCCAAAATGACAACAAGCAGTCAAAATACAAAACAAAATCTTATCTCTACTACCAGTCTCAGTAGGTGTGCCACAAGATTTACTTCTAGGACCACTAATCTTTACCATTTTTACCAACAATCTCAGTTCAGCAACCCAGTCAGCATCCATTGTGCAATATGCAGATGATTCATCACTCATCTGTGCAGCCACCTCTATTCCAAAACTCTTATAAATAACTCAAAAAGCATTTACAGACATATAACAATATCTGTCTGTAGTCAACTCATACTTAACCTCAGTAAGACCAAATTAATGCTATTCTCAAACAACAAAACAGCTCAGCTTCCCATCCCTTTCATTATGTATTCCTCCAACAACAACAAAATTGAAGCTGTGGAACATACCAAGCTGCTAGGCATTACTATCAATAATGTCCTTAAATACGACAAACACATAGCACGGACAATCGGAACAATACACATCAAAATATAGTCTCTGTACAGAAACAAGCCATTTCTCTCCCAAACTTCCAGACAGGCCATTGCCACAATGCATCTACTCTCCACGCCTCTCCAGTTTTGAAAATTTAAGAAAAATTGACCTAAACAAGCTAGAGACCTGCTACAATAAAATAGCTGGGGTTGCCTCTAACCACACAAACAGATCCCACCATTGCTTAGCTCTATGAAAACTAAAGTGGAACGAACTTCCAAATCTGTTAACTTTCAACCAGCTAACAACTGCACATACAATTATACACCAACCAGATAACTGCATTGCCCTAAAAAAATGTAGTCCAACCCTGCTCTAACAGTAGACGCCTCTGATCATACAACAAATTATTACTTGAGGTCATTACATCAAATAATAGTCATGGGAATGCTCTGTTCTCTAAACAAATATCTACAATCTGGAACTCTATTCCCCAGCATATAGTTCTCATAACTATCCCTTCCAGTTTCAAAAAACTTCTCAAGGAACATCTTACAAATAATTGGTTATGTTCCTGCTCTTCCCCAGGCTAACCAGATTTCACTCTTTGCCTTCCCGCTTCAATTCCTATTCCTAATTGTCTACAACTCCTCCTTCTAGCCCCCACTGCTTTCTCTTCATTTTATAACTCTCATTACTAATCACAATACATTTCAATCTCGCACTACTAATCACATGACTATTCTATTTCAGCCTTCATCTCAACAAGTCACTCCATATTACACTAACATCCAATACTGGACCACTCTCAAGACTTACAAACAACTTAAACCTAACTTCTACTATGGTAACTAAATAACCTTCCTTCTTCATCTTACCCTCTCAAACTCTATTTTTCCCCTGATGTTGTCCTATAGCATATAAATAATCTGAATTAGTGTATACTTTATAATACCTGCTGTATAATAACTGCGTTGTAATTACATATAAACCTTATGTGTTCTAATGCATGCCATATTATAATATTATATCCTGGAGCATTTCTCCCTGGGCCTCTGCTAAAAACAGGCTACTAGCCCAGTTGGACACATCCAGTAAAAAAATATGAAATAAATAAATAAATAAAGAAAAAAGTAAAATTCAGACCTGTTTGGTATTGCCTTGAATGCAAGAATCTTTCAAAGTATGTAACTTGTCAATCCGTACGGAGGTAAGAATTTTTAGTAACCAAAAACACTCCGTCACAAAAACCCCAAACAGATTGCGGTCCCAGTCAACAATAAAGGATGTCTTCTGTAGTTCAATAAAATGCAGCCAGGAATACACCAAAAAAGTTTATTACACAAAATGATCCATAGTACAAACGATAGTCCTGTATACAATCAGAGCCTTAGATTAAGCGCTTTCGTCTCCAATCTGAGACTTCATCAGAATCAAAGGATTAACAATACTAGTCCCATTTTATACTACCCAGCTGGTGTCTAATTAAATAGTTAATTAATTAATTAATTTCGTTTTCTTAAAGTAAAACCTTACCAAAAATACTTTTAAGAGCATTTAAAAATCTGTATAAATATGTAATTTGCAGATTAAAATACACACAGTACCTAGGTATTAAACATAAATAAATATGAATATAGGAAATATATATAATAAGCATAATGGTGAACAAATATAATTATGATAAATATATATAAGTATATATAAGTGTATGTATATACTACAATATTTATATCTATGTATATAAAAAAGCCACTACAATAAAATACTAATATAAAATATATAAATATATATGTATATTTAAAATTCTAAAAAATGTAAATATAATGTAAATATAAATACTGATATAAATACAAATACAAATATACTAGGGGAAGTGACATATTGTATAGATGCATATTATACTGTATAGGAATATGTTCAAACACAATATATATAAAATATTTAAAAATGTTTAAAATTTCCAGTAAGTTAATAACACATTATATAAAAATGTGTGTGTAAATAAATATATATATATATATATATATATATATATATATATATATATATAGAGAGAGAGAGAGAGAGATAGAAACACACCAATACAATCAAAGTCAAAATCAGGCAATACAATATAACAAGGAATGTGTATATTCTGAATACTTATAATAAATATAGTAATATATATATAATCTACGCTAGGAGTAGATCCAACATAGTTCTGTTAAATATTGGTGATAGTAGTCATAACTTATGCTTCTTTGGATCAGCTGCAAGCATTTTCAATGCTGGGGTGATAGAAATGTGGTCATTAAGCCCCTTGCCACAACAAGAGTCCAGTCTAAGTTGCCACATCATTTCTTTTAATTCCAGTTGGGTCTCCCAATCACCACCCCTCTCAAGGCATTTTACTTCCTCTATTACCCAGAATTTGAAATCTGCATCCTTACAGACCAAAACATGTCTGTACATAGCAGTATATTCATTATGTTTGTTAATGTCTCTCACATGTTCATATATTCTGGATCGTAGGTGTCGTTCGGTCTTCCCAACATAGTAGCTCAAGCAGACCTTACAAAAAGCAAGGTATACCACCCCACTCGTGTAGCACCTACTATAAGTTTTGGCAACCAGTGTTGTTCTAAGACTGGGTATTCATATCTCCTTTTGTCCTGCTATAAATGCACACTGCGCGCATCTACCACACTTAAAAGTCCCACATTTTTTATTAGCCCCATGTATATAATTAGTCTTTTTCTCTAAGATGTTCTTAATATTCCTATTTCTCCTATAACTATAACGTATATCATTTTTAAATACATCAGTCTTGATGGCCATTTCCTTAAACATTTCCCAGGTTTCATTGATACATTTTCTAAGCTGTCCTATCCCTTGATAATATGTAAGGGTCAAGTATGGTGTACTAGAAACTTTATTCCTTTGATGGTTATGATTACCCCCCCATCATATCACGGACACTACCATCCACTTCTTCATTTACCGTGTAAACGTGATTACTTTTAACTAATAAAGGTGTATATATGTGTTTACTTCTACCTTTTTGAACCTGATATTTAACACCGTGTATCAAATCTAATGGATATCCTCTCTCCTGAAACATATTACCAACAAATTCAATCTCTTTTAGGAATTCAGAATCATCTAAAATCATCCTCGCCATCCTAATCATTTGTCCCTTTGTAATGTTCTTTTTTAGTATATATGAATGGTCACTATCAAAGTGTAAGTAGGCATTGGAAAAATGCTCCTTTCTGTATATATTAGATTTGTAACATTTATTTATGTAATGCTTATCCAACCTCACATCCAGAAAATGTATAAAATCTTTTCCAATATCGTGGGTAAATTGTAAAAATGACGTAGTTTGATTAATGTAAACAATAAATTCATCTATCTTGTCAAGTGGCCCATTCCATACAACAAAAATATCATCTAAAAATCTATAGTATTTACCAATGTACCTATAATAGTCAGATAAAAACACGAACTTACTTTCCCAATATAGCATAATAATGTTCACATATATAGGGGCACAGGCCAAGCCCATTGCCGCTCCTTCTTTTTGGTGAAAATATTCACCCTGAAAGTACACATAATTGTATTTCAGAACCAATTCCATATTTTCTAGTACCAACTTAAATTCATCACTCGTTACTAATTTCATTTCAGTTAAAATGTCTTCAAACCATATCATACCCATTTCTTGTGGTATGACGGAGAACAAATCTCTCAAATCAGTTGTGATGAAAACACTCTCATTATTGTATGGACACTCACCCATCTTCATCAAAAAATCCCTGGAATCAACCAAGATAGGACTATATTTTTTTATGGAACTGTTTCAATTTAGAATCCACATATATTGCCAAAGGTTGGGTCTTAGATCCCTGGGACGAGACAATAGGTCTCATAGGTGGGTCATATACAGATTTATGGACTTTCGGTATTCCGAAAATAGCTGGTATAACTGGTTTTGGGACTCGAAGGAAGTTGTAAAGATCCATATCAGTCAAACCCTGCAATAGGTTGTCCTCTAATACTATGTCAATCTTTCTGTAGGATATGTTGATTTCATTTTTGGATACTCTACTATATTGTTTCTCATTATCTAAAATATCCAAAATTCTGGTCAAGTAGTCCCATTTATCCATAAATACCACGCCCCACCCTTATCAGGTTTCACGACTCTTATTTTGTCGTCATTACTCAGCTCTTTTAATAATTTAATTTCAACTTCAGTTAGGTTTTTGACTGGTTCAGTGTTATACAAGTTCATCATACGTATCCTCCTAGTTACACATCTCTCAAAATTCATAATTTCGTTTTGTATTGGGGGATTAAATATACTTGCTCTCTTTAGTGTACTTTCCTTACTTCCAGTGTTTCTATCCTTGAACATATGTGTAAAATTTAATTTTCTCGTAAACAATTTTATGTCTAACAGAATATTTTAAATTTTTGGAATGTTAGTGGGTACAAAGGTAAACCCTTTTATAAATAAATTAAAATAATCATCAGTAATCTGTATGTCAGTATAATTAAAAATATTAAAATTTCTACGAGTACAAATAATGTTTTCCTTTATCTCATCTATTTGAACATCTATACTAGTATCACCTATACTGGTGCTAAAAGCTAGATTATCATATGTTATCTGCGTGATCTCGCCACATGTTGGATATTGTTGTTCTCTATCACCTGTGCATAGGTGGGTTGTTGCATTCGGTTCTGCAACCTCTCTGATTTCCTGGGTTCTTCCAGGACTAAAGGGATCACTTCCATAACAGTTTTAGTACTATCCCCACAACTACTGAAGTGCCGTTCTACTCCATTTACTTCATATCTGTTGTGTGCATGATACTGTAAATCTCTATCACAATATTCGTGCTCCCGTCTTCCCCTTCTATTTTCAGCAAAATGATTAAAATGTGTATAATCTCTATCATTATACCTCTCTTTTCTTCTCCAAGTTGTATTCTTAGTAGTACTGCTTCTGTGGTTGTAATATTTGTTATTTTTAGATTCAACATAGTATGCCATACCTTTTTCATACACAGCAATATCCCTTTCCAACTTTAACATCTTCCTATTTATGTTGGTGTTAGCAGTATTGTTTAAATCACGCAACACTCTCAAATAAACATTCTTGTGTTCATCTACTTGAAATAACAAATCAGTACTAATACTTTCATACAGTATATCAATTTCTTTTTTAAGTATTTCCATATTTTTGGTATTCAATTTTATCATTTCTTTTAGAACTGCCAGCCCACAGTCATTTAAAATGTCACAAATAGTTTTAAAAAAATCTTTGTCATCTTTAGCACTGTTTGGAAATTTATTAAGTCTTAATCCCTGTGGTATTATTTTTTCTTCCAAACATTTTTCAAAGTACCAATTCTCTATAACCAGGGATTTGTATTTAGTTAACAAAGATTTGAAAGTCATACATAGGTCCTTGTACGTGGAACCACCACGTTTGTCTTTACCCTTCTCCCTATTGTTGATTTTCAATGATCGATTAATCCAGGCATGAAAGTCCAAGTTCTTATACATATCTGGTATCTCCTGCCCATCGAAAACATTGTCAACAACATTTTTATTAGCTAGAATGCCATTCGGAGCCCTCTGGCCATAATCCTGTACATACGCCTTTTCTCGTCACTCAGCTTCGGCGTCTGACGTAATCCTGCTCGTGCCAGCCCTTCTAGGACTGCTCTGTGCACATGGAATACTATTAACTGAGCCGGATGGTCCAACGTCAGTCTGAGAATGGGTTTGAATAACCCTGATGAGTTCAAACAAAAGGCTGCTGCTATCCATTGTAGAGACTCCTCGTAACTAGGTTCGCAACCAAATGAAACCAAAAAACCAGTAACCAAAAACACTCCGTCACAAAAACCCCAAACAGATTGCAGTCCCAGTCAACAATAAAGGATGTCTTCTGTAGTTCAATAAAATGCAGCCAGGAATACACCAAAAAAGTTCATTACACAAAATGATCCATAGTACAAACGATAGTCCTGCATACAATCAGAGCCTTAGATTAAGCGCTTTCGTCTCCAATCGGAGACGTCATCAGAATCCAAGGATTAACAATACTAGTCCCATTTTATACTACCCAGCTGGCGTCTAATTAAATAGTTAATTAATTAATTGATTTCATTTTCTTAAAGTAAAACCTTACCAAAAATACTTTTAAGAGCATTTAAAAATCTGTATAAATACGTAATTTGCAGATTGAAATACACACAGTACCTAGGTATTAAACATAAATAAATACGAATATAGGAAATATATATAATAAGCATAATGGTGAACAAATACAATTATGATAAATATATATAAGTATATATGTGTATGTATATACTACAATATTTATATCTATGTATATAAAAAAGCCACTACAATAAAATACTAATATAAAATATATAAATATATATGTATATTTAAAATTCTAAAAAATGTAAATATAATGTAAATATAAATACTGATATAAATACAAATACAAATATACTAGGGGAAGTGACATATTGTATAGATGCATATTATACTGTATAGGAATATGTTCAAACACAATATATATAAAATATTTAAAAATGTTTAAAATTGGATCTACCTGACTACATCGACAGTTCAGAAGAGCGAAAATGACTTCACCGACGCCAGAAGATCGACAAGTTAGAAGACAGACGGAGGAAAACACCGACGCTGAGAACACTGAGATGGGGAAAGTATGCGGTAGTGACGGATGTTAGGGTGCGATTAAGGTAAGTGTGCGATGTTGATGGTCTGTAGGGATAGGGGTGGGATAAGTGAGTTAGGGTTAGGGCACGGGTTAGGTAAGGGTGCGAGTAAGGTAAGTGTGCGATGTTGACGGTCTGTAGGGATAGGGGTGGGATAAGTGAGTTAGGGTTAGGGCGCGGGTTAGGTAAGGGTGCAGTAGTGATATTTTTTGGGTTAGGGGCGGGTTAAGTGAGTTAGGGTTAGGGCGTGGGTTAGGTGAGTGTGCGATAGTGATGGACCTTAGGGTTAGGGTTTCGGTTAGGGTTGTAGATAGTTGTGTATGTAAGGGTTAGTGTTGGTTTATAAGGATTTTGGTGTGCTTGTGTTGTGTGTGTGGTTTTTGGACAGGGGATTTGTTTTGTTTGTTGATTGTTGTTGTTATGATGTGTCGAGTGTATGAGGTGTCGTGTTTGTGAACTGTCGATCTTCTGGCGTCGGTGAAGTCGTTTTCTCTCTTCTGAACTGTCGATGTAGTCAGGTAGATCCATATATAAATATATAAATATATATATATATATATATATATATATATATATATATAGAGAGAGAGAGAGAGAGAGAAACACACCAATACAATCAAAGTCAAAATCAGGGAATACAATATAACAAGGAATGTGTATATTCTGAATACTTATAATAAATATAGTAATATATATATAATCTACGCTAGGAATAGATCCAACACAGTTCTGTTAAATATCGTTGATAGTAATCATAACTTATGCTTCTTGGGATCAGCTGCAAGCATTTTCAATGCTGCTGTGATAGAAATGTGGTCATTAAGCCCCTTGCCACAATAAGAGTCCAGTCTAAGTTGCCACATCATTTCTTTTAATTCCATTTGGGTCTCCCAATCACCACCCCTCTCAGGGCATTTTACTTCCTCTATTACCCAGAATTTGAAATCTGCATCCTTACAGACCAAAACATGTCTGTACATAGCATTATATTCATTATGTTTGTTAGAGTCTCTCACATGTTCGTATATTCTGGATTGTAGGTGTCGTTACGTATTCCCAACATAGTAGTTCAAGCAGACCTTACAAAAAGCAAGGTATACCACCCCACTCGTGTAGCAACTACTATAAGTTTTGGCAACCAGTGTTGTTCTAAGACTGGGTATTCTTATCTCCTTTTGTCCTGCTATAAATGCACACTGCGCGCATCTACCACACTTAAAAGTCCCACATTTTTTATTAGCCCCATGTATATAATTAGTCTTTTTCTCTAAGATGTTCTTAATATTCCTATTTCTCCTATAACTATAACTTATATCATTTTTAAATACATCAGTCTTGATGGCCATTTCCTTAAACATTTCCCAGGTCTCATTGATACATTTTCTAATAGGAATATTAAGATCATCTTAGAGAAAAAGACTAATTATATACATGGGGCTAATAAAAAATGTGGGACTTTTAAGTGTGGTAGATGCGCGCAGTGTGCATTTATAGCAGGACAAAAGGAGATAAGAATACCCAGTCTTAGAACAACACTGGTTGCCAAAACTTATAGTAGTTGCTACACGAGTGGGGTGGTATACCTTGCTTTTTGTAAGGTCTGCTTGAGCTACTATGTTGGGAAGACGTAACGACACCTACAATCCAGAAT
>NC_056732.1:969512803-969520303 GCF_019279795.1 Protopterus annectens | reverse complement strand
GATAACTGTGGACATAAACAACTTGTTTATGGTAATTCCCAATGGATATGGGGTTTCAGCTGCCAATAACGTATTACATAATAACAGTGGTTTTAATAAGGAGAAGATCAACTTGACTGGCAGAATTTTGTCAATTATATTAGAAAAAAATGTTTTTATGTATGGAGATGAATTTACTGGCAAAGATGGGGAGTGACAATGGGCACTCCTTGTCTGAACACTTATGCCAATCTAGCTCTGGCCCATTGGGAAATCAATAATGTCATAAACAATAATGCTTTCCATCCACAGATAAAGTTTTATAAAAGATTTGTGGATGATAATTTCTTTATATGGCAAGGCACAGTAGAATTATTGATAGACTTTGTTGCATACTTAGACACCACCACTGGCTTTTTGAGATTTACATTGCAACATTCTGTGACCAGGATTGAATTCCTGGATGTCCAGATAGAACTGGATGCTAAAAATGGGTTAAATACTCTTATTTACCTAAGGAATATAAAAAGAACAATCTCCTGGTTCGAGACAGCATGGATCAGCATCATGTATTTAAGAACATTCCTAAGGGACAGTTGCTGAGAAATTCAAGACTGCATACTAGAGATGTAGACTTTATAAAGCCAGGTCATTATTTTGAACAACAGTTTTTGCACAGGGGATGTAAGAGGAAAGAGGTCAGAGAATCTATGGAAGAAATTCGGGGACAAAGGAATTAATGTCGCAAACCATTCCCCTTGAAGCAAGCCAATGATGATGCACTGTCTGAACTTCCAACCAAAGATGTTTCTTCTCATTCACAAATGAGGGTCATTCTGACATATCCCGGTGATGTAAAATACATTTGTGAAATTTTGAAAACTAACTGGAAGATTTTACTTGGTGATGAGAAGATAAGGGAGATAGTAGGTGAAAAAACAGCATTTTATTTTAGGAAAAGTAAGAACTTGAAGGAATTATTATGCAATTGATCAGTTACAAAAGAGTACCCATGATCGAACAGGATTAGAACATATCCATGTAGCTGATGTACGACTTGCAAATACATCTCCAAAGTAGAAGGCGTCATTCATCCAGTTGCCAGTAAGAAGTATATCCCCAAACTATATGCTGACTGTATGACCAAGAATGTAATATACATTGCTTGTTGTCAACAATGTCAACGCTTCTATGTAGGCAAAATGAACAGACAGCTAAAAGAAAGAATATCAAGGCATATAAGTGATGTAAGCTTTAAAGATCTTAAAAGTCCATTGATGAAACATATAGCCACTAATCATGATCACACCTTTGCATTTCAGGTTTCACAAACTTTTCATGAGCATGATCAAAGAAGTGATATTATACTAAGAACTGAACTCGCAGAAATGTACTGAATTGGTAATCTGAGAGCTGATAAACCACCTGGATTAAACACTAGCATTCTTTTGAAACCAGCTTTGAGAAAATGGAGACTTAATCACTGAGTATTGTGACATTTGTAAACATAACACATTGTGATATGTATATTATTATGTATATTATTAATGGTCCTGCCAGATCTGAGCTGTCATTGATTTATAATATTATTTTAGTGACCATATTAATTTGAGTTTAGTCTATATATGATGTGGCAGAATGGTAGATGGCCATATTGTTCTGAATACTGGAAAATATGAAGGTCTCTCCAAATACCATTATACTGGGCGACTTCAACTACCCAAACATAGACTGGGAGCATTACTCTAGCTCCAACACCCTAGCCCAAAGGTTCCTAGAATTTATAAACTCAAATGCTATGGAACAACTTGTTACCACTCCCACAAGAGGGGAAAATATACTGGACCTGATCATCATCAACATGGGGACTATATGCTCCAGACCAGAAGTGTATCCCTCACTGGCAAGATCATACCATAAACTAATCTCACTGGATATTCACATCCCGACCCCACCCCCTGCCCAGAAAACCACAGTGAAAAACTTCTCTAAAGCAAATTTCACACTCCTCAAAACCGAGGTGGAATCCTTCAAAGCCCCCGGGCCTGTGGAAAATATGGCTCAGTCCGCAGAATCCTTTATAAACGCATTCTATGAACACCTTCAGGAATGCATGGATCATGCGATCCCAAATAAAACCAAGAACCAGTCCTCCAAAGGCAGACATCCTGTCTGGTGGACCCCAGCCATAAACAAAATATACAATAGAAGGAGGAAGCTACTAAATGATAGAGCAAAATCCCAAAATGGTAAGGCATCACTGATCAGTATTAGCAAAAAACTACATGCACTCATGAAATTGTCTAAGGCCAGCTTCGAGAGAAAAATTGCACAGGACACTAAGGATAATCACAAGGCTTTCTTTAGTTATGTTAGGAACCTGGGTGATAATTCCCAAATATGCTCAGAATTAGTCCAAAGTGACAAAAAATACACTGAACTCACAGACATTGCCAACATCCTAGCTGACAGGTTCAGCGCAAACTTCTCCCCCCCTCCCCACCAAAAGGGCAAATATCTATCCCAGCAGAGTGCTGCCCCCTGACATCTCAGATGCTCAGGTAAGAGCTGTCCTCTCCAAAGCAAAAAACACAGCATCAATGGGACCAGACGGTGTCCTGGGCTGCGTCCTACATGAACTCCAAGAAGAGCTAAACCCAAATATAAAACTACTGTTCACTCTCAGCCTTACTACAGGATATGTGCCCAAAGAGTGGCATACAGCAACATTGGTCCCTCTCCATAAAGGTGGTGCCTCAACAGATTCTGGAAACTATCGCCCATAAGCCTGACTAGCTTGGTCTGCAAAGCTATGGAAAGGATCATCATGGACCTCATAAATAAAGATATTGGGGACCTATAAAACTGGATCCTACCCAGTTCGGCTTTGTTAAGGGCAGATCCTGCCTCTTAAACCTGGTTGATTTCATTGAAACAGTCACCAAGGCCATTGACGAGGGGAAGGTGGTCCACACAGCCTACCTGGACCTTGCAAAAGCCTTCGATACAATACCCCACTCGGACATTATAGATAAGCTCTACCAGCTTAAATATAAACCCCTATGTCACTAGGTGGATTGCAAACTGGCTCAAGGACAGAACCCACATGGTTAGAATTGCTGGAGCCATGTCAGACTCCAAACCAGTTACAAGTGGTGTCCCACAAGGCTCAGTCCTGGGACTTCTATTGTTCAGTATATATTTCTCAGAGGTACAGGCCAACATGGAAGGACTGTGGCTGACCAAGTTCGCAGATGACTGCAAACTGGGTGCCATAATTGACTCTCCAGCTGATACAAGCATCCTCCAAAAGGGCCTCATAGAAACAGACAACTGGTGCCAGAGCCATGGCCTCAAGCTAAATGCCAAAAAGTGTATAGTCATCCCCTTTGGCAAAAACAAAGTGCCCACAAATTACCACATAGGTGGTAATCCATTAAGTACAGAAGAAGTAATTAGGGACCTGGGGACCCAAGTTGATAGCAATCTCTCATTTGACAACCACGTGGCCAAAGTGGTTAGAAAAACATTTTATATAGCCCACCTAATCATGAAGGGATTCACATCTAGATCAGGGGAGGTCATCGTGCCTCTTTACTCATCCTTCATCAGGCCCATAATTGAGTACAACGCCCCTTTTGGGATGTACCTTACCAGACACCTGCAGCAACTGGAAAGACCCCAAAAGTACCTCACCAAGAGGATCAAAGGGCTCAAACAGATGCCATATGCTGCCCGGTTAAAGAAACTCCAGCTCTACTCACTGGCATACCACCTGCTCAGAGGCAATCTGTGCCTGACGTATAAAGCCATGTCCAACCCGGAATTAATGGACATGCTGCACCTCAGAAAATCCAAATCCCTTCGAGCTACGTGCTCGAGAGACTTGAACCTCAGCACTGAAATAAATAGGACATGCTGGAGGGACAGATTCATAACCCAGAGGCTCCCTTCACTCTGAAATAAAATCACAGTCCAGGTTAGGCAGAATCCCTCATTGACTCTCTTCAAGAGGAATCTTGATGAGTTGATGGGAGATCATAGGTTTACCCCGGGTATCACTTCTGTGTCACTGTTAGACAGAGGCTCAGTATACTAACCTCGAAAAAGGGCATAGCAAAATAAATTTAAAAAGGGTGGCGAAAGCCAAACACATTCTGGCTTGGCTTATAAATGCCCTAGGGCAGATAGCCTAGTATGAACCTATGAACCTATGAATGTGTCTGGGTCTTGACTGATCATGAAAGCTAAGCAGGGTTGGGCTTGGTTAGGAGTTAGATGGGAGACTGCCTAGGAACACCAGGTGCTGAAAGTTTATTATTTGCTTTGGTATGTATTTATTTTTTATTTTATTTTTACATTTGTTAACCAGGTTAGTCCGACTGGGCCTAGAGAGCCTTTTTCAGTGGAGACTCAAGGAGAAAAGCTCCAGGAAATTAATTAAAAAATAAGAAAAACCTAACAATTCAGGTTGTAAGATATTTAGTACAAAAACAGAGAGAAATATACAATATGAATATATACAAGGTAAAAGTACCATATTTTGAGAATGCAGTAATACGTTTGAGAAATTTGGTTACCATTAAGTTATTTACAAAGAATGTAGCAATGCCTAATATAAAAAAAAAAAAAAATCAGGGTAACATCATGGCATAGTACAACAAAGATGCATTTAATAGTATAGGTACTAACTGCAGAGCTAGTAATATATGTCGACAGTTTAGGTAGATACCAGGCAGATATGTTAACTGAGAGAAGAAAAATGCATTAGGTAATTTCTTGACAAGTCATATGTATGCATATTGGAAATTAAATTTTATTTGCTTTTTGAATTCACAAATTTTGGTAGTGGAGTGAAGATACAATGGAAGTTTGTTCCATGAGTATGCGATTGAATGACTGTAAGGTATTTTTTAATATTTTTGTTTGGCTTGGTCACCTGCAGAAGGTTTTGTTGTGTGCTTCTGAGGTCACTATTGGGTTTGTAGGATGTAATTATGGATGTAAGGGCAGGGCAGGAGTTGGGGCTATTTAGGATGCTGTGTGCAATTTGTAGTTATGATATTTGAGTGTCTATATTAGAACATCAAAAGTTTAATGGTTCAAATCACTAAAGGTCGACCTTTAAGTATCAAACCATTAAAACTTTGAATGTTCAGAAAAAATAAATAAACAAAATAAAGATAATCTAAACAGTGTAGGCAGGGGGGCAAGCCCCCCTGCACCCCCACAACCCCAATACTTAAATATACCAAATCCGAGACCACACTACATTGAAGTAAACAGAAATCTCCCCTTACGGAGATTTCTCTTTACCCATTCGACGTTCTGCACTTTCGCTATTCTCATGTCAACAATGTCAGATTCAACATTGTCGGCTTTTGAGAATACAATAGGTAACCGATATTTGAAGCATGTTGGGGAGCTCAGGCCATCTTTAGCTTTTCAGGGATATACAATGATGGAGTTTGTAGCTATTACTGGCTGTGAATCTTGGTATCTTGTTATAGGTAGTTTCCAGTTTGGTTAAGAGATTATTTTGGAGGTTAGTAAGTATGGGAGCAGCATACAGCAGGGATGGTAGAATAAATATTTGAGCCAGTATAGGCCTAGATTTGTTAGGTATGCATTTGCTGTTGAGGTATAGATGACCTGGTTTTGGATTGGACCTTTTGATACAGTTTAAGATATGTAGGTCAAATTTTAATTGGTCGTCTATAGAAATGCCAAGCAATTTGGTGTTTGAGTCAGTGGTGATTATTGTATTATCTAAGGATGAGATGGTGAAGTTGTCTTTAGCTGGATTGAGGTTTTTTAGAAGGAAAAGAAGAAGCTTGATCTTTTTGGGGTTGAGAAGCAGGTTGTTTTCAGTTTGCCACTGTTCTACTAGATGCAGAGATTGTTGAGTGGCAGTGTGGAGATTTTGTATATTGTTGGAGGTGTTAATAATTGTGGAATCGGCTGCGTACTACATTAAGGTAGAATGGAGGCAGGAGACATGAAGGTTATTTGTAAATATATTAAAAAGTAGGTGGCTGAGGATAGAAAGCTGGGGAACCCCGTGTTAACAAGATGGAAAGGGGAGAAGGATGTTAGCCATCTGACAGACTGATTTCTGTTTGAGAGGTAGCTGTTAAACCAGGAGGAAGTGGAGGTAGACAGTTGTAGGTTGGAAAGTTTGGTTAGCAGGATGGGATGGTAAATGGTATCAAATGCTTTGGATATGTCAAGGAATAGAACTGATATGAGTTTATTATTATCTCTGGCTTGGGCAATGTTGTGTGGGAAAGACAGGAAGGCAGTGGTAGCACTGTGCAAGGGTTGGATACCATGCTGTGTGGGTGCAATTAGGTATGCCTGTAAGAGGTCATTTAGTATTTGTCTGTATACATTTTTCCAGTATCTTGGATAAGGAGGATAATATGGCAATAAGCCTGTAATTTGAGGGTTCTGTAAAATTTCCTCCCTTGTTGGAGGGGTATTATGAAGAATTTTTTCCAGATATCTGGTACTGTATTTTCTTGGATGGATCTATTGATAAGTATAGATACAGGCTATGCTATGGATTTGGCTGCATGTTTGAGAAATAATGGTGGGAGTTTTTGGCTGATGGGGAACAGGGTTTGAGTTTGTTAAGAAGTAATCTGATGAAGGAAGTTGCTATGGGTGCTAGGGAGAACGATGGAAGAGAGATGAGGTGGGAGGTGGAGTCTTTTTATCAAGATTTTCTGGTTTAGTAAGCTTTTCTGTTGTTTTCAATGAAAAAGTTGTTAAGTAGGCTTGCAGTTTCATTAGAAGGTTTGTTAGGGTAGGGGTTTGGTGAAGAGGGGTTCCCTGTAGATAGTAGTTTGTTTATTGAGTTCCAGAATTTCTTCGGGTTGGAATGTGGTTGCTCTGAGATTTTTGATAATTATTTTGTTTGTCTAGTAGGGCCTGCTTTTTTGTTTGGTTGTGAAGTTGTTTATATACGTTCAGGTAGAAGGTTGAGTTGTTATTTTTTCCCAAGCCCTCCAGGCATTGTCTCTCTTGTTCATCGAGTTCCTTGGTTTACCCATGGTACATAATTACATTTTAGCATAATTTTTCTACTGGGTGCTTGGGTGTTAATGGTTTCTAGGAATAAATTGTTGAAGCTTTGGACAGCGTCATTAAGGGGCGATGTGTGCAGGAAAGACCAGTTTACAGTGGACAGTAATTCATTTAGGGTAACAGGGTTGTAGTTTTTAAGGTTATGAGACTCTTTGTACTGGTGGCTGTTGTTAAGATTGGGAGGTTGTCACTAAGGGAGCTATGTAGATTGTAAGGCTTATGATAGCACTGGGGGTTGGATACTAATATCCAGTCAATAACCGAGCCACTCTGGGAATTTTTTTGCTGGTGTGTGGTTGAGGTGTTCAGCTGGGTAAAGCCGTAATGGCTTATAGAGTACCTAGAGGATGCTGTATTAACAAGGTTCCTGTCAATATTCATATCCCCGAGCATGATGGTTTCATTGGGAATGGATATAGAAATCCAAGAAAA
>NC_056732.1:969485303-969507803 GCF_019279795.1 Protopterus annectens | reverse complement strand
CTCCCATCTTAACCTAGCTTCCCCTACTCTTTCCCATAACTTCATGCTGTGACTGAACAATTTAATCCCTCTGTAGTTACTACAGCTCTGCACATCCACCTTATTCTTAAAAATCGGTACCAAAAACAAGTTTTCTCCATTCCTCAGGCATCCTCTCACTTTCCAAGATTTCATTAAACAATCCAATTAAAAACTCCACTGCCATTTCACCTAAACACCTCCATACTTCCACAGGTATGTCATCTGGACCAACAGCATTTCCATTCTTCATTCTTTTTATAGCTATCCTTATTTCCTCCTGTATGTCATCTGGACCAACAGCCTTTCCATTCTTCATCCTCTTCATAGCTATCCTTACTTCCTCCTTGCTAATCCATTGCACTTCATGATTCACTATCCGCACATCATCCAACCTTTTCTCCCTCTCATTCCCTTCATTCATCAGCCCCTCAAAGTACTCTTTGCATCTGCTCAACAACACACCCTCCTCGATTGTGAGTAGAGTATGTTTCCAGTATTTTAAATTATAGAAGCAGAACTATATATATATATATATATATATATATATATATATATATATATATATATGTTTATACCGGTTTACTATCAAAATTGCGAATGGCACTACGTCGACTGTCATATAGTCGAACACGGAAGTTCGAAATCGGTAATGTCGAAGACAAAATAATCAATCTAGGAATGGTTTTAACATGGGTCGAGGTAGATGTTCAGTATTATTCTGAACTACAAACATCTCCCCTACCTCGCCCCATGTTAAAACCATTCCTAGATTGATTATTTTGTCTTCGACATTACCGATTTCGAACTTCCGTGTTCATCTATATGACAGTCGACGTAGTGCTGTTCGCAATTTTGATAGTAAACCGTTTATACGTACACATATATACATTGTATAGATTTTTTTTTTTGAAGCATGAACTATTTTATATCATATCTGAAACTGAAATGTATCTTAATTTGGTGGCTGGTTTATTGGCCTTCTCATGCTTGGTTAAACAGATATGACATGTTTTAATAGCATTAATGGGTGACTGCTGCACCAACCCCAAATTAAGTTCTTCACTGCTGAGATCAGACCATCGGTTTGTCTCATTCAAAGTGTTTATCCTGTCCAACCCCCCCCCCCTCCCTTGCCTTAAAAAAGCTGAGAAACTTCCTGACTTCAACCTTGTAAGGGTGGGTAAAAGTAGTTTTACACCACTGTCCCCCTCAAGGGATGCAGACAAATGTGCTGAGCAGTATGCCAGTGCAGTATACAAGCACATGTACAATTGCATGGACTCACCCATACCCAACAGAACCAAAACCTGCTACTCAAGGAAACACAAACCTATCTGGTGGATATCCTCTATAAACATGCTTTACAGCAAAAGAAAGAAACTGTTGTCCAAGGGTAAAAAGGCACAAATTCTGAATTGGAAAAACTCCCTCCTTAGCCTCAACAAGCAAATTAGATCAGTACAGAAAACCTCCAAAGCCAATTCTGAATTGAAACTATCTTCCGAAACAAAGGCTAACCACAAAGCCTTTTTCATTTATGTCAGAAACCTCCATGGCAAAGCCCAGGTTTGTTCTGAACTGGTTCTTAATGGTACCACTTACACTGATCCTGTTGACTTAGCCAACTAGCTAGCAGATAGGCTCAGCTCAAACTTTACCCCCCCCCCCCAAAGGCCCATTCCACATCCTGGATATTTGCACTGCACCTTACATCTCTGTAGATCAAGTGTTAAAGGCCCTATCCAAGGCAAAGAACACAGCTTCCATGGGACTTGATAGTATCCCAGGCTGTATTCTGCACACCTCCAGCAAGAACTAGCCTCATCATTGAGCCACCCTATTCAACCATAGCCTAAGTACAGGCTTCATTCCAGCATAGTGGAGAACTGCCACTGTCATCCCTTTGCACAAAGATGGTGCCACTACTGACCCTAGAAACTTTTGCCCCATTAGCTTGACATGTCTGTTCTATAAGGCCATGGAGTGTATTATTATGGACCTCATAAACAAGGACATAGGCTGTCTTTAAGCACTTCACCCCACTGAGTTTGGATTCGCCAAGGGCAGATCTTGCCTGTTCAACCTGGTTGACTTTTTTGAGACTGTCACCAAGGCACTGGATGAGGGAAAATCAGTACATACAGCTTGCCTTGACTTGGCCAAAGCCTTTGACACAATACCCCACTCAGGCATCATCAAAAAGCTAACACAACTTGGCATAAATCCCTATCCCATCAGGTGGGTGGCCAACTGGCTTACCGATAGGACCCACAAGGTGAAAATAGGTGCCATCACTTCTGACAGCAGACTTGTCACTAGTGATGCCCCCCAGGGATCTGTCCTGGGACCCCTATTATTTGACATCTACTTCTCAAAGGTGCAGACAAAGACAAAAGGCCTGTGGCTGACCAAGCTTGTGGATGACTGTAAGTTGGGTGCTGTCATTAACTCTCCTAAATGATGTTAACATACTTCAAGAGGGTCTTACAGCAACAAATGACTGGTGCCAAAGTCATGGCATTAAGTTAAATGTAAAAAAATGTATTATACTATTTAGCAAAAACAAGGGCCCCTACTGATTACCACATTAACTGCAACCCACTAATTACACAACCTGTGGTGAGAGACCTCGGTACACAGATTGACAACAATCTCACATTTGACCATCATGTAGCGGCAGTGGTCAGAAAAGCCTTTTACTTGGTTCATCTCAAAAGTAAAAGGATTGTATACAGAAAAAAGGAGGTTATTACCTCTCTGTACTCCTCCCTCATTAGGCCAAAAATTGAGTACAATGCCCAGTTTGGTATGTACTTCTCCAAGCACCTGCATCAAATGGAAAGGCCACAGAAATACCTTACAAACAGAATACATGGTATCCAACACCTACCCTATGTGGACAGGTTGAAATCACTATCACTCTTCTTGGTATCGTACAGATTGCTTAGAGGTGATCTGTGTCTCGCCTACAAGGCAATCTCAGACCCTCCTCTACTAGAGATGCTCCATATCCATAAGTCTAACTCCTAGCGCCTTACCTGATTGAAAGGCTTAAATCTAGTATGTGACATTAACAAAATCTGCTGGAGAGACAGGTGTGTCTTGCAGAGTCTGCCCCATCTCTGGAATAGAGTCCCCAGACACGTCAAACAAAGTACATCACTGACCATCTTCAAGCGCAACCTTGATTAGTGGATAGGAAACTGCAAATATGTCCCAGAGATTCCACCTGTGTCCCTCACTGACAGGGGTGATAGGTGCTGACTGAGGTTTCTTTTTTGGAATAAACTCTTGGCTAGGCTTGTAAGGGCCACAGGACCATTAGCCTAGTAATCTCCTATGATCCTATGATCAATGCTTTCATTGTTTTATAATAATGTTGATAGTTTTGTTTATTTGCAACTTAGTAGCAATTCATTTTTGTAATTAGTATTTTATACCATTGTGTTAACTTCATTTGCCTTTCTTCACCTTTTCATAAAGGAATATGTTTTAGTTACTAGGAGATGTTTGAAGCACTGTTTCTGTACTCGCCTTGTTGTAGCCTCCTGAGGGGTGAACTGTACCTCACTTGTTGTGCCTTTGGAGATCTAGTACCCCTTGCCCTCCTGTGTCTCAGTAAGTCAAACAGCTCAGCTAAAACTAGTGCCAGAAACCTGACCCTTTAACAGTGGATAAACAAAACATTGTGTAGATATAGATTCATCACCAGCAAATCCTCATTCTCTGGAATATCCTTCCAGTACAGGTTAAACAAAGTAATACAATATGTTCCTTCAAATTAAACCTGGGTGAATGACTGAATGGGTACTCTCAAATTTATCCTGGGACTAACTGGGTTATTTCTCCTTTAAAAAGGAGGTAAAATCTAATGTTAGGTATTAACAAGACATACATGATTGTTTTTTTTTGCCAAACACCTTTATCGAATTATCACTTGTGACACACGCAAATTTACATTCATATAAAAGTAATCAAACTACATTAACATAGCAAACATTATACTTCACATATATTGTTATGTATCATATAACCTAAGCAACATCACATAAATCATTCAATTCCTGCTTACATGATTGTTATACTGAAATAGCCCTTATACTTCTATGAATCCTGACAATCATATGAAACTATAGCCCTTATACTTCTATGAATCCTGACAATCATATGAAACTATCAACATATGAATGGTAGAAATGAATTAAACTGAAAGAAAACTCTCACAATTGCGATGTTCTCTATTTGGAGAAGAAATCACCAAAGAACTTTATTTTATTCTGAAACTTTCTGCTTTCTTCCAGCTATACTAAATGGATAATTCAGTGAAGGAAAGTGAGCTTTTTCAGCTGGCAAACTCACAAGATCAGCTAAGTCAACATTATTAAGTGGAAATACATGTTTTCCACTACAGATGGTGCAGCAGTAGCATTGTTGCCTCACAGCAAGAGGTCCTCCTGTTCGATTCTCGGCTGGAGCGCCTTCTGTGTGGAGTCTGCATGTCCTCCCCATGGTTGAGTGGCGTTAGAAAGACATGCGTAGAATGGGCGTGCCTTCGCTGAAGGTTGGGTATTGAGCTGGCACCTCGGCACCTGTAAAAAATCTACTGCCAATCATTAGCAGACCGGAGTTCCGCTGTGGCAACCCCTAACCGGGAAAAACCGAAAGAAAAACAACAAACATGTTTTCCACTACAGAGGTGGCCTTCTGTTTCTGCAAACTCATTTTGCTAAATTAAGTTATTAATGAAAATTGTTAGTAGTATCTCACTCCAGCTATTCCTCTTCATTGGAATGCTCTAAGACTGAACATACCCACTCAAATTTACAGTTGTTCCTTCTACTTCCCATGCAGTACATGGGAATTGTCCAAGCAGTGCAGACAATACAGAATATTCAGTTAATAATTAATGTGGCATACCAAATAAGCCTCAATATGATAAGAGACTATTCCATCAGGGCCACTATAAACCTACCTGTGCAACCTAACCCAGTTTTGTCCTCAAGAACATTGGACGCCTATATGTTGGGAGTATGTCATTAAGGATTTAGCTAAGGGTTATTTGTGTGTGTGTGGGGGGGTATTCTATTTTGGAATAGTTAACTTGCTGTCAGCCTCTGTCCATCAGAGACATGTGGGTCAGACTGGGGGGGGGGTAAATATAGGATTTCCCATGCAATGATCAATATATCCCCTGGAAAGGGTCAGTGATAATTTTTCCTATGCCTTAGTGTGGGAATCTTTTGTGACAAATATCTGCCTCTCTAGTATATTTTATTTATATTGCAGGTAAAGTTCAAGTCCTTGGATCTAGTGCTCTTGGTGCTGTTTTTTTTTCTGGATGTGAAACAGGTCCTTCAGAGCCAGGTCTGAGGATGTCTTATATGCCAGGCAAAGATCACCTGTCAGTAACCTATAGGAGACTGAATAAAGAAATACTGCATTAAAGCAATCTGTGTAGGACAGGATATTCATACCCTGGACTCTCCTATTGAAAAACCTTTGAGGGCATTCCATTTGCTGCAGGTGCCTGATCACGTACCTGCCAAAGGGGGAATCGTAGTCAATGATGGGTCTGATAAAGGCTGAATAGAGTGGTACTATAACTTTGTTGGACCTGAATGGCATACTCTTGCTTATAAGTTGGGTGACATAGAATAAAGTTCTTACTATCATGGCCTAGTGTTGGGCAAAGGCCAAATTACTATCTACATATGTTTCCAAATCCTTAACTACCAGGCCAAATCCCTAACTAGGGGTATTTTATTGCTGGAGTAATTAGCTTGGGTGGATGACTCCCCAAAGACATCGTAATGTGCTTCTTTCCATTGAGTTTTAATTTGTGGCTCTGGCACCAATCATTTTTCTGTGTCAGACCCTCTTGTAGGATGTTGGTGTCGTGAAGAAATCTGTAATAAACTCTCAATTTACAGTCATCTGTGAACTTGGTGAGTCAGAAATCTTGCACATTAGCCTTGACTTCTGAGAAGTAGATGTCAAACATTAACGGGCCAGCACAGTGCCCTGGGGTACTCTGATTCACCGTTCCTGACTTTTTAGGTCCTATCTCTGAGCTGGTTAGCAATCTAGCAAGTTATGTAGGGATTTATGCCTAGTTCTGACAGATTGTCAACAATACCTGAGTAAGGCATTGTATCAAACACCTTGGACAGATCGAGGTAAGTAATGTACACTATTTTTCCCCTCATTCAATGCTTGGTAATCCTGTCAAAAAATTCTACCAGGATGAGTAAGCAAGACCTTCCCTTGACAAAGCCAAACTAGAATGGGTCAAGTACCTGTACGTTGTCAATGTCCTTATGAATCATTTCCATGTTAATTCATTCCATGGCTTTGCATATAAGACTTAGCAGACTGATAGGTCTGTAGTTCCCAGGGTTGGTTGATGATCCACCCTTTTGGAGAGGGACAACAGTTGCAGCTCTCCATTCACTCGGCACATGATCTGTGCTGAAACTGTAGCTGAAGAGCACCTTTAGTATTCCAGTTAGGTCATGTTTGAGGCTAGTTAGGAGGCCACAGGGGATTTTTCAGGGTGCGTTGAAGCAGTACTTTTGACCTTAGTGAACACTGCCAGGACCTGCTCCTTCTTGATAGTCAGGGGATATGCTTAGAAGGGATTTCACAGTGGGTTGAGTGGGAGTGTGGGTTGAAGTTAGGGCTAAGTTAATCAGCTAGATTTGTTATGTCACCCTGGCAAAGGATGTGCTGCTTACCACTAGTTCTGTAGACTGCTGTGTGCCATCTTTAAGGTTCCTGACATAGTCGAAAAAGGCACTCTGGTTGTCCTTAGCCTGAGAAGCTATTCTGACCTCATTACTGGCCTTGTTGGACCTTGTTATACCTCTTAGTTTCTTGTTTCATTGAATCAGAGGGCTATTGTCTCTATGAGAGTAGCTTTTTCTTATTTTTGCCATGCCGTTTTTCTTTTGTTAGATACCCTGGGCCGGATTCATTAATGCCAACACTAAGTGTACACGATCTGTATTAAAGAATATCTCTACCATATTTTTGTGCATTCTAGTCAATCAGAAAGATTACACTAAGTGCACATGTAGTCCCAGCCTAGTGATAACCTTTATGAATTGCTCTCGATATTTAAGGTTGCAAGAAAATCAGTTGGAAAACTAAAATTAGGAGGAAAAAGGTGTAAGTTATGTTTATGTTGCCTGTTCCCTCAGAATGGTGTACACTTAGTGTAGGCATTAATTTAGGATTCCACAAGTGGGGTCTGTTTTTGGTGTTAAATATGGGTCTGCATATGGTAGGTATGGCAACCTCAGTGCAACCATTTACACATTTTATTTATTTATTATTTATTTATTTTACATTTGTTAACTGGGAGAGTCCGACGGGATACATATCCATTTTCAGCAGAGGCCCAGGGAGAAAAGCTCCTGGTACATAACAGACATATGAACATTGTTAATGCAAAAAAGGAAGATAGTTGAGTTCTAAATACAATATAAAGATACATCACATCTTGGGAAAAAAATAACAGCAGCATATAAAAAAAAACATAGGTCAGTTACAAAGGCGCCTTGTTAAAAAGCGGTTAAGGATATTGAGGTAAGAGAAGGGTAAATGATAGTGGTTAATCAGGTTTGGAACAGGGACATTGCCAGAGAGCATTGAGATGGGGTTTAAGCTTTTTTTTGAATTGTAGGAGTGAAGGTTCTGAGGTGAGCATGGTCAGTAGGGAGTTCCACATTTTACCTACAAAGTTTGAGAATAGAGAATCCCCAGCAGAATTATTGGCTTTGGTAGTTTGAGCTAAGATCTTATTGGAGGAGCGTAAAGATTGCAGGTTAATATAGGGGTGAATGATGTTTTTCAGAGCTGGTGTTTTCTCTGGGTGATACAGTATCTAGTGAGCCATTTTGAGTTGGTTGAAATGGAGTTGGCTGGAAAACTCTAACCACCCTAGTTGCTTCAAGTTAGTGCAGTGGTGCGTTCTAAAGGTGGAATTTGTGGCAAATCTAGCTATGTGATTGTAACAAGAAGCAAGTTTGTTAAGGGTTGTCTTGTTTAGGTTTGTAAAGAGGGGGGAGGCATAGAAACGAGTTGATAGTAGGTGTGTGCTGGCAATTGTAATTTTAGCGCGAGGAGTGAGAAAGTGTTTTACTTTATAGAGAGCCAAGCTTTTATTGACGGTTTTGATGGTAAGATTGAAATGGGTGTCAAATTTAAGGGAGTTATCAATGGTAACACCTAATAGCTTTGTGTGAGCTTCTGGTGATATAGTGATTCCATTGGAGGATGTAATAGAGAAGGTGGGGGGAAGAGTCTTGTTAGTGGGTGAGAAAGTAAGTAGTTTTGTTTTGTTGGGGTTGAGAACTAGTTGACGACTTGAGAACCATTTTTCTATTAGGTTGAAGGTGTCTTGGGTTGAAGCAGTGAGGTCTGCCAGGTTGGAGGCAGTGCTGATGATAGCTGAATCATCTGCATATTGAATGCATGTGGCATGGGGGGTGATTGTGGGCAGGTCATTAACAAAGATGGTGAAAAGAAGAAGGCCAAGAATAGATCCTTGGGGAACTCCAAGTGTAACAGGTAGGCATGTGGATAATTTGTCCTGCCATAGAACAGCCTGTTGCATATTGGACAGGTAGGATTGGAACCATTTCAGCGTGGAATTGCTGAGTGATAGTTTTTTTAATGTATGGAGGAGTTGAATATAGTTCACCATATCAAAGGCCTTGGAGAGGTCTAAGAAAAGAGCAGATGATAGTTTATTATTGTTTCTGAAGTTATTGATGGTATTAGAAAAGGATAGTAGGGCTGATGTGGTACTGTGATTTGGCCTGAAGCCATGTTGGGAGTTGGCTAGAATTTTATTTTTGGTGAGGTGTTCCATCAGTTGTTTGTGGACACACTTTTCCATAATTTTGGCCAGGGGTGAGAGTATAGCTATAGGTCTGTAGTTGGTTAGCTCTAGTGAGCTACCACCTTTATGGAGAGGAATAATGTGGGACATTTTCCATATGGAGGGATGAAGGCTTCTGACAAGGTACGGTTTATGATTATGGAGACGGATAGGAAATGGCCCCAGCTGCTTTTTGCAAAAACTCAGCTGGGAGAAGGTCAGCTGCTAGCTTAGTGGGTTTTAGTTTTTTAAGAAGAGATGTTATAGAGGATATGGGTACTGGATCAAAGGTAAATAGATGATCTGATGTAGTTGTAGTATTCTGCTGGCATGGGTAGTGGAGTGGGCTGGTTGTTTGTTTGAATTGTGTGGCCAGGGATTGTATAGTTTCTGTGAAGAAACTATTGAATGTGTTAGCAATGTTTACAGGGCACTGTTGTTTGCATGTTGTTGGAGTGGGGGTGGTTGCCTGGCCTGGGTGCAGGAGCTTGTTTAAGCCTGCCCAGAATTTTTGTGGATTATTAAGGTGTTTGTGTTGGATGTGGAGGAATAAGTTTTTTTTTATCATTTAAGATCATTCTTTTAGTTTCATTTCTAAGTTGCCGAAGGTTTGGAGGGAGTGTGGGTCTTTAGAGGTACGCCATGTGACCCACATCTTGTTTCTAGATAGGATTTTGGATTTTGTTTCCTTAGAGAGCCATGGTGCGGTTTTGGTTTTAGTTCTAATGGACCGTATTGGAGCATGGGAATCTAGAATCTTGAGGAAGGTGGTGCTGAAGTAGATAACTGCCTCTTCAAGAGGAAGAGACTTGAGTATTGTCCAGTTGTGGGCTTTAAGTTCAGTTTGAAAAATGGAGGCGTTGAATTTATTATTGTTCCTGATTTTTTTATGGTTGTAAGAAGGGGGGTGATTTTCTTGAATTTGATAACATAGGTGAGTAAGTGATCACTCATGTCCTCTGGGTGAGTACCGGCTGAGTACTGGTCAGGATCTTTATTAGTAAGGATCCAGTCCAGGATGCTGTCTTTGTTTTGGGGTTTACCTAGTCTGGTAGAAGTGGATATGAGCTGAGAAAAGCCATGCAGATTTATGCTGCTAGATGGGGAGCTAGATGAGACGGAATTCCAATCGATGTTGAAGTCACCTAACACTATGGATTCTTGGGGGTGAGTTTGAGTTAACCAGTGAAGAAAGTCCTCTAAGGTTTTGTTATTATTGTTGCCTGGGGGGATGTAAATACATGCTATATTTATGCTTTTATGTTTGTTTGGTTGAAGTTTTACAAGTAGAATTTCGGCATTGTTTGTTAGGAGGGGTTGTGGAGAGGCAAGGGAGATTTGTAATGTATTTTTGTAGAGTATGGTTACACCGCCACCTTTACGAGTTATTTGGTCTGCTCGTAGTATATCATACCCTGGTGGGATTATCTGTGTGTCTTTCGTACTTGGTTTAAGCCAGGTTTCTGTGAGACATAGTAGGTCTGGGGAGCAAGTAGCTAAAAGGGCATGTAGGTTGTGAATCTTATTGTTTACACTTCTGATGTTTAGATGACAGGTCAGAAGAGAGTTAAAGGGTCTAGAGTTTAGATTGAGAAGTGGAGGGGAGGATAGGGTGGAATTAGAATTGAGTGGAGGGGAAGGGCCGGGGTTGGGGTGGATATCACCATCTGTGGCTAGTCTGTGATTCAGAGTGGTAATGAATTTGAGGGCTTTGAGTAGAAGTTTGTAGTAATGTTTATCATTTGGCCTAATATTGGTAGGTTTGATAATTACATAGCGTTCGAGTTCTAACAAGGTGGGTGAGTAGGGAGTTGAGTCATGGCCTCTGTTGTTAATTATGGGGGAGGGGTTGGTTTGGTAGCCTGGGTGGTGGAAGTCTATGTAAGACCAGGTTTCATATAGGGTAGCTAGGTAAGGGACAAGTAGGAGGGGAAAAAGAGTTAGTATGATAAGCTTCCTGGGTGGTGTCATACTCCGTTTGATCTTAGAGGGCGGTAGTGAGGTACAGGAAGTTAGTGGACAGTAGGGGGAGTGGTTTGAGGTTATAAAAGTACGAGTACTGGGGCGGGTGGGAATAGGGGGCAGGGCAGGGAGCGGAGCGAGCACGAGCGAGTGCTCATGAGCGGGTTTACACTAAGACACTAGAGCCCAGGTTTCAAGATGTAACTCCTGAATAATTAACTCGCAGGTGAGTAATCTCATCTAAACAAACATCAGGTTCAATTCCTATGCTTTGGGAGCTTGTTTTTAAAATTTTATAGCTGTTTGCCTTAGTTTTAGAGTGTGTTCTGTAGTTTAAGTGGAGTATATGCAAACAAGCTTAGATTTTTTCTTTGGGTAAGCCTAGGGAGATTCGTGCTATGCTCGCGGAGCGGGCTTTACACTAAGCCACTAGAGCCCAGGTTTCAAGATGTAACTCCTGAATAATTAACTTGCAGGTGAGTAATCTCATCTAAACAAACATCAGGTTCAATTCCTATGCTTTGGGAGCTTGTTTTTAAAATTTTATAGCTGTTTGCCTTAGTTTTAGAGTGTGTTCTGTAGTTTAAGTAGAGTATATGCAAACAAGCTTGGATTTTTTGTTTGGGTAAGCCTAGGGAGATTCGTGCTATGCTCACGGAGCGGGGTTTACACTAAGCCACTACAGCCCAGGTTTCAAGATGTAACTCCTGAATAATTAACTTGCAGGTGAGTAATCTCATCTAAACAAACATCAGGTTCAATTCCTATGCTTTGGGAGCTTGTTTTTTAAATTTTATAGCTGTTTGCCTTAGTTTTAGAGTGTGTTCTGTAGCTTAAGTGGAGTATATGCAAACAAGCTAGGATTTTTTGTTTGGGTAAGCCTAGGGAGATTCGTGCTATGCTCGCGGAGTGGGGTTTACACTAAGCCACTAGAGCCCAGGTTTCAAGATGTAACTCCTGAATAATTAACTTGCAGGTGAGTAATCTTGTCTAAACAAACATCAGGTTCAATTCCTATGCTTTGGGAGCTTGTTTTTAAAATTTTATAGCTGTTTGCCTTAGTTTCAGAGTGTGTTCTGTAGTTTAAGTAGAGTATATGCAAACAAGCTTGGATTTTTTGTTTGGGTAAGCCTAGGGAGATTCGTGCTATGCTCGCGGAGCGGGGTTTACACTAAGCCACTAGAGCCCAGGTTTCAAGATGTAACTCCTGAATAATTAACTTGCAGGTGAGTAATCTCATCTAAACAAACATCAATTTCAATTCCTATGCTTTGGGAGCTTGTTTTTAAAATTTTATAGCTGTTTGCCTTAGTTTTAGAGTGTGTTCTGTAGTTTAAGTGGAGTATATGCAAACAAGCTTGGATTTTTTGTTTGGGAAAGCCTAGGGAGATTCGTGCTAGTGCTGAGGACCCTTAAATAATACTTTACTTTAAAGTCTATACTAAAATGACCAGATAATGACCTGTTTTGTTTTTACAGGTGGTGGGCAATAGTAGAGTAGTCGAAAAGGGCGAAGTTCTTTTCTGCCTCACGCTGTGCAGGGGAAGACCTGGGAGGGATAGAGAGAGAGCTTGATTTCAGAGGCAGTCAAGCAGCTGTGTAGCTTAAACAACATTAGACTACCCGAGGAAACCCTAAACTATGTTAGTAAAATCTTTACATATCTTTACATATAGCATAAATCATTATAACACATTAGCATTTTACTGCAACAGTGCCTTATGACTGAGAGTCAAAGAATGTTGAATGTTGAATATCCTGCTTCTCAAAAAATATACAGAAGACTCTCAATTTTCACTCTAATGAACAGCCCTGCAAAGAGCTTGTCATACTAAAGTCTGGTTACCAAACACATTTAGCTATAGAGACACAACTTAGCTTTAAAGAAACAAGTAGATACAATATTCATGCCATTCAATAGTGCATTATGTAACCATGTAGCAAAAAAGAGTTACATCAGTTACTATTAAATCACACAATTCAACTTAAATACATTTAACAGTCTATTAGGAACAATGAATAACAGCTTAATACATACCTCAGGAGGTAGAAGCCGGTAACAAGGTCCTACAGCACTAGGGGTTTGAAATTAAAGGCACCAGACAAGGGTTATTTCAAACCTTTGTAACAGGGATAGAATGGGGGTGGGGGTTTACACTAAGCCAATAGAGCCCAGGTTTCAAGATGTAACTCCTGAATAATTAACTTGCAGGTGAGTAATCTCGTCTAAATAAACATCAGGTTCAATTCCTATGCTTTGGGAGCTTGTTTTTAAAATTTTATAGCTGTTTGCCTTAGTTTTAGAGTGTGTTCTGTAGTTTAAGTGGAGTATATGCAAACAAGCTTGGATTTTTTGTTTGGGTAAGCCTAGGGAGATTCGTGCTATGCTCTCGGAGCGGGGTTTACACTAAGCCCTAGAGCCCAGGTTTCAAGATGTAACTCCTGAATAATTAACTTGCAGGTGAGTAATCTCATCTAAACAAACATCAGGCTCAATTCCTATGCTTTGGGAGCTTGTTTTTAAAATTTTATAGCTGTTTGCCTTAGTTTCAGAGTGTGTTCTGTAGTTTAAGTGGAGTATATGCAAACAAGCTTGGATTTTTTGTTTGGGTAAGCCTAGGGAGATTCGTGCTAGTGCTGAGGACCCTTAAATAATACTTTACTTTAAAGTCTATACTAAAATGACCAGATAATGACCTGTTTTGTTTTTACAGGTTGTGGGCAATAGTAGAGTAGTCGCTCGAAAAGGGTGAAGTTCTTTTCTGCCTCACGCTGTGCAGGGGAAGACCTGGGAGGGATAGAGAGAGAGAGCTTGATTTCAGAGGCAGACAGAAGCAGCTGTGTAGCTTAAACAACATTAGACTACCCGAGGAAACCCTAAACTATGTTAGTAAAATCTTCACATATCTTTACATATAGCATAAATCATTATAACACATTAGCATTTTACTGCAACAGTGCCTTATGACTGAGAGTCAAAGAATGTTGAATGTTGAATATCCTGCTTCTCAAAAAATATACAGAAGGCTCTCAATTTTCACTCTAATGAACAGCCCTGCAAAGAGCTTGTCATACTAAAGTCTGGTTACCAAACACATTTAGCTATAGAGACACAACTTAGCTTTAAAGAAACAAGTAGCTACAATATTCATGCCATTCAATAGTGCATTATGTAACTATGTAGCAAAAAAGAGTTACATCAGTTACTATTAAATCACACAATTCAACTTAAATACATTTAACAGTCTATTAGGAACAATGAATAACAGCTTAATACATACCTCAGGAGGTAGAAGCCGGTAACAAGGTCCTACAGCACTAGGGATTTGAAATTAAAGGCACCAGACAAGGGTTATTTCAAACCTTTGTAACAGGGATAGAATGGGGATGGGGGTTTACACTAAGCTACTAGAGCCCAGGTTTCAAGATTTAACTCCTGAATAATTAACTTGCAGGTGAGTAATCTCATCTAAACAAACATCAGGTTCAATTCCTATGCTTTGGGAGCTTGTTTTTAAAATTTTATAGCTGTTTGCCTTAGTTTTAGAGTGTGTTCTGTAGTTTAAGTGGAGTATATGCAAACAAGCTTGGATTTTTTGTTTGGGTAAGCCTAAGGAGATTCATGCTAGTGCCGAGGACCCTTAAATAATACTTTACTTTAAAGTCTATACTAAAATGACCAGATAATGACCTGTTTTGTTTTTACAGGTTGTGGGCAATAGTAGAGTAGTCGCTCGAAAAGGGCGAAGTTCTTTTCTGCCTCACACTGTAAAGGGGAAGACCTGGGAGGGATAGAGAGAGAGCTTGATTTCAGAGGCAGTCAGAAGCAGCTGTGTAGCTTAAACAACATTAGACTACCCGAGGAAAACCTAAACTATGTTAGTAAAATCTTCACATATCTTTACATATAGCATAAATTATAACACATTAGCATTTTACTGCAACACATTTGTACAGGGTTTCAATGAACAATTCTAGATAGGCAGCTGTGTTCTTGGGGTTTGTGGGAGCCTTAAATTTGACATGCTGTCACGTATAATGATGCAGTTGCTTTAGAATAATTTCTAACTGTTACTGGTTCAGTTGGATTTTTCAGGTTACTTTTTATTTTGAGAAAAATGCCTTTGTGATATGACTTCACCAATGAAGATGTGAATGGGAGGTAGGGTGTGGTGGACAATGCTTTCCCATGTTGGTGAGTACCAGGTCTAGTATGTTTGATACACTGATTGGAGTGCACGCTATCTGGCCCAGGGTATTTATGTTGATAAAGTCCAGGAAACATTGTGTATGTGAATTAGAGACAGTGTACATTTCACAATCTATAGAGAGGAAGTTAAAAGCCTTCCATGAACAGGGTGTTTGGCTGGATGTTGATCCCCTCCAGTGGATCCAGATACAAGCTGTGAGGTTTTTTGGTAATAGACAATAACCTGCAGCTGGCCAGGACATGGTACAGAATCTTATCTATGGACACTTGTATGTGGATGAACTCTAGGGATTCGTAATGTTTAAGTAATCAGGAGTTGTATTTGTTGATAACGTAAATTGAAACACCTCTATGTTTAGCACCTGTCTGCGTCATTGTTGTTGGTCTAAATTTGTGGAAGGCACTCTAGCCTTGCACTGCCAGATTGCTTTCTGTGACTTTAAACCAAGTCTGGTTAACAGCACAGGTGTCTATATTCTCCATAGTGAGGAGTGCTTGTAGGGTATGAAGTTTCTTGTTTAGGCTTCTGCTCAGAATAAATTGAAGGTATTTTCTACTGAATGTGAACAGGGTATGAATAGTACTAAAGTATCTGTAATAGAGAAGTTACTTTTGAAACTATTTTACAACTAGCAGTGGCAACAAAACACAAAGAAAAATGCATAGGTCCATATAATCTTACATCAGCTAAAGTTGTATGTAAAAGAAGGCTTCAGCTGGACAGACTGGCTTACAGATGGTCACTTATATAACTACCGACCACACCAATTAGGTTTAGTCAGCAGGTGAGGATCATATGTAATCAACACATATAGTTAACACTGTCTAACATTTTGTTTGGACCTGGTGTTCACTGGGCCCATGTATAAAGTTATTTAATTGTTACTTTATTTGCTGTCCGTTAATTATAAAGTATGTTTCTGATCTAGTCAAAGACCATTAAGAGGCACATGCTTAAGATATTTGTTAAAAAAAAAGACATAGCATTTTGTTTGGACCTGGTGTTCACTGGGCCCATGTATAAAGTTATTTAATTGTTACTTTATTTGCTGTCTGTTAATTATAAAGTATGTTTCTGATCTAGTCAAAGACCATTAAGAGGCACATGCTTAAGATATTTGTTAAAAAAAGACATACCCCGGGATTCATGAAGCTCGGCGCAAGGCCGGCGTAAGGCCTGCGCCGGCGGTGCATGGAATATCCGTCGCAGTAGCGCCATATACATAATAATGAGAGTGCACCGGAATCACAGACACGTGCATAGTGTACGTGAGCGAGCCCAGGTAGGATGCGTCTGGAGGCGTGTCTAAGCCAGCATGAGGTGAGCAACCTAATGTGCTGACAGCCATGGTCCGCCCACAATAGTAATGGCAGCAGCCAGGTCCTGTGCAGAATGAAACGCATGTACAGTATGCAACATAGTCCCCGTCCCAAATTAATGGAGAAGCAAATAGAAGCCACGAAGGCATAACTGTACCCGTCCAAGGAGTAAAGGATACGCATAAGACCGCGTTCGTCCCGCAATGCACTGTCAGTGTTTACACTCAGAGAAGGCGACAGCCAAGATGTCAGCGCCGCACCGACATAGAGCAGCGACTAAGGTCACCACCTGTCCCACTTTGGTTGGGGCAGTCACTCCATGGACAGCTGTGTCCCGAAAAAACGTATTAGAAATGGCTGACGTGCTATGATTGTAGGACACAATGATATCCCGTATTTAATGTAATGGTAGCATGAATTGGTTATTTCTGTAACAGAAATACCTAAATGACACAAAAAACAGAATAAGCAAGGAAATTGCCACAATAATAAGCATATTATTTAGGCAAGCAAGTGAATTTCCATGCTATATAGTGACCGTTTGTATGTGTCGGCCTGTAAAGTCAGATGTGAGTCCCGGAAATATCCCATATCGGAAAATGGAAAAGGTGGAAACCCCAGTAGCGACATGGGCATGGTCACCAGGGTTACCTGCTGTCCCAATGTGCCATGGACAGTCCCTGATTGGACAGTCGTGTCCCTGCAACAATCGTAAAATGGAAAATGACCTCCGATCCCCTGCCACGCAAATTCCGCAATATACATGTAAATAGTAGCATAAAACATATACATTACGATATGGAACACAGACATGGCATAAGAAAATAAATAAGGAACCCAAACGCTTACAGAATAAGCTCATAGTATGGCAAACAAGTGAAGTTCTGTCAACTGCACTAGCCCTGAGTATGTGTAGTCCTGCAAATTTCGAAGTGCCACATAACATGCCCCACTATGGGCATTGGAAAAGGTGCCAACCATAATGGTCACAAGCAGTAGTGACAGTACATAGCCGGGTAGCTGTGCTGACATAACAACAGTAAGGAAGCAAGATACCTCAAACACAGGCAAACATGTGCATAGCAACATATCCCAGACCCAGCAACGTCTCTGTTGCATACACTGGATGGTGTATGATGAAGTGTAATATCCAGAAACAGAACCCATGCATTCGGATGTACCACACAATAGCCTCATTGTACATGTCAGTCACACCCATGTATACCCCTGCACCCAAACCTGCTAGCATCCGTGTGCAGCTATACAACCACACACAATGTGCATACCTGAACTGTGTTAAGATGTTTGTGTTAGGCAATGCCACGCTGGCAAATACGCACTCCACATGTCCCCAACCCACCGCAGGTACAGATATGTAAATGGCTGCATGTGAATGTGTCAGCAGAATGTGTACATCCGCATGTAGTATGTCCCCGCCCAAACCATCTGGGTTTGCATACGACACGGGGCACATAACTGAACACATGGGGACAAGTCGGTCGTTGGACCACCGCATCGATGATTATCTTTGCTGTGAAGTCGATCACATATAGCGGAACAGGTGCCTAACAAACAGGACGTCCTAACAGGGTGCTACAGGCAAAGAAGGGGAAACTGGGACATCACATGTGGACATTAGCGTAGCTGGACGGACAAATACACACGGTCAAGGTAAAGGACGGAACAACATGCATATGGCTGGATGGATGTTGTTCGTAAAATATATAGAAACACATATGAAGTTCCAGTTTACACTCGAAATACTATATAATGTATTGAATTGTACCGCATAATATGGCAGTAGAACTAAGCCTGCATGTAATTGGTGAAGCTAAGCTGTACTGTGATGGAATTCTGAACCTGGCAGTAAGCAGTACAGCAGGCTCATGTCTGTCATCATTAATTATTTGCTGGGTTACAGAACAATAAATGTATGTACATGCATAACAGCACTCCTTCCCCAGAGGAGGATGGCCTTGTGAGCTCTACCGAAGATAGCAGTACAACTCCCTACCAGAGAGACAAAGCAACGATTAAGAAATTAACTGTCCACTGTATCGTAACAGTCTAGGGTCCTTGAAACAGCTACAATCACAAAAGGATCCTGTAATGTACAAGGTGCCTTGCAAGGCTGTGTTATTCCCATGAGAAAACAAGTTAAGAGCACGACCCCAGCACCCACGTATGTATAGACTATTGCGGACCATAGTGATGGAAATGCCCTGTGACCGACCACGCCAGTAAGGTGGGCAAAAGCTGATTGTAAACACTATATAAAGAAACTGCTTACTGTATAGAGTCAGACAAAACTCACATACTTGGACTGTATATTATTTAGCCTGCCTGTGTACAGTACTAAAACTTTCCGAACCCGAGCCTCCTGTGTTATCGGCTGTCACTTAGAAAAGCCTACTGATAACTACAGTCTGGTTTTAACAACTTATTTCACATTGTGATCCTTGTAATCCGGAATTCCCTTGGTAAGCTACAGGTCAGAGTGCATGGCTGGTTAGACATGTACGCTGGAGAATATGCAGAAATGGTTCTTCTTGAATGAAAAGACCTCCGACTGAATTGTTGTGTGTAAAGAGGCTGTTTACTGTCTGATCTGTGGCTGAAAAGCGGAAAACTGGATCCCAAGAAGAAAACGTGCAGCCTTAAACAGGAGGCCCAGGTAAGGAGTGTCTGCCTTTTGTGTCTATTGTAGATCAGGGACCAGACTACATTGTGTTTCTGTTAACAGTAGTGATATCGGGTCAAGACCTACCCACATACTGTTAAATCTGAACATAGGTCAGGGGAACACACAGCAGAGTAAATAGTGATTATAGACACTACAGTGGATACAGGGAAGGAGACACACGTGTTATGACAGAAGGGTACGTAGCAGTCGTGTAGAGGATATGGGAGATTATTGAAGCAACAGATCATGTGATCCGCGTTTGACGGGTGACATGAAGAATATGCAATCGCAGAGAGCACATAATGTGAGTTACGCAGCAAAATGGGCTAATAAATATGACATTGATGGTATATTAGGCAACATATCGTTACTGAAACATTGTAATCCCTGAAAATTTGATGCATATGTTCCAAGGTAAACACCTGTTCCACCCTGAGAGGGATATGCCCTCTGGCCAGCCGTGTCCTGTAAATAAACCGAACAAATGTCAAATGTCCTGATATCTCAGGACAAACATTTCCCAGATATATATCAAAATGGTAGCATAAAACAGTAAATTTGTATGTGGAACAGCAAAATATAATAATAAACAGAATAAGCAACTGAAATGCTACAGCAATTGTTTGCTCTCCTGGCAAAACGTGAATACCTGTCGTATGTACTGGCCGTGGGTATGCATTTCCCAGGCAAATTACACGTTCCGAACACTAATGTCCCACATTGTGCATTGGAAAAGGTGGCAGCCCTAAGATGTGCAGGCGACAAAACAGCGACAATTGGGTATCCGTCATGCACATCGGTGGACTGAGGTAGTGTACCGAAGGGAATAGAACACTACAAATGGCTAAGCATCATACATACACAGAGAAGATCATAATACAGTAGTACCGATCGCCCCCCCCCCCCACAACACCCTACCACCGCAGATACCACATGCAGGATATTAAGCGGGAGGGCAGGCTAGTCCCCACACGGTATCCTGTGGCAACAGAGGTAGCACAACGAACAAATGTAATAGAAGCTATTGAAACCACATCCCGAACACGTAACATACCTAGGGACACCCGAGTAAGAACACAGTACTAAAACAGAGTGAGGATATCTGTCAATTAATTGAAGTACCGAACCATCAGGCAGGACAGGAAGGCCAGGACCCAACCCCCGTAGCGTATAGACCGTGGACACCAGAAGATATCTGCAAAGTCATAGAGGGAATTCCCCATCCACAAAGTAATCGCTATTCACCATGCAATACCCTGTATCTCCTGATCTGAAACCAAAGGGGAATGGTGGATGGTACAGTATGTATAAGCTGTAAATCATGTAAGAATACGTAGGGTAGCGTTGGTGCCAGACCCACACACTATATTCAATGCTATGAACATGCCACAGAAGTATCTTACCGTGGTACATATAAGCTATGCTTACTTTGCAATACCTATACATCCACATAGTCCGTATTGCTTTGCTTGTACAGTCAGGGTGACAGATACAGCCATACCCGGCTATCGCGGGGCTACTGTGAAAGTACAACGATATTCTCACAGGGGATGGCCAGCTACAGTCCGGTGTCAACTCCACCCGGGGCCAGTCAAGCTCCACTTTAATTGGATGATATTCTGCTTGCGGCCCCTACCCAGCAGCAATGTAAGGAAGATACAATAGCATTAATGAGATTATCAGCAGAACAGGGACATAAAGTAAGCAAGCATAAATTGCAACTACAGAGAATACAGGTCAATTACCAAGTAGGGTAGAACATCACATGACGATAGGAAGGTAGCAATATAATAAGCACCCAAGCCAACTAACAAGAAGGGAATGATGTCGTGTCTGGCCCGACTAACACATGTTAAATCTGGATACCAAACAATGCTGTGGAATCCGCTGTATTGTTTGCCTTAACCTTTAATACACTTATGGCAGCACAACACATAGTACACCCGGATTACAGTAGCAGAAACAGTGTTATGCAGACTAGAACGATTGATAGCCTCAACAGCTGTAGTAGGTCTCGTGAATAATCATAACACATGTTGTCAGACCGTAGATTGTAAGCGGAGATATATGACGTCAGTCGTGATGCAACAGCAGGGAAGTAAGCAACGCTAAATAGCTGACTACTCACTGCAGTTGGACACTGTGGCATGGTCAGTGCCACATTGTGTACAGGCAGTTGTTGTAGCACCCATGGCAGTACAGGCCCCGGCCGTAATGTTACTACACCACCCTCTCACTGTGAGAATGTGTCATGCAGTTGCGATCAATCCGCTGCAAGAGAAGATAGAATTCCTGACTCGTGCTAGATATTTGTCATGTCTGACCATACCACTGAGTCAACCTCACATGGTGATTGAACGTTGTACAACATGAAACCTATCAACGTCACGTCTGACACCTGTGTATGGCACACCACACAGTTGCCTATACGATATGGATCAAATAACTACACACAGACATGATAACACTGGTATACCCTTAGATGATGCAGAGGTGACAGTTAATGTGTACGGATCATGTAGACAGAGTCCTACAGGAATGAATGAAGTAGTTTATGCAGTAGTTATTGATAATGACATTGTAGACGGCCAAACCCTGCAGCATAACGTGTCTGCTCAAGCAGCAGAATAGATAGCTTTAACACGTGTTTGTACTGTAGCGGAAAAATGATGTGTGGACATATGTCCCAATAGTCATTCTGTTGTCTGTGCAGTGTATGTTTATGAGCAGCAGTGGAAGAATAGGGGAATGATAACATCCACCGGTAAATCGATTAATCATGCGCATACGAACCTGAATGCATTAGACTACATGCAGTTACCCACTGAAGTAGGTAATTGTAAATGTGCAGGGCATAGAAAGCAACAGGATAACAGTAGGAAAGTTGAGGCATGAGCTCATGCACCTGCAAAACAAGCAGCGTCACAGTTGGAAAGTGTCTGTGTGAATGAGGAATGACAAACCTCAGACTGTTTAGATGTAGAAACTGTACAAACAATGCAAACAGCAACTACGAAAGCAGAAAAGCCGACGTGGTTATGACGAGGAGCAATCCTTGAACACGGACTGCACATATCCACACTGATAAAGCCAATATTAACGTCTAATATATTCAGATATGCGGCTTTGTGGAGCCATGGGTAGAGACATGTCTCAACAGGGGGGATGGTACATTTGGTTAACAGAATACCCCTAACATACGGAATTACGAACCACATACAAACCTCATCAGCAGCGTGTCACGTTTGCCGTAGATATCATGCACAGGGAGTATTAAAACCGAAGGGAGTGAGTTTACCCACACCACACTAACCGTTCCGTACTATTTGTATGGAATTCATACATCTGCATCAATGTGAAGGGAACAAATACTGTTTAGCGATTACACATATATATAATCAAAATGGGTAGAAGCATTCC
>NC_056732.1:969255924-969449158 GCF_019279795.1 Protopterus annectens | reverse complement strand
CCCTGTTGTCCTTTCTATCTGTGTATGCGTACATATGTTTCTACATGTGTACTGATATGTATTTCGGTATCTGTGTATGCAAATGCGTACATGTGTGGTCGACTTGCGCCGATAGTGGCAGCATATGGCTACGCCGTGTGCTGTTGAACCCGCGTGCGTTGTGGTGTTGGCGTTCCATGCTCTGCTGACTATTGGGTGTGCAGTGTTTGGACGGTGCCTTTGTTGGAGTCACACATACGTCCGCACATACGGTACACATTACGGGCGGACATGTTTGTGTGGCGTCCATTTTACTGTGTGTGCAGGTCAGGAGGTGTCAGTCCATGGGCCTACACTGTCAAAGTATGTGCTATGCGTTCCCTCTTTGCCAGGGCGTAGGCATATTGGGTACGCCTCTGTCTACCTACTGGGGCTGGCTCAGTGTGTCCGTGGCGACGCACGCCCTGTGCCTGTGCTTGCCCTGGCAGTTGTGGCGGGCTTGGTGGCCCTCCGGCATTATGTCCCTGCAGCAGCTGTTTCCGCAGAATCATATTGTGTAGCATACAACATACTATGAATATGTGGGCACTTGTGCCTGGAGAGTACTGCAAGGCTCCACCGGATGTATCCAAGCACCGGAACCGTGATTTCAACATCCCGAACACACGCTCTATGATTATTCTCGTTTGTGCATGTGCCTCATTATGGCGTTCTTGCATGTGTGTGTGTGCATTTCTGATGGGTGTCATCAACCACGGCTCCAGTGCGTAGCCAGCATCCCCCACAAGGTGACCTTGTGTGATGTCCCCACTGGCGAATACCTGATACAGCTGTGAGGCATGCCAGATATGGGAGTCGTGGTAGCTTCCAGGGCTGCCAGCACACACATCCATGATAATGCCCTGCGCATTGCACACGACCTGGCAATTGATGGAGGGGTATCCCTTGCGGTTTATGTAGCGTCTACCCTGCTCCCCAGGTGGTGACTTGATTTCTATGTGCGTACAGTCTATCGCACCCAGGACCTCCGGGTATTGTGCCACACGGTGGAAGCGGCGCATATTGCTAGCCAACTCCTCCTGAGATGTGGGGAACTTTATGTGCTCATGGGCATGTGGTAACATGGCATCCAGGAACTGGTGTAGTACCCTGGATGCTGATGCCTGTGAGATGCCCATTATGTCCCCGGTGGGCCTTTGAAAGGTACCTGTAGCCAGTATTCGCAAGCTCACACATACCTTTGTGTCCACTGTGATGGGCTCCCCTCTGTTGTCTCTTGTTCTCAGGCGCGGCCGGCACAGCTCCACTATTTGCTGTAACGTGTCCCTGTCCACCCTGTAGCGCTCTACTATCTCCAGGTCTCGCAGCCCCTGGTAGGTCACCCTTGGTCTGAACACTCTCCTTCTCCTGTGAGGCCTACGGTAGTTGTCGGCACCACCCTCCGCAACTCCGTCTGTCTCTGCCACATACCTATGCATCACGGCCACGGCGGCACCCAGCATATACATGTTAAAAGTTCCCCGTCTGTTTACACCCTACGGTGCGGCGTTTGGGAAATTGCGCTGTGTGTTGTGCGCATTCCCATTTAGTACTGTTGTGCTGTATACCCGGTGATGTCATTGGGTGTGTCTGTGCGGCCGTATCCATGGATTATTTCCGTGGTTTTACGCTTGCAGCTGCAACGGTACTGCCTGTAGTGTAACATTACAGTTGCCTGCATTGCCTTCGCCTGGCATCTTACATTACTGCATCCTGCACGCACATGGCATATGATGCATTTTATCTGCGGCCGCAGTTATGCTACATCTGTACTTGGCTGTGCTATTTTGGTTCTTTGCTCTTTGCATTTCTACTACATCCCCTATTATCTTTGCTCTCATATGCCTCCCCTTTCCCGTTCTGCAGGAGTCTGCATGCAGACTTATCAGCTTCCGGCGTTTGCCCTTCCTGCATTGATTGGTGTTAATTGCTCGTTACGGATACATTTACACTGCTTCCGCATTTCCTCGTATTCTCAGCATTACCTTCCTATATCCCTGGTTGTTGCCGGTGAGGCCGTCACATGACTGGTTTCGGGAACGTAGTCGTCCTCGTGCACATGCATTTGTACGCGCATTCGGTACTGTCAGCGCATCTATTTCCTAACACGCCAGTCATGATGCTGTAATATGCATTGTACAGCCCAGGTTTGCTGTCCTCCAATATCCTTCCTCCTACAGTGGCACCCCTGTGTGGTTGACATGTATCTGGTGTAGGCCACTCCTCGGTGTAGTACCGCTACGCCGTTTGCTCCATCCTTACGCTGGCGCCGTTTTTGCGATTCACTATTATCTGCCTCATTTGCATGGAATTGACTACTAATACCTGGTTACGGCGCGGACACCGCCTCCACTCCTTGACAACCATTGCGCTGGGGTTGCAGCTTTACATACATACTATGGTGTGTGGTGGCTGTGCAGCTGATTTGTGTTCTAATGCTCTTTTCGGACATTATCATATTATTTCATTGCTTTACAACTTCTGTGCACACATCCCGGGGTCTGCTGTTCTTTCTACGTCGTGCCATTTATGTCATTTTTACATTTTTGCATATTTTCTTTGGACATTCTCGGTGCCTTTCCACATTGGCATATTGCACCTATATGATACCTGACTTTGACAGCCTTCCGTTACTCCTCCGGTATGTTTGGGTAAATGTAAACCGTTTTTTTTTGGTTTACATTGCCGTCTTACGCTCGCCTCGCCGCCGTGGATCGCTATTGCCCTCATTTGCATGGTGCAATACCGCACACAGTGTGTTTTGCATACCTACGCCGGGGGCGGGGACCGTCCGGCGCACGCCGGTAGTGCACGTGGAATTCATTCATACCTGAATCGCTAAGCAGCCATATTTGGCGTTATAACGCCGACGCTATGCTGGTGCCTGGCGCAAGGTTCATGAATCCCGGGGATAGCTTATTTCAGGAGGTAAAAGCAGCATCTGGACATTCTTGTTTTAGGGATACTGGAAAGGAGAAACATGACTAATTTACTGGCCTCTGGAGCATTGTTTTAACATAGACAAGCTCCAAGCACAACTGATTCCTAACTGAGTAGATAGGGGAAAAGATGGTTGTTAGCTAAATTCAGCATTTCCACAGGGAATTAGTTTTGCGCTCAGTGTATGGTCCAAACTCCATTTACCATACCTTTTTCAACAAACTTTTTTCAGTGGTAAACGTCTTAATTCAATTAATTAAATGAGTGATAACTGTAATGGTTTCACTGCTCTTTTGGATTTTGTTTTATACCAAAGTAATCCAAATGCCAAAATTCATTTATAATCCCAAAAGGTTTTGCAGCAGGGCATAACTGTTTAGAGCTTAATGATATATGACAACACTGTAATCATAATAGCTGGGGTAGTTATTTACCACTCATGGTATTGGCTAGACTACTGGTTATTTCCATAGTTTTTCATAGTTTAGTACTAGGCTAACTGCCCCTGTGAGCCATTTTAAGCCTAGCCAGTTATTCCTTGTGAGACTCAAACCCTGCACCTTGTGTTTGTAAGGCAAACACCTTAATCATTAAGCCACCCTCCCAACCCCTTCAGTAAATCCAGTATGGCTCATATAAAAAGACTGATGTAGCTGGTTCAGTAAAACCCAGAATTAATGATGGCAAGCTGACAATTATGAAAAGACAGACACCCAGTGGTGTGAATGCTGGTTACAGATAATTATCACTTGGTGATGTTATACCCAAACCCCTTGTTCACAAGTGGGGAAAAGGGAGTTATGGATAGATGGATTTAATCTTCCTAAGATGAGTTTACCTTTGATAAATCCTTTAAACATTTGACTTCCCAGATGTTTTTGGTTGGCATTCTTGCTTTATGTATTGACCCATGAGGTAGGATATGTACAAAATCAAATCTATCAGCAAAGTTTTAAAGAATGGCACACAACAAAGTTCCATGTCATGCTCCTCCTCTTTAAATGTTGATCAGAATTATTGCTGCAAGCTAGGAGGGTAAGGGGTGGAAATAGCCTGAAATTAATCCTAGAGTATTATTTTTTTCTGATTCCTTTTAAGTACTGATTCACAGTATGGGAGAACGATCTGTCAGAACTAGTTGCCATGATCAGGCATTGTATTTACTTATTTATTATTTTACATTTGTTTACCGGGATAGTCCGACTGGGCCAACAGCCCATTTATTTTACATTTGTTTACCGGGATAGTCCGAATGTGCCAACAGCCCATTTTCAGCGGAGGCCCAGGGGGAAAAGCCCCAAGAAGACAAATAAACAAAAAAAAAAACAAAGACTAGCAGCAGACTAAAAAGACTGAAACAGTAATTACAGTCACAGATAATTACAATATACAGATTAAACAGCATTTCCAAAAAAAGTTAGGAATAAACATTATTAAGAAGATTGTTAAAAAAAAGTTAACGCAGTTACAATCACCATCATCTTCTTTCAGCTGTTCCCGTTAGGGGTCGCCACAGCGGATCACCTGTTTCCATTTCTTTCTGTCCTCTGCATCTTGCTCTATCACACCAACCACATGCATGTCCTCTCTCACCACATCCATAAACCTTATTTTAGGCCTTCCTCTTTTGCTGTTACCTGGTAACTTCATCCTTAGCATTTTTTCCCCAATATACTCAGCATCCCTCCTCAGCACATGTCCAAACCAATGTAATCTTGCCTCTCTGGCTTTGTCTCAAAACCTTCCAACCTGGGCTGACCCTCTAATAGACTTATCCCTAATCCTGTCCACCCTCGTCACACCCAGTGCAAATCTTAGCATCTTTAACTCTGCCACATCTAGCACAAACTTCTGCCTTTTTGTCAATGCCACTGTCTCCAACCCATATAACATAGCTGGTCTCACTACCCTCTTGTAGACCTTCCCTTTCACTCTTACGGGTACTCATCTGTCACAAATCACTCCTGACACTCTTCTCCACCTACTCCATCCTGCCTGTACTCTCTTCTTCACCTCTCTTCCACACTCACCGTTACTCTGAACTATTGACCCCAAGTATTTAAACTCATCCACCTTCACCACCTCTACTCCTTGCATCCTCACTATTCCTCTATCCTCCCTCTCATTCACACACATATATTCTGTCTTAGTCCTGCTGACCTTCATTCATCTTCTCTAGAGCATATCTCCATTTCTCCAGGGTCTCCTCCACCTGTTCCCTACTCTTGCTACAGATCACAATGTCATCTGCAAACATCATAGTCCACGGGGACTCCTGTCTGATCTCGTCTGTCAACCTGTCCATCACCATTGCAAATAAGAAAGGGCACATAGCTGATCCTTGATGTAACCCCACCTCCACCTTAAACACATCCGTCACTCCCACAGCAGACCTCACCACTGTCACACTACCCTCGTACATATCCTGTACCACTCTTACATACTTCTCTGACTTCCTCATACAATACCACAACTCCTCTCTAAGCACCCTGTCATATGCTTTCTCTAAGTCTACAAAAACACAATGCAACTCCTTCTGACATTCTCTGTACTTCTCCATCAACACTCTCAGAGCAAACATCGCATCTGTAGTGCTCTTTCCCAGCATGAAACCATACTGCTGATCACTAATCATCATGTCCCTTTTTAACATAGCTTCCACTACTCTTTCTCATAACTTCATGCTGTGACTGATCAATTTAATCCCTCTGTAGTTACTACAGCTCTGCACATCACCCTTATTCTTAAAAATCGGTACCAAAACACTTTTTCTCCATTCCTCAGGCATCCTCTTACTTTCCAAGATTTCATTAAACAATCCAGTTAAAAACTCCACTGCCATTTCACCTAAACACCTCCAGGCTTCCACAGGTATGTTATCTGGGCCAACAGCCTTTCCATTCTTCATTCTCTTCATAGCTATCCTTATGTCCTCCTTGCTAATACATTGTACTTCATGATTCACTATCCCTACATCATCCAACCTTCTCTGCCTCTCATTCTCTTCATTCATCAACCCCTCAAAGTACTCTTTCCATCTCCTCAACACACTCTCCTCATTTGTGAGTATGTTTCCCTCATTATCCTTTATCACCTTCACCTGCTGCACATCTTTCCTAGCTCGGTCCCTCTGTCTAGCCAATTGGTACAGTTCCTTTTCTCCATCCTTAGTGTCCAACCTTTCATACAACTCTTCATATGCTTTATCCTTAGCCTTCGCCACCTTTCTCTTTGCCATGCATCTCATCTCCTTATACTCCTGTCTACTTTCTTCATCTCTCTGACAATCCCACTTCTTCTTTGCCAACCTCTTTCTCTGTATACTCTCCTGTACTTCCTCATTCCACCACCATGTCTCCTTGTCATCCTTCCTCTGTCCAGATGTCATACCAAGCACCTTTCTAGCCGTCTCTCTTACTAGCTCTGCTGTAGTTACCCAGCTATTTGGTAACTCTTCACTGCCACACAGCGCCTGTCTTAACTCATCCCTGAACTCCACCTCACAATTACCCTTTTTCAATTTCCACCATTTGATCCTTGGTGCTGCCCTCACACTCCTCCTCCTCTTCTTGATCACTAACGTCATCCTACAAACCACCATCCTATGCTGCCTAACTACACTTTCCCCAGTCACCACTTTACAGTCTCCAATCTCCATCAAACTGTTCATCCTACATAATATATAATCCACCTGTGTGCATCTTCCTTCACTCTTGTATGTCACCCTATGCTCTTCCCTCTTGTTAAAATAGGTATTCACCACAGCCATGTCTATCCTTTTCGCAAAATCCACTACCATCTGACCTTCTGCATTCCTTTGTTTAACACCATACCTACCCATCACTTCCTCATCCCCTCTGTTCCCTTCACCGACATGGCCATTGAAATCTGCTCCAATCACCACTCTCTCACCCTTGGGTACAGTCATCACCACTTCATCCAATTCACTCCAAAATTTTGCTTTCTCAACCATTGCATGCCCAACTTCTGGAGCATATGCACTAACAACATTCATCATTACACCATCAATTTCCAGCTTCATAAACATCACTCTATCCGACACTCTTTTCATCTCCAAAACACTCTTAGAATACTGTTCCTTCAGAATAACTCCTACTCCATTTCTCCTGCCATCCACACAATGGTAAAACAATTTGAACCCACCTACGATACACCTAGCCTTACTCCCCTTCCATCTGGTCTCTTGCGTACACAATATACCAACCTTCCTTCTGTCCATCATATCAGCTAGCTCTCTCCCTATACCAGTCATACTGCCAACATTCAAAGTTCCGACCCTCACTACCACAGTCCTAGCCTTTCTCCTCTCTTCCTGCCTTTGGCCATGCCTTCCTCCTCTTCTCCTCAGTTACAATATATACAGATTTTTACAGTGCTACCAGTTTTGGAAAATACAAGCTGTACTCTATCAGAAGGTTAAGTTTAGGATGGAAATGTGGTCAATGGAAGAAGAGATTTAGTAGGAGGTTACTGTTAGGCAATATGAAAAGTGGGGCGAGAGAGAAGGTTAAAAAGGAGATTTGACAGGAGGTTTCAGTTAAGGCAAAGTTGAAAAAAATTTAATTGAAATTAAAAAAAATTGAATATTACTGCTTCCATTTGCCCTATGAGCAAGGGGAGAAGCATGATAAATTTGTGTCTGAATGTCTCCTTACTTCCAGTGTTCTTTGCTCTGTTTACCACACAGGTTGCTGCTACTTTGCCACACTTTACAATTCTATTGCAGAGCTGTCACTCACATTGAACTTATCTAGTGTTGGAAAACAATAACCATGGGTGACAGAGCTCTATCCTATTTGACCATATTGGATGCACTTCCAGAGCTGCTGTTATTTACTTATTTTTTCTCTATTTAAGAGTCCTGCTACTCCGTGTTGAAATTTCACATTCATTACCAATGAACGATTTTATCTTTTTGTGTGTGTGTTTGTTACCTCACTATGACCTAAAGGGATCTCTTTTCTCCAAAAAGGTTATCATTTTGTTGTAGCAATTTATTTGTTGCTAACTGCTGCAATACTTAGGAATATGGTACTAGTAGGGTTGTCAAGCCTCAAAAAACTTAGTTTACTAACACCTGTAAAGAATTCTACAAAGAGACATATTTTTAGTGATACAGATGTAAAACAATTCCTGCCTTTGTTCATCAATCAGTAAAGTCAAAGTGTAACACTCTGCTCCTTCATCAGTTTAATTTCCTCATGCTCTGTAACTTGGCAAGTCTATGATGAAACATGTATACACTGAAGCTGTTTACTGTACTCAGCATAATTGTACCAGCGCCATCATGTAACAGTTAATAATGTGGCAAGCAAAATAGTAGACAGTTTATTTCTTTGATATGTTTTAAAGAGATTAACATCAGATAAATATGTATTTATAAAGTTATATTTATTTGTTTGTTTGCTCAGTTTGGTATCCAGGGTAGAACACTCATCCAAATGGACCTACTTCAGTTTCAGCCTAGACAAGTATAAATGACATTAGAAAAGAAAGTTAACAAGAAGCATTACGGAGGCAGGCAAAATATTGTGTGAAGATACCAATAAGTCAATAACAGTAATAATGACATAGTAGACAGTATAAGAAGCAATTGGAAGGAATAACTAGAGTCTGGAGGGAAGATGGAGGAGGTGATATAAAATGAAGGAAAGAACACATAGTGTAAAAATAGTGAAAGTAAGAAAATGATGCACAGAAGTTCACTATATAAACTATTTGCAATATGGAAAAGATGCCAACAGATTATTATATAGAATTAATGTGAGGTAGAGAAAGGTGCTTGAATGTGGATTATGTGATTTGACCAGTTGGAAAGCACTTGTGATCTGACTTTAACTTCAGATAATCTTAAAGATGACATGGAATGATGGTTAAGAAGTTGAATCTTTAAGATTTGGAGGAAGTGTTTCCCACAGTTTGAGGTCTATGATGGAGAAGGCATGGTTGATACAATGAAGTCTGGTTCTAGAACTTTGAATAAGTGGACTTGAGTGGTTTAAACATCTTTGATTGTAACTGGGAGGGTGGGTATCTTTCTATTTTGGCTGTAACTGGAGGAGTTGTCTTACTAGTTTGGAGGCAAGGAAAGGACAGGAGTTTTCTCTGAGGAGCTTGTATAGTTGGGATCCAAATAGAAGGTTGTCACATTCTTGGATGGGTTGCCACTTAACTTTATTAAGTTCTACTTGTGCTGTTCTATGTTTGCTGTTGCACATGTAAGAACTGTCATTGTGTTTGCCAATCTTGACAGACCTAAATATTGAGTCTCTCTGTTATGCCCTGTAATATTACTAATTTGATTCCAATATTTGATATAAGCAATTTGATTTATTGTATTACTGCTGCCCAAATTCAGTGGTGGATTATAATAATGGCAATGTATTTATGTATTTATTTTATTTATTGACATTTGATGGCTGGAAAAGTCCAACTTGATCAAAAACCCATTTCCAGTGGAGGCCTGAGGAGAAAATAGTGTTTATTAATAATATAGTAAAATATTACACACACACACACACACACATATATACATATATATATATATATATATATATATATATATATATATATATATATATATATATATATATAAGACATATGTACAATTGCAACAATTGTTACAATGATTTTTACTTGAGTTACAACAGAATTGCTGAAATAGCACTTACAGTAAGAGTTGTGATCTTTTTAACAAAATATAAATGAAAGACATGTAAAAGTGCATTCACTGGTAGATTATAAGCAGATTCAAGAATAAGTAATGTAGTAAACATTTGATAGTAATTGGAGAAGGTGAAGGTGATTTTTATTGAAGGACATTAATAGTGGTAATGAGGAGGAGGCTTAGAGGAGAAAGTACGGATAAGATGTTGGATGTTTGAGAGGTGAGTTAAGGAATAAGTCAGTAGGAAAGTAGGAGAAATGGGGGCAAGTGGGAGTTTTAAGATAGGTAGTCCGGGATAAGAAGTATGTAGGAAGTAGTTGGAGGTGAATGAGTAAAAAGCAAAGAAAGGGGCATAGGCGGATAATGGAGTAAATGTTTAGGAGAAAGATGACTATGAAAGGTTAAGAGGGAGAGGTGTGGGTTATATGTTTGTTTTAGAGCTTAGGCAAATGTATGAGTTAAGATGGTGTTTTTTAGTGTAATCTTGAGTTTCTTGGAATTGGCACTACTAGTAATTTGCTCTTATAAAGAGTTCCATAGTTAAGCTATAGCATAGGAATAAAGACAGTGGCCGGCTCTTCTATTAGGTTTCTGTACACTTATTAGTTGTTTGTCTAATGAACGGATAGTTCTAGTGGGAATATAGCTGTGCAAAATAGATCTTAGGGTGGGACTGGAATCTGGCTTGTAAGTTATTTTATGTGTGATACATAGTTGCAGACAGTCAAGATGGTGTGGAAATTCATGCCAGTTTAGCTCTGTAAGAGCTTTGCAGAGTGGGAGCAGTATCATAAGCCTGTGGCAAATTTGGTGATCTTGTAGTAGCATGCTGTGTGGTTTTGTTTTGCTTGTCAGAGTTTTCATCCCCTTATGCAATTTTATAGGTTCATAGGTGTATATTACGCTGATGGCCCTGGGGCCTTTACCAAGCCTAGCCATAGGATTACTCTGGCATCATGCCACCTGACCTTAGTTCCCAGTGCCTCCTTAGAGTAGAGCCACTGGAGTTATGCCCTGGGTGAATTTTCTATTTCCCATCAAATGAATACAAAGCCTGAGTTATAGTGAGAAGTCCATGTACTTCAGTAATTCCTTTCCTTCAGATGACAATGACAGAGCATTAGGATCTGAATATTTTGACTATCTATGTCAAGTGAACAAACATGCCTTTTGCCATGACATCCTTTGTTTTTTATCAGCCGTCTCTTACACAGCATTTTCAGTTATAATTACATATTAGCCCTAAAAGAGTGGCTTATTTGGTGTTCTTGTTCAGACTTAGATATTCAGTTCCAGGATATGAAGAAAATTTAAAGAAATGTTGTGTTGGTCAACTAACAGAAAACACAAAGACCCTGGAACACATATGTGATATAATGCCTTCTATTGGACCAACAAAGGTTTTGAAATTGCTCAATAACTCCTGACAAAGGGATTATGCCAGCTTAAAGGCTTGAGTAATTGCAAAACCTGCATTGGCTTAGTAAAAGGTATTACATTGTGACTTTGTTCCAATGCCTTTGTGTTTTCAGTTCCAGGACATAAATAATAATGAGTTAATTTGATTACCAGTGAAAACATGCAGACAACAAGACAGACTGCATTTTGTCACACACCCAAACCATTTAGTAAACAATACAAGAACGACTCACCCAAGATAGAGTCTTCACTGCAAAGGCCCTTGGAGTATGTGCAAATCATACCAGTGTTTCATCTACATGGTTTCTGAATACCTGCGACTTTTTTACTTTTTAAGTCTTTATCTGTGTATTCAGGCTAATGAAGCCAAACCCAACTAGCTGTAGACATGTCTAAATTACTTCATTTTTTGAGGTCATAAACATATTAGATACAGCTCTCCCTCTCAGCATACATGATGCCTTAAATTATGTGACAAATACCAGCATGAAATAGCATGAGATTTCATGAAAGATCAAACTGTTGAGTAGAGAATGAGCTTCCAATGGAAACCAGTGAGACTGCTACAAAAAAAAACGTATTTGTGTGTGGAAGTCTTGGGTCTGGTTTAAGGGGAAAAAAATACTTTGCTATTATAAAATAAATTAGCTTTTGGGAGGACTTGTCTTTCAACTACCATTTCAATTTATGTAGATAGTTTTGATCAGCTACTTTACTTTAAATCATGTTTAAATTTTCATCAGCAAGCAGATAACCACAAATAATGAAGAGAAATACACACCAAGTCAAACAAATGAATATTATGGCTGATTAGTTAAGCAGTTGGAAAGCGGGTGGCCATGGTGGTGCAGCAGTTAGTGATGTCACCTCACAGCAAGAGGTTCTCTGGTTCGATCCTCAGCTGGTGTGCCTTCTGTGCATAGACTGCATGCCCTCCCTGTGGTTATGTGTGTTTCCTCCATGTGCTCCAGTTTCCTCCTAAAGGCACGGTGTAGGTAGATTGGACACTCTAAATTGGACCTAGATGTGCATGTGTGTGCCTTCTGTGGAAGGTTGGGCACCAGGCTGGCAACTTGACACTGTAAAACTCTACTGCCAATCATGAGCAGACAGGTGATCTGCTGTGGTGACCCCTAACTGGGAAAAGCAAGAAGAAGAAGTTAAGCAGTTGGAAAGTACACAATGCAGTGACATTGATCTCTTTCACTTGTTAGCAGGCATTTCTTTTTAGCTGGATGTTAATTAATCAGAGAAAGTCATTTTGTTTATTCATTTACCTTTGTTAACTGATGTAGAGCACAGATACACACGGGCGTTTTCATATTTTCATATTCAGCCAAGGAGCACCATACAGTTAAGTGACCTGCTCGGGTAGCATGAAAGCTAATTGGTGGAATAAAACTATAAACTTCTAGAGGAAGTTCATTATCATATCTTAACCTTAATCCTATGAGCTAACTGGCAGTCTGCTTAGGGGTCAAGATCCAAGGACACAATAAACATGGGCTATACTTGCCTAATCTTTTTTTTTAAATACCCTTATCCCTCCAGTGTCTGTCACTCATCACCCCCCCACAACAAATCAATCTACTCATTCCCCATCACCAGAGTAAGGGTTGATCTGGAGTGGCCATCATTTAAACAAGCATCACAGGTGGTTTGATTTTTTTTTTTTGTTCTTGTTTGCTATCTTTCCCACTGACACATTTCTGAAGAGGTTTTTAGGGTTGAGCTTTGGGCAATGGGCTGATGGCAGACAATGTCTCCTCACTTCTTCAAAGGGTGATCATTTCAGGCACCCCTTTCCCACCCCTTAAGGCTTGAACAGTGATTTTTCTGATCTTCATCAAAAGTCATTTCCACCAGTGTGCTTCCAAGTGAGTGGGTCAGTACCCTTTACTTCTCCTATTTCTCACTGCCTGCCTCCTTTAGCGTTAGGGTTGCTAATTGAACCCTATTTGCCTGGGTCACAATCATGCCTCTATCTCTCTGCTACTCAGAGACAGCTGTCGAATATTTAATACCTGAAATACTATAGCTTCATGAAGTTATGCCAGCTCTCTATTACTTTAAGATGACACTGTATCTCTTTAGCAGTGATCAAAGCAGACCTCTTTAAAAGATTTAGTCTACCAGAGAAGTGTATTTATGCATAGTCATAAAAAAAAAAAAAAAAAAAATGAGGGGGTACTCTGAATTAAAAACAACAGGTAGACAGAGCAGCAATTAATCTCCTACTACCCAGCTTTCTAGTCTGCTAATCAGAGCACTCTTTTTCTAACTAGTCAAAAACTGATGCAGACACAATTTTTCACACTGATGATGTAATTTAGAAAATGTCAAAAGCTGATTTGAGGATTGTATCTCACAATAAGCTTCAAATGTCTACTGCTAACGGACTTTCATTTTGTCACTGCACTCATTGCATTTGTGTAAAATGTAATGATTCCTTTCTTTAAACTTGTTTGCAGCTTGCAAATCATGCTTATTTATCAGATTGTTTCATGCATTGAAACCAAAAAAAAAAAAAAATGGAATGAACAGACTTGAATACTTGTTATTTAAGTGATCAGATAGCTGTATGTACATGTCGTCAGTTGGAAAAAGTACATTAGGAATGAGATAATAGCCCATAATAACATTTACCAGCTGTAAAATCTCAGAATACAGGTCTGGTGGAATAGGAGACTTTGAAATAGTTTTGTTAATTTGTATGAATAATGTCAGTGCTCAATGCAATCACAAAACGTAGCATTTGATAACTAGGTTGTATAATTTAGTGTTGAGTTACTCGACTGGCATTTGATAACTGGGTTGTATAATTTAATGTTGAGTTACTTGACTGGCATTTGATAACCGGGTTGTATAATTTAGTGTTGAGTTACTCAACTCGCATTTGATAACTGGGTATGGGCATAATGGTTACTGTCACCACTTGAGTGAAAGTATTTTATAAGTGCAGCATGCCGATTTAAATGTGCCTGATGAAGTCTCTAATAGACTCAACAGTCTTGTCAAACATAGTTGTAATATTCATAAATAACCAGCCTTCATAAAGTCCTGAAACTCTTTGTTTTACAGTTGTGTGCAAAGTGATTGCATATGTCTGCATAGCTATACATTGAACTTACGAATTGCCATACATGAGTCTGTTGCATGCAAATTAGTCACATAACAAAGGCAATGAATATGGAATATATGTTGCCATTCAGACAAAGTATTAAAACATTTCTGGCTACAACCACAATATTAGCTCTAAAAGTATGCAAGGCAATTATTTTTTTCTAAACTGAATAATTTTTGTTAATTTTTAAACAGTAAAACAACAGCAATGTGTTAGGGATGTGATTAGCAGATACTGATGGTGTGGAATGGCAATAACCCAGTTTAGAAATGAATGCTGATACTGTATTTACTGTCATGGCTGAAGTGTTGAAGTGCCTTATGTGTGTCATTTCAGCTATAGTAAGCCTTGTCAGTTGTTACATTTGTAGAAGGTGGCCTACTACAGCAGTTTAAGGGGTGAAGAGATATTGTTTTCTTTTTGATCCTTTACTTTTTTCTCTCATATGTTCCAAGGTGCTCAGTAACCCTACATCCCCATAATGCTTTTAGCCATAATATTTTAAACATAACTCATAGATGAGCAGGATGTTTACATCATACCCTTATCAGTGAGAGACAAGGGTACTTTGCCAGGGCTGAATTTGAAGTTACACATCCATGTGTCTGGATTAAGTTTGAATAATGTGAGAGAAGTACTTTGCTTTATGTGGAAAGAAAGATGGTTCCCAAGAAGTAGTCTCATCTGTGATGCATGCATTTCCCTGCAACACTTCTATTTATGTTGCAGCAGAGACAGACATCTCTTGAGCAGGTGTTTATGCCCCCGTTGGACTTGCAAATGTGTATTATGTCTGGCAGGATACAATATGATGAGGCTTTTTATGTGAGGCAGGGATAGCCCTTCAGTAGCTTATATGACACAGACAAGAATGATGAGGCTTTGAGACAGTCTGCATAGTTTTTATATATTTTTGCATTTGATTTGCTTATTAAGAAAGCATTGTGGACCTTCACATTGTGTCACATTTTGGGCAGGTGCATAGCGAAGAGAGCACTATCCTCAGTGAATGGCTTGATGAGTACAGAATACAGTGGAATGATCACATCCCAGGACCTAGACATCATATCCATATTAATAAGTTGTGTTATAAAATGGATTTTCCTACAATAGAAGATAAGTGGTGATCAAAGCATAGCTTTTACCTACATATGTTCAGGGGTCTCTAACTACTGGATCAGTTTTCAGAGGTGTGTTATCAATATAATAGTTACAAGGGACTTCTTGCTTGCCAAAAAGATACTAGTATACATTTCTTAGCATTTTGTTTTAGTGCATGATTTTAACACCAACTACTGATTTGGAAAATGCCCTCTTGTAGGATGTTGGTGTCCTCTGGAGAGTTTGTGATAGTACCATGTTTATGGATATATGGAAAGCTGATCAGCCCTAAACCCTTAATAGTAGCTGTTTCATCTGAGAAGTAAATACCAAAGAGAAATTGTTCAAGGACTGAACCCTGGGGTACACCACTAGTGACAGGTCTTTTGTATGAGGTAAAGCAGCCCATCCTAATTTCTTGATTTCTCTTTGTGCTCCTCAACTTGCAGTAGAAAGGGGTTCCAGATCAGAGAATTGCACAAGGACCCAGATAACGCAAATACATGTAGTAAAAGAAAACAGTATCACTTATAAAGTACTACAGGAATGCCTACACACTGTTAAAGAACATGTGAACTTTGACAGTAAGTGATCCATCCTTTGCGAACTCTAGGAATAAACAATTTAATATCAACTAGAGTATCTAATAATTAAAAGAAAAAAACACTGTACTCTTCCTTTCAAAAATTTACTATTTATTTATTTATTTCTTTATTTGATTAGGAAAGCCCACTGGGCCAGGAACCCATTTTCAGTGGAGGCCCAGGGAGACAACTTCCCAAGTTAAACAAAGTATTATACAATAATTATATAAGAATAAGTAGAAAAAGAAATATAATGTTGCAGAGATGCATATACATTCTCAGTGATATAGATTCAATCAGAATAATAGTAATGAACTTTAGTAAAGTATAGCATACTTTCAAACCACGAGTAGTCAAGAAAGCATAGTAAACTTGATACATTTCATAGGTAGGATAAATAATGATTCAGTGGAGAAACAGAAGATATCTGAGAAGGTTTAAGGCAGAGACTTAGTATAATATGTTTGCGAAGTTAAGGGTGCTTGCACTGTATTTCACAGGTACAGCTGGGATTGTTTAAAAAGTGGGTTTTGAGTGCAGTTTTAAAGGCCTTAAATGAGTCAAGCTGAGTAATAGAAGAGGAGACGTTATTCCACAGTCTGGCATTGCTATTTGAATATTGGCATTGTCCTGCTCTCTTATTGTGCATAGCTAAATTTAGAAGGGTTCTATCTGAGGAGCAGAGGGTTTGAGTAGGTGTGTATGTGTGTAAGACAGAGTGTAGTGCAGGACAGATGTCAGGTTGGATAATTAGCTGATGAACAAATGGTAATTGAGTATAGTAGAGATAGTGGTGAAATTCTAGCCAAGACAGGTTTGAGATAGCATTGCTGTGGTGAGTGCGATTGGGCATGTTGGAGGCCAATTTTTCTATCTTGTAGTAGCATGATTGCAGCTTATTACTGAGGGATGTATGAAGGGTGGTGAAAATGAGGCTTCCATACAAGAGGGATGGGATAAGTAAAGTGTTAGCTAGTTTTAACTTAGTTTGTTTATCTAGGTAAAGTTTATGATGGTATAGTTTGCCCAGTGTGAAGTGGGTGGTTTACTCTATTGAGTATGTGTTGTTCAAAGGAGAGTTTGTCATCAGTAGAGATTCCTAAAAGTTTTACGCATTGCACCTGTTCTATTTCTGTTTTGTTATGTGAAAAGATTTTGAAATTTACAGATGGAGGTTTTGATGAGAATAGTAACAGTTTAGTTTTTTGGGGTTCAACATTAATTGGGTGCCATTTAGCCAGGTTTCTATGGAGGAGAAAGCATCTTGGGTGATCTTCTGGAGGTTAGTGAAATTGTTGGAGGAGGAGATGATGGTTGAATCATCTGCATATTGAATTAATATGTTTTGTTGGGAGGTTTTATTTAGATCAGTAATGAATATATTGAAAAGTAGTGTTCCTAAAATGGACCCTTGGGGGACATCTGTGTTGTTTGCTAGATACTCTGATTGTTGGTTTTGCCATCTAACTGATTGATGTCTATCATTTAAGTAAGAGGAAAACCAGGTTATTAGACTTGGAGAGCATGCAAGTTTTTCTAAGTGTTGTAATAGCTTAGGGCGTGATACTGTGTTGAAAGCGTTTGATAAGTCTAACAGGAGTACTGAGGTTGATAGGTCAGAATCAAGAGCTTTAATCACAGTATCAGTGAAGGAGAGTAAAGCTGTGATTGTGCTGTGACCTGGGCAGGAACCATGTTGGGTGGGAGCTAGGAGGTTGATGTTGATGAGGTGATTTAGAAGTTGGGTTTGTACATATTTTTCCAGGATTTTTGATAGTGCGGAAAGAATGGAGATCATCCGGTAGTTTGAATGATTACGGGCCTTACTGCCTTTGTGTAGTGGGGTTATAATGGATTTTTTCTATAGTTGTGGCACATAAGTTTCAGCGATAGAACAATTGATAAGAATTCTAACAGGGTAAGCTATAGCTCTGGCTGCAAGTTGTAGGTATTTAGGTGATAAGTCATCAGCAGAGAGTGAGCAGGGCTTTATTTTGGTTAGCAATTTTAGAATTAGGGATGTAGGTACAGGTTGTAGTGAGAAAGAAGGCTTGGGTGGGTTATTGTTAAAGGAAACCTTGGTTTTTGAGTATGAGTCCTTGACTAGTTTTTGAATAGTTTCAGTGAAGTGGATGTTAAATATTTGTGTGATCTGGTAAGGTTCTTTGTCAGGAGAGGGTGATGGGTTTTGAATGTTACCTGGGTTAAGAAGAGAGGATACAGATTTCCAGAATTTTTTTGGATTGTTATGATGACTTTGGGAGGATAGTTGTGAGAAGAAATATTTTTTATCAGTTATGATAAGTTTTTTTGCAGCATTTCTACGTTTTTTAGAATTTTGCTCATTTTGTATAGTTATACGATTTTTCGAGATTTTCTAGGCTTTATCCCTAGACTGGAGGGTTTGTTTGGTATACTTAGTTAACCAGGGGAAATGGTTAGATTTTGTTTGTTTTGTATGAGGAAGAGCTAGGCTGTTTAGTGTGCTAAGAAAGATGTTGTTAAACTGGTAAACAGCGTCATCTAGGGGCAGTGATTTTAATGGGGACCATTTTTGAGCTTGAAGGGCAGTGATAAATATATTTTGGTTAAAGTGGCTAATGGCTCGTAAATTTTGAAAGAAATGAAAATATTTCTTATGAAATGCATGTTGACATGATAATGTGTAGTATATAGTTCTATAATTTAAGTTTTCCATTACCTGCATATCAGTCCATTTGTGATGCTTGTGAAAGCCGAGCGTACGCCTGGGCTCTTGTCATACCCCTTTTCCTCTGTTTCTATGTTCAAATATATATGCCTTTCCACATTTCATCAGCATCAGTCTCCCCCTTTTCTCATTTTCTATATGGTGTTAGTGTGTCATGTCATTTGTTGCCATCTCTCGCTCTTGATTTAGAAGCATGCTATCTTCTTCAACAATCATGCCTGATGGACACAGACTGTCCCTCACACAGTCCCTCCATCTCTTTGCTGGATGCTCTAATTTCCTCTTGTCTTCATCTTATCTATCTCATATCTTCTTCACCAGACAGTCTTCTGCCTTATTGCACAGGTGTCTGAACAACTGTAATCTGTTCTCTTTCACCTTCTCTGCAATTGACACTAATTTGGCTTCTGCTCTGATGCCTTCATTTCTCCATCTGTCCCACATTTTGCATCCTATCCCCTGCCTCATAAACTTCATCACCATCACCACTAGCTTCCTCAGCTGCTTGGCCTTTACTGCCCAGGTTTCAGTACCACACAGTAGTACTGATTATACTACAGTTTTGTACACCTCACTTTTCAGTTACTTTGACATTCTTCTGTCACACACTATCCCTGGCACTCTGTGCCAGATGGCTGCAGCCCCCACTGATTCTAGATTTAGCTTCCTCATTCTGACTTCAATATTTCTCATCCACTCTTTCAAGATACTGGAAGCTGTTAATCTGTTTGACTATTTTACCTTCAGTTTCAATTCTCAGCTTCTGATTTCTCCCATTAGCTGGCATTGTAACTGACTTATCTGTATTCAGTTTTATCCCAATTGTTTTCAGCTTTGCATTCCATTCCACTATCCTTTGCTAAAATTTATATTCAGTCTGCATGTAATACCATATTGTCTGCATGTAACAACTCTGTTGATGTGTCCCCCTACCTGTTTGCCAATGTAGTCCATCACCAGTATGACCAGCAGTGGGCTAAGATCTGAACCCAGATGAACAGCCTGTCCCTCTGGAGACTTCTCTTTGAGTCTGAACACTGGTGCGACCTGTGTCAGTGGATCTTTGTACATAGCCTACAGTACATCTGCCAATGTTGCTGAAACTTCAGACCATTGCATGACTGCCCAAATCATCTTTCTTGGGACCTCACCTGACATATGCTTTCTCTAAATCTAGGAATGCAGAGTTGGATTCTTTCCTCATCTCCAGCTTCTTCTCAACTATCTATCATACCTCAAGCATTGGGTTGGTGCAACTACATCCTGTTCTGTATCCAAACTGCTGATCTCCAGTCTTTCTTTCTACTACTCTATGTAGTCGTTTATCAACTACCCTCTGTAAAACGTTCATGCAGTGTGATAGGAGTTTGATACCTCTATAATGCCTAGATTTATGAATGCCCATTTTGTTGTTATATACTAGCATTGGAATGTTTATTCTCCAGTCATTTGGGATACACTTTTTCCCCATGCTGCTTTAAGTACCCACAGGAGCCAATTTTCTCCTAACTCACTCAAAATCTTGATCATATCTGTCATGACCTCATCTGAGCCTGCTGATTTCCATGCCATCGTCTTTATACTGCTCTTACTTCTTCAGTGGTGGCCTCCTCTTCTTTAACTGCAGGCAGACTGTGCTGGTGCACTACCACTTCTGTGGGGTTTTCTTCATTCAGAATCTGCTGGAAATTCTCCTTACATATGATTTTGATGTCCTGTGGACTGGTGAGCAGGTTGCTGCTGGCATACCTTATGAATGGTGTTGGATGACTATCTTCTTTCTCTATTTGCCTTTGTCTTGTAAACTAATAGACTTTCTTTGTGACATCTAGTGAGGCACTTTCCAGGAGTTGGTTGAGTGCCTCTGTGCCTTGTTCTTCACTATAACAACTGCTCCCTTAGTCTTTTTTTTTTTTTTTTAGTCAACCAGTATTCTTTCATAGCCTGGTAACCTTTTTCTATTTTGCACTTTTTATTGCTATCCTTCTTTCATTTGATGACCATCTGTATTTCTGCATTACCCCACCAGCTTTCCTTATGTACTATATTTCCATACCTGGCTTGGCTGCATATCTGTTCTATAGTGCTTGCACATGCTGTTTTGAGGTGCTGCCATTCTTCTTTAGCTCTGTGTATTTCTTCTTCTTTCTGAAGAGCTAGAAACCTGAATATTTCATTGAACAATTATGCTTTCTCTCCAGTCAATTTCCAGGTCTTCAGATGGGTCTTTTTTGACATTAGAACCTTCTCCGACCACTGCTTGCAGCCAATGGTTTATGTTGTCAGACTGTTTCACTGAAGAAGACTTTGCAATCACTGATTCTACCCTAGTGCCCTTTCCTTACTAGGAGGAAGTCTACCTGATTTGCTTGTTGGCCACTCTTGTATGTAATCATCTTGCTGACCAATATGTTGGCCACCATCAATCCACTTGCTAGAAAGAAGTCTAGAATGACCTCTCTTGTTTTATTCCTGCTGCCACACACATGTGGACCCAGGCAGTCCCCATATCCTGCCCTAATATACAGTCAGGTCTCCCATTATCAACACCTATTCATTTTGTCCGACTTTATCTACCTGCAACAGTTGCTTAAATGCACTCTTTCTCCTCACTATCACAACCCTGCTGTTGAACATAGGCTGAGATTATGAATAATACCCTATCCTTACACACTAATCTAATGACATCCCTTATAACGTTCTGAAGCCTGTCTGTCAGCACAATTGCCACATCATTTCTAGTCTGTCCTCCACATATAGTGGGCTGAAATTCTAATGATGTCATCACATAACTGTGCTGCTTATTCTTCGCAATGTTTTGCCTGCAGAATGACCAAAACGTTTGTAGTAGACCAGCATCCATTTAGCTACATCTCCAAAAAGATCTATTGCTTTTCATACTCTTCCTGAAAAATCTTCTTGGGGGAATTTACGAACCACTGATGACTCACAATTGTTAGTTCCATACATTGGACTATTTTCTGCTTCTTCTTAGTCTACTGCAAACATTGTGCATTCCTCATTCAGTGATATCACCACCTTGGTCTCTGACTATCTCTTATATGCACTGTCATTTTTCATCTGTCCCCTCCTACTTTAATCACAAGCTCAATATACCTTAAAGCCGACTTGCACTTTCTAGATGTCTCCAGAGGTCCCCTGCTATATGACACTGAAATATTCAGTAGCATATCTGCACTGTGTGCACTATTATAAACCATGCTGCTGTGCAATCAGATGCTGCAGAGGGGAAACATTTGGAAAGAGGATGCCCCAGAAGCAGCAAAGAGGATGTGCTTCATGAGTATTCCATAGAGAAGCTACCTTCAGGGGATGACCATGTGTGGCAGGGTGGGCACAGTATGCCTTTTCACTATCTAAAAATCATCATCTGTTTCACAACTATGGGTCATATTAAACATAATATACAATAGTAACACTGATGCATGCAGTAATATACCCAGGCTATGCTACACTATGCACTGACTGACTATACTGTGCAGCAAAAACACTCATGTAGCAGAGTAGTGAGGCCAGAATGCAGCTGTCATCATATGAAGAGCTGATGAAGAACACAGTGATGGGTATCACCAATGGACAGTGTGTGTGTGTGTGTGTGTGTGTGTGTGTGTGTGTGTGTGTGTGTGTGTGTGTGTGTGTGTGTGTGTGTGTGTGTGAGTTGGCTAATACTGTGTGTGTGAGTATGTGTCTCATACATGGGTAAGGAAGGAGAGAAAGGAAGACTCGTGGGGGTATCCATTGTTGTGTGACTGGGCAGACGTGGCCAATACTGATAGATGTGTACAGTTGTGCAAGGACAGTGCTCCAGCAGATGAAGCAGAGCTGTTGCTGAGTATTGTAGACAGGTCTAAAGCACCCACAGAAGATGTGTGTGCTGTCATGTATGTCCATGTCCACAGGTGCCCCATTTCTGGGATGTCGGGGACATAATTCACAACATACATAGGGAATGGAGTACTCCATGAGTGAAAATGGCATCATGCACTAGAGGTGACCTTAGCACAAACATTCCATCTGCATCTGTTGTCTTAGTGCTTCACAGTAACTTCAACACTAAATGGAGGTATGGATGTGGTGATATTATGGGACTCAGACTGCATCCTCCTTTGCCCATGGCAGGTTTCCACACCAGAAGTGGTAGTATACCAGCTAAGAGAAGGGTAGTGGCCATGTCAGGTGGACACACAAATACCTCTGCAATGAATAGACTCCCTAACTGGCTTTTCATTATGCTACATATATTAGGTAGACTCTCCCACAGGTTATCCTGCTAATAACATACAAACCCAACCATATCAATTATAATATAATGACCATGCACAAAATCTGAGTAGTGGCCATAGAGCCACTCAGATATGGGAGGTCTACTTGGCATTTTCAGCTACCAGTATTCTAATACTTTCTTCCCTCCTCATGCTTAATGGAGCTGGTAACAAACAAAAATAGCTCTGTTTCTGGAGCAGATGGTTCTCCCTGCACTTATTGTCAACCACATCCTGCTGTACTACAACTTTCTGGAACCAAGAGGTGGGTTGCAGATGCAACGGTGCTCTGTGTCTCAAAGTTGTATAGATTTGTCTGTTATATTAACTATGTCTACCGCCATCGCTGTGGCCCTAACAGTGCTAAGGCTGGGCTGCAATCATCATTGGGCCCAGACAATTCTCTGAAATCAGGCATGCCTATATTCATGGTTGAAAAACCTGACATTGCAGTATCTGTTAAAATACATTAGCATACCCAAATGTATGAATGCACCCTTCACAAACACCCACAGCCTAATCTAGGTAAACCTCTATAACAGAGTGCTATGGAAAATATGTAGTCCTGATATGACTGTAACAGAAAAGAAGTCATGCTTGTTAGTTGTATGGACCTGAGTCAGATAGGCAGTACAGACGGTCTCACATGTTACTACAACTTTACCTACAGATGTTTGAGGTGCTTCATGCAGTTTTGCTCCCAAATCAAGTACTCCTTTCTGGATAACATACAAAGAAACCAGGAACTCCTTCATGTCTGTTAATGTTGACTCTGTCAACAGGTTCCCTTCTGTGGCACTCTACTCCTGTGCAAGATGGGTTGCCTTGCCTCATGCATGTGCTGTCATGTTGATGTACCTTCTCCCAAACTGCATGCATGGTCTGTTCTCACCACCAACTGAACTAATGTAGTCTGATATCCTGCCAGTCAAAATCATGAAAGGCCCAGGTTGATTTCACATTTCAGAAGATCTGATAACAGTGCTTATGGAGGAACTGCAACAGAATGTCATTCTCTTGCCGGGAAAAATAACTTCCTGCTGTCTCTTAGAGTCAGGCATGGATACCTTAATGCCAATTAAATGCATGTGTAAATGGCAAATTGTCATACACAGTATACCTGTAGTTCAGCAGCATACGGCTATGCCCATTGCTCATATTGCCTGTATTATGTGCCATCCATGATATGATGATGTGGCTGAAGCTACCCATATGGATGCTATCTTTAAGGTGGCAGTAAGTATTATATGATTCTAGGTGTTGCTTTGACAAATGACAGGATCTTACATTCTTCTCCAAAGGAAATCATAATGAAATACAGGAACATCCTGAGGAGGCATACTTCACAACCTCCAGGCATTAAAAATCATAGCAATGATCCCTAAATATCACAGCAGATGGTCTGAAAGATTGACATTTTCTTATTGTTTGAAGTAGAAGCTGTTCCTGTACTAGTTCCTACATAGCAAGTGATGGACAGTCTTTGCATTGAATTATGTTTATGTATTTAATAAGGAATGTTTGCATAACCAGATCTGACTTTATAAGGAAATCAGTAAATCCAGGAAGATCAAGGCTAAATCAGAAGGCAAAAACCACAGTGCTATGCCTAATTCATTGCATTTGAGAGGTATGGGAGCAAGTCATGTGCCTTGCATGTCTATGGCTTCAGCATCACATATACTGCCTCCACCTAAACTGTGGATGGACACAAGTACTATTATTTCATAATCCGTAGGAAAAACTGATACAGTATGTGAGAGATGTAATTACACAATGTCACTGGATGCAAGACTCACACAGAAACACTCAAAATAACAATCAGATTGTCAGTAACATAAGCATTACATCCACCAAACATAAAACTGATCCAACACATACACCAACATGCACTGAGGCACTTAAAACCAAACTTCCTAAACCCAAAAGACCTCTTAGGCATTCATCCTACAAAAAGAATTCTGAGCAACCCCAAAAGCACTCCATCAAAACAACACAGAATACTACACATACAGCCACATCATTTGGTGCCCCAACTACAAAGCCCATAAGGCAAGCTTCCAATATTCTAACAATGGGAAACTCCATTGTGAGACATCCCACTCACTGGGATGAATAAGGAGAACATCACAGTCAGTTTTCTATCAGGACCAGGATCTGCTAAATTACTCAAGCACTCAAGTCATTAGACCACAAGTGACGTATGACTGAATTTGAGTCCATGTGAATGTAAACAACTTGAGCTGTACCTACGTGGACTATATGAAATGAGACATTACGTACCTCTTGGACTTTATGTCCCAGGCCGGTATGTGTTTATTATTGAGCAACAGTTTTACTTCAGCAAGGATGATGCCACAATATAAACATAAGATGATTGACTTTAATAAATGGCTCAGTTTCTGGTATCATACCAGGAGATTATAATATTTGTCAACAAAAGAGGATATGGTCAATGCATTGCCAAGGATGGTCTGCACCTGTCCTGCCTAAGCTTTTGAATATTGGCTGAAACATTGTCCTCACCCATAGTGACGTTTATAGGCAATGCCAAACTAACAAACCTTTTGACATAGTAAAACCAACCAAAGAAAATTTAAAGGTGTTAACTACTAAATACCAGGGGCCAAAACAAGAATCTCCATCATCCCCAGGCTCTCCTCACCCTGGAGAATGTGGAAATCTTTGCAGTTACTGAGACATGGTTTAGAGCTGTCTAGAGCACCCCAGTAGTGCAGGATACAATGTTTTCAACACATTCAGGCTAGCTACGTCACAGGTAGGGACCAAAGGTGGAGATATGCCAATCTATATCAACAACAAACACAACTCAAGACTAGTCTAAAAAGACAATGTGCTTGAGCTTTTCCATGTCCAGATTTCCATAGGCAACGTCTCATATTATAATCTTGCAAGCTATAGGTCACTTTCTTTGATCCAAGAAACCCATAACTTGTACTTGAACTTACAAAATGCCTTCACCATTCAACCCAACACCATATTCAAGGATGACTTCAACTACCCCCACTACCAACTGGAATATTTACATGATCCCAAACGTACAGGCCTAGAGATTCTGGACTTAATAAACACAAACACGTTGGACCAGATAGACCTTACACATAGTAGGGGTGCAAACATACTTGATGTGGTACACACAAACATGGGAGAACACTGCACTCCCCCCCTTGTGTAGTGTGGTATTCTCTCTTGTGAAGTCAGACCACAAACCTGTCTCCTTTGTAATAAAATCAATTCTGTGACTCTGGCTAATGTCTTAACATTCAGGAAGTATTCTAAAGCAAACTTCCTACTGCTGAGTGATAACCTGTCTAAATTTCAAGCCTCAAAACCCTGAGAATACAGCTGCCTATGCAAAATTGTTCACAGAGGCAATATACAATCATATCAATAAAAGTATCTAATCAGGATACACCACGAAAACACCTTTTCCAGTAGAAAACTTTATTCCAAAGAATGAATAAAAATGAATAAGCACTTTCGCTTGCAGCTAGCAAGCTTCTTCAGTATCTTTGGAATAAAGTTTTCTACTGGAAAAGGTGTTTTCGTGGTGTATCCTGATTAGTTGCTTTTGGTGACTTCATTGATTTTGTTTGCTACAGGATACTTTAGGGAGTTGTGCGGTAATTGCTTTCTGTTTTCTGGATCAATAAAAGTATAGAGACAACTGTGTCTACCAGAAATAAACTCAGAACTAAACCAAAAAAAACAAACCACCCTGGTGGAATCCAAACATAAACAGTAAAACAGAAGAAAAAAGGTCATTGCTAAGATTAGGAATGGCTACATTCAGCATGATAAAGACACTCTCATCAATCTAAACAAACAACCAACTAAGGGGGCAAATTAAGTCCACTGAAGCCATATTTGATGTAAAGATAGCCTACCAAGCAAAAGACAGCCTCAAAGGCAGCACACAACAGTGTGCAGAACTGGTTGCAAATGGTGCCATCTACATGGAGCTGGATGATATGACAACTCTGCTGGCTGAAAAATTCAGCTCCAGTTTTACCCTTTCTCTCACCAAACTACTCCTCAGGAAATTCCATAACCCCCCCCCCACAACTTTCACTAGGGAGTAAGTCCTAGATGCCCCCCAGGATGTCTTCTAAATAGCCTGAAACATGACCTATTGGGACCACTGAAGTCATTGATTGACAATAGTCTCCAGACAGGCTTTATGCCACATGAATGAAAAACTGCATTGCTTATCCCTCTGCACAAGGGCAGGCCATTAATAGTCCCTGGAAACTAAAGACTCATAAGTCTATCTAGTCTCCTATACAAAGAAATAAAATAATTATCCTGGAAATGATTAATAAGGACATAGAAAACCTTCAAACACTATATTCAGCCCACTTTGCTTTTAACAAGGGCAGATCATGCCTAGTCAACCTGATGGACTTTTTTGAGAAGGTCACAGAGGCAATGAATGGATGAAGGCAAAATGATGCATACTGCCTACCTTGACCTGACTAAGGCATTTGATACAATACCCTGTGACAAAGGAAGATACAGCCAGCACAGCTATCTGGAATTTTGTAAATAATTATATACCATTTGTTAATATCAACATGATCTATATAAGATGCTTGTGTTACAACTGTATTAGAACCATATGGCACATGTATATATAACTGGTCTGTACAGACATATTTGTTTAAAAGGTATTTTATAAAGTGTCTGTGCTTGAAATGTAACCACAGTGTACCCTGCTTGAAGAGAACAGAAATGTGCATGCACTATTACAACTGTTTAAATGTATATATTTTAACAACGGGAACTGGAATACAAGGATGTTAACTTCAGAAAAAAATAGCTGAAATTAAATTACTTTATAGGTTAGGTCGGAGACATAATGTCTATACTTGGGAGCTTTCTGTATTGTCTTTAGGGTGGACTAACTACTAGTCTTGAAATGTGGAGGAATGTAATTATTTTATGACTTCCAGTCTGCCAAAGATCTGAGAAAAAGCCTTTGTCTGTGTATTTTCACAGGTAGATGCTAAATACTGCCAGCTCCCAGCAGTGGGGGTTTCATCTGGGGACTACAGTCAGGCGATAAGAAATGATGTCATTCTGCAAGCTATCCCTGCAGTAATTTTGAGATATTAATTAAAAAGTCTCTGAGAGAGACAGAACATTCTTTATTTTGTCTTGGACCTGACAAGATCCATTCACCACATCTGCATTGCTCTGATGAAGTAAGTTTCTAGGGAACAGTATAATTCTCTTAGAAATAGTCAGGAATATAGCAAAGCTTAGTTTAGATATGTTTTATTTATTTGAGACTGTCCTGCTATGTTGTTTTGAATATCTCTTCAGATTTTGAACTCTGAAGTCACTGTGAATGTATACTGAGCATTTTCTTGTTTGTTTATTATTTATTATTAAATATATTTAAACCTTTCATTGTGGCTGATCTGTCTAGAGATATTTAAGTTTTGAGAGTACTTGAATATTTATTTGGGAGACTGTGTGGGCCACTCCTAATAGCCTTGTTATTGGTCATACTACCATTTGTATTAATGATATTAATAATAATAATAATAATAATAATAATAATAATAATAATAATAATAATAGGTAAGATTGGACACCCTTTATTAAGGGTCTTAAAGTAGCTGGCAAGGAGTTAGCTGGTGGCAGTGAAAGCTACTTTATAGTCTGTGAAAAAGGTGGCATAGCTAGTAAACCTGTGCCAGCCTTTTCCATGTGTGTGTGTGTGTGTGTGTGTGTGTGTGTGTGTGTGTGTGTGTGTGTGTGTGTGTGTGTGTGTGTGTGAAAATCAAATCTTAAAGAGTATGTGCGTCAGCAACTTGGGCAGGGACACGGAGCACTGGTTGAACAGAGATGGTGCTGGAGGTCTTGGCTTAGTCACTCATCTGCAATCTCAACTCTATAGCTGTGCCAGTGGGAAGTCTTATTGGGGATCTGGAGAAAGAGGGAGAAATCAGCCACTGATTGACTGTGGTCTCTGTGTGCTCTTAAACAAAATTGCACTTGATGCGGAGAGCTGCATCTGGAAATACTGTGTGTGTACTTGTCATCCTCTCAGTGCACATCACTCACTGATGTCAGTGGTGAGGATTGAGGCTCCTTGATTACTGGTTCAGTGGTGGGTCATCACATACCCACTTTGGGCATTGCAAGCAAACTCATGGATATAGGCATAACCCCATGTTTTACATGATGGATATCCAGTTGGCCCTCAGATACGATCCAGGAAGTTAGGATAGGGGAGTGCACCTCCACAAAGAAGCCAGTCACTAGGGAAGTCCCTTAGGACTTTGTGCTGAGTCCGCTCCTTTTTGGCATCTACTTCTCAGAAGTCAAGGCCAGTATCAAGGGCCTCTGCCTGACAAGTTTACAGATAATTACAAACTAGAAGCAGTCATAGAATCCCTCCAAAATACTAACATCCAGCAGGAAGAACTAACACAGACAAATAACTAGTGCCAGAGCCATGGCTTAAAACTCAATGCCAAAAATTGTATAATAGTACCCTTTGGGAAGTCAGTCACTCTAGGAAATTAACTCATTGATAACAGACCCTTAGGAATAGAATGAATAGACAGGGATTTGGGTATGCATGCAGACAGTGACCTAGCTTTTGACCGGCATGTTTCTAAAGTAGTAATGAAATCATTCTGTGGTGTTCAACTTATAATTAAAGGGCAAGGAAGTCATCATTGCACTCTATTCATCCCAGATCATTAAATACAATGGCCCCTTTGGTATGTACTTGACCAGGCACATGCAGTAAATGGAATGTCCATAGATTACCTAGAGGAAAACTTTTCTCACTTGCTTAGAGAAAAACAGCTCTTGTACTCACTTTCTTCACTTATCGAGAGGAAAATAATTTTTTATTCAGGCATGTCCAAGGGTCAGCTCCCAGTGTTCTCTCCTGTCTATCTGATGAATCTGGGCATCTTGAGGCAATGTAGAAATTGCCTCATGTACACAGACAACTCACTCCTCCTACTATCCAACACTACAACCTGTGAGAGATGCACTTATCTAGCCAAACTGGTGGTAAAGCTCTCTCCGACCAAGATTGAACTTGACAGTCATGAGGAGAATGCAAACATTTGCACCACACCACACTCACCACATAGTCTCACTAAATCGTCACCACCAAAATCCACATATAGTAACACAAAAACATTTGCGGAGACTCTCAATAATCATCTGTCTAAGCAACAGAGACCTCCAGTGCAGAAACGCAAGCAACCTCCATCCCCCAACACAACACAAATGACACATAGCCCACAGACTCAGTGTGCCACTCAATCATAGGTGACTCTATAGTCAGGCACACTGATGTCCCACTCACCAGGCTAAACAAGGGGAAGGTTACTCTCAGCTGCCTGTCAGATGCCAGGATCCACCACATAACCCATGCACTCAGGTCACTCCACAACAAGTACAAATATGATTCTGTCATTGCCCATGCTGGAGTGAATGACCTGAGATGTACCTCCCTGGACTTCATGAAAAGAGACATGGAAGAGCTCTCCGATCTTGTAGCCCAGGCAGGTATGACCATAGCCCTGAGCAGCATTCTGCCATCATCCAGAATGATACCGCAGTACAAGGACAAAATGATTGACTTCAACAATTGGCTAAGCTTCTGGTGTCATTCTAAGGGGATCCAGTATCTGTCTGCTTGGAATGACATGGTCGACAGACCATGATGCTTTGCCACAGATGGCCTGCAATTGTCTCCCCTAGGATTCCGGATACTGGCTAAGGCTCTTGCTGCCCCTATAGTGCCTTTTTTAGGCAAGGTTCAAATAACAAATTCACCTCTGTAACAGGAACAGGCAAGCAAAAACTGAGGGTAATGCTACTCAATGCTAGAAGTCTAAGTCTCAAAATACACTCACTCGAGGCACTCCTTAAAATGGAGAACATCAATATCTGTGCAGTGACTGAGACCTGGTTCAAGGCTCCAGAGAGCACCCCTACACTACCAGGCTATAACTCATATCACACTTTTCGGCCATGTAACCTGGACCGAAACACCAAAGGCAGAGGTGTGTCCATATTAATTAAGGATATCCACACCTCCAGGCTAATTGCTCAGCATAATGCATCCAAGGTTATCCAAGTGCAACTAACTTTGGACAAAACTTCAATCCAAAATCTAGCTACAGATCCCCCACCATGCCCCAGGATTCCCACTCCTCTTTTCTTGATGTACTGGAAAATATTAGGGTTCAACCAAACACCCTAATAATGGGCAACTACCCCACCATTAACTGGAAAAACTACTCTTGTACCAACTCCTTAGCTCAACACTTTTTGGAATTCATAAACTCAAATGCCCCAGATCAACTTATCCACACTCCCAGCAAGGGCAACAATATCCTAGACCTAGTCATTATCAACATGAGTGACCAGTGTTCCACACCTGAAGTCAACTCCTCGTTGGTCCGATCCGGCCATAAGCTAATCACCCTTGATATCCACACCCCCACCAGGGGCAGCAATATCCTAGAACTAGTCATTATCAACATGAGTGACCGGTGTTCCACACCTGAAGTCAACTCCTCGTTGGTCTGATCTGACCATAAGCTAATCACCCTTGATATCCACCCCCCCCCCCCCCATTAAGGAAACCACAGAAAAAAATTTCTCCAAGGCCAACTTCATGCTTCTTAAGACAGAAGTGGTGAACTTCATGACACCAATGCAGATGGACAATACAGTTACAACTGCTGAATCCTACACAAATGCACTCTATAGGCATTTACACAAGTGCATGGATCGTGCTATCCCAAACAGAACCAAGATGCTATCCTCCAAAAAAGGAAGCCAATCTGGTGGTCCCCTACCATAAACAAACTGTACAACAGAAGGAAGAAACTGTTGCAAAAGAGAGTAAAATCCCATGAGTGGAGGAGCTCCCTGGTCAGCCTCAGTAAGAAGCTGAGATCCCTTATAAGATCCTCCAAAGCTAGCTATGAAAACAAAATCACCACTTATTCTAAGGACAACCACAAAGCATTCTATAGCTATGTCAATAATCTCGATGGCAACACCCAGATCTGCTCTGAGTTACAGCACAATGGCATGAAAATTACAGAACCAACTGATATTGCCAACATCCTGGCAGATAGATTCAGTGCTAACTTCACCCCCCACCCCCTAAAGGGCCCATATCTATACAGGAAGAATGCAGAGTCCCTGTAATCACAACTACGCAGGTAAAAGCTGCACTCTCTAAAGCCAAAAACACATCATCCGTGGGACTGGACAACATCTCAGGCTGCGTTTTACATGAAGTTCAAAACGAACTGGCTCCCCACTTAAGCACCATGTTCAATAATAGCCTCACATCAGGCTTTGTGCCCACTGAATGGCACACAGCAACAGTTATCCCACTCCACAAAGGGGGAGCAACCACTGATCCCGGGAACTATTGACCTATTAGCCTGATGATCCTGGTCTGCAAGGACATGGAACGTATCATCATGGAACTCATAAACAAAGACATTGGCAACTTCCAAACTCTGGATCTCACCCAGTTCGGATTTGTGAAAGGCAGATCCTGAACCTGATCGACTTCTTTGAGGCAGTCACCAAAGCCATAAACGAGGGTTAGGTGGTTCACACAGCCTAGCTTGACCTCGACAAAGCTTCGAACACCATCCCCCATTCTGGAATCATAGCTAAACTCACTAAACTAGGTATAAATCCCTACGTCACAAGATGGGGTGCCAACTGGCTCACTGACAGAACCCACACTGTAAAAGTTGCAGACTCCAAATATGACCTCAAAGTAGTGGCAAGTGGCGTACCACAGGGTTCCATCCTGGGACCTCTCCTGTTTGGTATCTACTTCTCTGAAGTACAGGCTAACACAGAAGGCTTCTGGCTAATGAAGTTCGCAGATGACTGCAAACTAGGAGCCATAGTCGAGTCCCCAAATGATGTGGACATCCTACAGAAGGGCCTTGCTGAGACAGATGCCTGGTGTCAGAGCCATGGCCTCAAGCTCAATGCCAAAAAGTGCAGTGTCATCCCCTTTGGTAAAAACTCTGTACCCATGAACTAGTACATATGCAGCAATCTACTTAACACCAAATGTGTGATAAGAGACCTTGGGACCCAGGTGGACAGTAGTCTCTCCTTTGATAGTCACATCCCACAGTAGTCAGGAAGTCCTTCTACGTGGCAAACCTCATCCAGGAAAAAAGAGGTCATTGTTCCCCTCTACTCGACACTCATTAGACCCATTATAGAGTACAACGCCTCTTTTGGAATGTACCTCACAAGACATCTGCAGCAGCTGGAAAGGCCACAGAAGTACCTCACAAAGAGGATTACTGGCCTCAAACAAATGCCCTACACTGACCGCCTCAAAAAATTCCAGCTTTACTTCGTAGCATATCGCCTACTCCGAGGTGATCTCTGCTTAGCATATAAAGCTATGTCAAACCCAGAGCTGTTGGACATGCTACACCTAAAGAAATCCCAATCCCTCCAAGTTACACACTCGAGGGACCTAAACCTTGTCATCACAATAAAGATGACATGCTGGAGGGATAGATTCCTGTCCCATAGACTTCTCATACTCTGGAACAGGCTACCCATCTATTTCAAGCAAAGTTCTTCATTAGCACTCTTTAAGAAAAATACTGATGAGTGGATGGGAAATAGGAAATACACCCCGGGGATCACTTCTGTGTCTCTGCTCGACAGTGGTACAGGAAAATAACTTTCTTGGGTGACATAAGCCAGGGAACCTTTCTGGCTAGGCTTACGTAGGCTCTTGGGCCAATAGCCTAGTACCTACCTATGAACCTATGAACCTATGTTCCTTACAAAAGAATGTAAAATGTAAACAGCATGTCCTATGCAGATTGCCTCAAAACCTTATCTCTTATACTTTATTTTCTACAGACTGTTGAGAAGCATACCTTGCAGCTGAACAGATTTTTGCAGAATGTCCAGATTTCTGTCTCATATTTTTGGTCCATTATTAATTAAATTGTGGTTTCCTGGCAAACTAGTGGCAAATCATTAAAGACTGAAGTTATAAAATAATGACAGACATTTGAGTTTCAGACTTCGTACACTTCAGAAAATTCATGTTAATGCAAAACCTGTTATTCTATCAACTTTCTAAGCTTGTATGAGCAATATTTAAAGATTGTCCCTGTTGTTGGGCTTTTGTCCCACTTTTATTTATGACTTTATCCAGATTTCTTGCTCTAAGAGCTTGAGAGATATGTTGACAGGTGATCTATGCCTGACATACAAGGCATCCTTCTGTCCACTCATAATGACCTTTTGAATATTTGTAAAACAAATCTCATCAAAATTACTCATTCTACAGATTTAAACCTTGCTTGCAATATAAATAGGACATGTTGGAGGGACAAGTATGTCTCTCAGAGAATTCACCTTCTCTGGAACTGGTTTTCCATCCATGTGAATCAGAACTCTTCCAATCACTTTTCAAGAGAATCCTGGACCGTATTGAATCAGAAATACACTCTGGTTCTAGAATCTATATCACCAATGGACAGAGGCAGGCTGCAAATGTTGTCCTAGCTTACATATACCCCTTAAAATAACCTCTAAAGCACATAAACTTGCAAGTTACAGTTGGGATGCTTGACATGGCTTCTAGAGACTGAAATGGTGATTAGCCTAGTATACATCCAGAGTAGCAGAGTATGAAATGCATTGTGTCTCTCCCAGGTGTTATGGCAGTGCTATAGACATAGCAGTGTGAGTGCTTGTCATTGTATGACAACCACCCTGACAATAGCATCATGAATTGCTGTCAGCACAAATGCCAAAATCTCTGAGTTGTTATCGAACTGCTTCGTCTGCTCAGTATATAGGGATTGATTTCTTCCACCTTCATTTGCCTACTGTTTCTTATGTAAGTAGTGCTTCCAGGTCACTTAATGTAAAGAGACAGTTTTGGCCAGTGGGCTTCTTCACTCAACAAATAGGTAAATGTCATGTACAGAATGTTTGCCAGACTCTTATATGACCCCTGATATTTCAGGTTGTGTGCCGCCCAGCAGTAGTCTAAGGTCTACACCAGGGTAATTCATTAGGATGTCAATGCAGTCCTGTAGTATTACCAACATAAGGCTTCCTACATGAGCATAAATGCCCCCACCCCCCACATACCAAATGCAGACATACAGCACCTTGGTACAGCTGTAGTAAGTAGCATCATGTAAATGTTATATAGACTTTCTGAGTATCATCTCCTAAAGTAATCCCCTGAAATGAACACACCACTTGAGTGTGCTGCAAACTCATATGGAGTTTTACCTAGCTAGTTTGATTAGGCAAAGGAACTTTAAGATTTGAGCTTGGCATAATTCAAACCATAACACCATCCTGCCATGCACTTACTAAACCTATCTTTAAGGGAATGGGTAATAGGACAAACCTCGAGTCATGGAGACCCATGAGTTTATTTTCATGCTGTGAAAAATAATGGAGGAAGTTATTTTGGATAAACTATTGTCAGAACTGGAAAGGATTGGACTTGAAACTGAAAATCAGCATGCATACATTAAAAACAGATATATAATAACCTGTAACATGATGTTCTATAACAATGTAGTAACAGCTAAAAATGAAAAATTATGCTGTGAAGTAATTTATATAGACTTAACTTTAACATTTGGTAGGGTTGTACACCAACCCTGATCAATAAATTAGAATAACTAGAAATTGGTGTAATTTTGATAAGATGGATAGTTGTATAGCTTACAAATAGGTCATGACCCGTATGATACAACAATTTGACAGGTGAAATTCTAGGTTACAGTCAGGGTGTCCCATGGAGCTCTCTCCTACTCCTTCTTTAGGTTGCATCTTTCAGATCTAACTTTTTCATCTGAGGTGTTATATATACTTACTGCACATAGATGACTTGAAACTGGGTAAACTGATTACACGTGTTACAGACTGCACATCTGGAAAAGAACTTGACTTAATTGACCATTTGGGCACAGCAAAATAGCATGTTGATAAATGCATCAAGAACTAAGCATATTAGATTTGGGAGACGGAGACTGAAAGGTGAATGTTTAATACAGCACACAGTGATTAAAACTGTAGATTAATTTAATGACATAGGTATATAGTAGATCTAGCTTTGAGCTTTTCTAAGCATATTAACTGATCATTTAATGATAGTTATAGAACTATAGGTTGAATAAAAAGATTTATAAAGTATAGGAAAACAGAAATGATTGTTTGCCAATTATATTAGACCTAAACTTTTGTATGGAATAACAATACTGAAACCTTATAAGAAAACAAGCATGAGTAAATTGGAAAGAGTGCAATGGAAATATACCAAGAGCTTCCATGGATGTGAAAATTTAAGTTATTACTAAAGACTGAAATATCTCAACTTGTACAGTGTCTCATACAGATATTTAAGAGGAAACCTTATTCGAGTATATAGGACATTTAGGGACATCTAACTCTGAGAATGTTTGAGGTTATCAAAAAGTAATAGAGAATCGTTAGAAAACCTATGCAGATGATTGTATAGGAATGAGAGGTGTACTAACTGGTTTTCTGAGAGAGAAGCTGATGCATGGAACAGATTACCAAATTACATTCAACCAAGCACTTGTTTAGTTATTTTTTTAGAATAACCTGGACACTTATTATTGTAATAACTGTTTTGGCGTATTGGCAGGCTTTATTGCCCACACCAGAAATATGTGTATGTATGTATATATGTATATATTCCCAATATCCTATAGAGGTAGTTTGGCATGTTAACCAAACTGAGTGCTCACTATTGAGCATTATGTTTCAGAAATAGCAATGTGCACAGGAGAGCTATCATATATGTCTGGACTGTGACCAGAATATATGATTGTGGATTATGAAGGCACACAGGTGGTAGTACTTCTAGGTAGTGTTTTAAAGAGATCAAAATATTTCTATACCTGATGTAGAGATAACATCAGAAGCACCTGCTGGGTGGACACTTATGAGAGTCTCTAATATAAAGTGAATATCTGGGATATCCTAGCCAAGGCAATGGCTTTTGTTACTGGTATTTACCATGCAGCCACCACTATAGTGACATGAGGAGGCACCATATCGACCTTCTATGACAAAGGGAAGAAGATGTCAGAGAGGGAGTGCTCCTGGGATGTAAAGTAAATATACAGGACAGGTCACTGCACTGTTATATTTCCTTATAGTTAAATGAGCCCTAGCAAGACACATAATTCATGATGCTTGTATTTCTTTTTACCATTTTCCAGCTCCAGAGCAGACCATAGTGAACAAGCTCTTATATCAGAGAGAGTGCAGTATCTGTCTAGACTCATGAGTCAGCATGACACGTGTCATCATTTAGATAAGTTCTGTATATCATGGCAGTATTGTATTATTCTCTACTCTAATTGTGTTGTGGTAACTATAACACCCATATATGACATCACTATAGACTGCCATCCACAACATCTGAATATGTGTTGGTGTGATAACCTCCTTGGGTACTGGATATGCTCAACATATGGATACATACTACATTTACAAACATATGCCCTAATCAACATGCCCATGCATCATAACCATTATCACGTGGTATTAGACATTGAGGGCTGTTGGCCTATTAATATGTTGTGGGAATTACCACAAAGCTGGAGATCCTACAGCATGCAAGAATATGCACATTTAACAAAATGGCCATGCATCAGCCCACCAAATGCCTATATATTTGCCATTTTCAAATGGCATACTTATGATGTTGTTACATTAAAACAACTCTTTTCCACAAGACATAATAGCTTGTATAACAATGGTTCCCTAACATATGCTGGGAGACCACCACTGTCTAGTCTGCCTTTGATACATTACACTAGCATAATATGTTTGTGGGCTGGCATACTTATTGACGCAGCCCATATATGCATGCCCTATCTTTGTCCATTTTCTATTTGACATACACACAGTGATGCACTCACAAATGCTTTGCATGGTGTCTTATGGTGGGCAGCACCATACTGAAATTAGAGCCACAACCTCCCGAAAAATGGCTGGCACCATGATTCTGCACCTTTGTATGCAGATTTTCTAACAGGAATATATGACAATATTTGCATAGTCTTAATCATGGACATAATAGCATACCTAGCAGCTGTTAAGTCTACTTGTAGGTGTTTGTAAGGCTGATTATCTGACACAGATGAGATGATATGTTTTTTTTCTTTTCTCACTTTCTTTGTCAACCACAAGTGTGTCCGTGGAGTGGCAAAGGTCCTGTCTCCATCATCCTGCACTGTCTTCTCCTGCTAGAGCACCATTTGCCTCCAGATGTGCTTCTCTGTGGTGCATCTGAGGTTATGTGGTGGTGATCAATCTACAAATGTCCTTTGTGGTCTGTGCAATCGTTCACTGGAAGGGGTTGTTATTGCACTCTCTGGTGACACAGCCAGTAGGTCATATTTTGCTACATGACACAAGCTGGAGGATGTGATGGTAAGGTTTGCATATCAGTGGCTTGATGCCCACATTGGCCACCAGGAGACCTTCCTTGTGTAGCTTATGAAGCTATACCACTGCCCAGTGTGTCATCTGAGGCAGTGATCAGCTAGGAAGACAGCACAATCATAACCCAGTATGCAAATCTATCATGATGTTCCTCTAACTTGTATGTCACCTTCCTCCCCTATTTTTATTACAGTCCCCTACACCATCATTTGTCCTCCCCCGTTAGTATGCGTGTTCATAAATTTTCAGCCTCCTTTTTGTATCATCACTTTCCCACTTTTGTGTTTGCCCATATCTCCTGCTTCCATATGTATGCTCTCTTTCTAAGACTTGACTTCTGCTTGCATCCTTTTCCATCTACCCTTCTTGAAAACAAAATTGGCACCCTATCCCAAACAACAGTTTGCCCTTCTTCTTCCTCCCAACTCCCACACTTCTTCACTGTGTCCTTCTGAATGTTCTTCTGCTTATTATTCCTTCTTTCATCTTTCTCATACACTAGTCCTCCTGACAATTTGAATCAATAAAACTTGACAGGGAACTTCCTAAATTTTCTAATATTGTGATTTTGCATGTGTGGACAAACATAATCACAAGTGTGCAAAATCCATGCTTCGGCTGCTAAAAGCATCTGTGCTCATACTCACACTATACACCCCCCCATCCAGAAGCAGATTTTAGAATTAGTTAGTGGCCAGGAAGTAATAAATGCCTTCATCTTAACTGATAATTATCTTTCAACCATGTCATGCAACTCAGTATCACTGCAGTAGCCCTTGTACAACAATAGCAGGCATGTTTCCGAAAGAACTAAACTGAGTTCAAAGAGTTTATTTACAAAGTATGAAAAACAACATTGAAAATGTTCACCACCTAATCAAGTAGTGCATAGGTCCTATTTTTATAACAATTGTGAATGTGAAATACACCCTGGTTATGTAATTTCATTTCAAGTAGCTGGCTGTTTGATCACAGCACAATAAAACAGCAAAGAAATGTTTTTAAAACAGTTAAAATGATGTCTGCACTTGTACAAATCTATAGAGGTAATGAAAATGTGAAATTAGTCTCAAAGTTCCTATATGCTAACCATGAAAATTAATGACATCAAAGGAAGCCTAAAGCCACTGCCTTGCATTACTTAAACAGTTGTAGTAACAGGATTATTTTAATGAAGGACTGATTAATAAAAAAAATAACAGTTTTACCTAAAGAAAAATTCAACTCTTTTTGTATCTAAACCAAGCCTACCAACTTCAGTGCTTTGTCTTTTCATAAGTTCAAAGATGCATAAATGTATACCAGACTAATGACCACTGGGGCCTTTATAAGCCTAGACATGCAACCTAAATGTATCCCAGCTTTAAGAGTCTGTTTTGAGGGTGTGTGTTAGCTAGGGCATGATTTTAATAACTGCCTTTCTCCATAAAAGAAATAGGTTCCAGACCAGGGGTGAATTTCTGATTTTCCATCCACTGGTATAGGTTATGCTTGAATAGTGTTAGTGAAAGGCTTTGCTTCACATGATGGGAAGCTTTTTCCAGAGAATGGGAATTCTCTGCAATACATATCTGTCCATCCAACAAGGTTTTATTTACGTCATAAGCAAAACTTAAGTCCTTAAACCTAGTAGTTTTGATACTGTTTGTTTGGCTGGTCTGCCAAAAGTCCATCAGAACTGTATATAAGGATGCCTAGATCACCTCTCAGCAGTCTATAAGAACCAGAGCATAGAGAAAGGGCTTTGAGGTTGTCTGCATATGAAATTATACTTACACCCTGTAAGGCCCCTCTGTGGACCTTCCATCTACTGCATGTGCCTGGTCATGTACATACCAAAGTGGATGGTTTAGTCAACGATGGACCAAATATAGAGGTACAATAACTTCCCTGGACTTAAATGGCATACCATTACTTATAAATTGAGTGACTTAGAATTATTTTTTTTTTACTATATTAGACAATTGTTGGTCAAAAGCCAGGTTACTGTTGACATATGTCTCCAAATTCCTGATTATTGGGTGTAATCTTAAGGAAGTTTTATCAGTGAGGTAGTTTCCCAGAATGGCCACTTTCATAAAAGCTTCTATTCTCCATTTCCTGACACTGATTTTTAGGCTGTGGCTTTGGCAAAAGTCATTTATCTGTATTAGGCCCTCTTGTAAGATATTAATTCCTTGGGAGGATTCCATGACTGCTCTGAATTTATAATCATCTTCAAACTTAGCATTCCAGAGACCCTAGTCATAGGCCTTGACTTCTTAGAAGCAGATTCCAAGCAGGAGTGGATGCAGCACAGAGCTCTGAGGAAACTGCTGGGGACCAGCATATTTGTGAAGGAGGTCTCCCCTATCCTAACTTCCTGGGTCCAGGTTTAGTAGTCATGACCTGCCCTTGACGAAACCAAACTGGGTTGGGACCAGTGTCTGAAGGTTTCCAATTTTGTTATTAATCATTTCCATGATAACTCTTTCCATGGCTTTAGGTGTGAAACTAGTCAGACTAATTGATCTGCAGTTCCTGGCATCCATAATTGGTCCCTCATAGGAAGAGAGATGACCATTGTAGTCCTCCTTTTGCATGGCACAAAGCCTGCCTGGAGGCTGTAGTTGAATAGTGGCCCCAGTGCCCCTGATAGATCATATTTCAGATTATTTAGGAGGCATCCTGGAATATTATAAGGGCTCACTGTATCTGCGTTCTTGGCTTTAGAAACCCCATCTAGGACCTGCTCCCTACTAATAGTTTGGGATTATGTTTGATTGTATTTAATGGGGTGCAGCTGGGGTGGAGAGGGGTATAAAGCTGGAGATGAGTTTGCTGACCAGTAGATTTGATATATCTGCTATCTCCATAAACGTGGCTCCAATTACAACAGTTCAGCACACTGTTGTGTGATGGCTTTGATGTCCGGACATAGCTAAAGGAGGACTTATGGTTGCCCTTTGGCCTGGGAAACTATCTTTATCTCATAACTGGCTTTGGTGAATTTATCTAGCCCCTTTTCTGTCTATTCAGCTTGAAGAGAGAGTTTTTATCATTTTGAGCTTTGCACTTCATAATTTTAGTTGTGACTTTTTTTTCCTTTTGTTGTACAAGCGATTTAATTTTGGATTCCAACAGGGTGGTTTGTTTTTTGGGATTCTTTTGTACTTACTTTTGGTAAGCACAGCCGTCACTATGCAGTTATTGACATTGCTGCACAGGGTTTCTGTGAACAATTCCACAAAGGCTGCTGTGCTATCTGGATTAAGAGGGATATGAAATTTGGCAGGTTACTGTTTAATAAGGGGTAGTTTGTCTTGGAATAGTTCCTAACTGTTACAAGCTTTACTAATTTTACAGAATTTATTAACCATTTTATGACTTGACCTTACTAGAGATGACATGACACTGTGGCGGTGGTGGTGGGGTGCACACTATGTGGGGAGGCAACATTCTCCCATATTTTTTGAATACCATGTCCAATATTTTCATACCTCTTGCAGGCATATAGAATACCTGGTCAGGGGTATTTTAAAGTCACTTATTAGTATGGTATTTGTATGAATGGTGAGTGCCTCCAGTAGATCTTATGAGTTTCATGGGTGATAAAGGGTGATCTATAGCTTGCTAGGATACATTATGGGACTTTGTGTATGAAAATCTGGACATGTTGAAACAATAATGGATCATCCAGTTTAACTAACCTTGAGATATGTTTGTTATAGATGTAGATCAAGATTTTTCCACCTGTAGTCCCCCGGCTATGCAGTTACTGGTCTAAATGTGTGGAAGGGACGGAAGCCCTATTCTGCTGGGGTACTCTCCATGACTTTAAATCATTTCTTGTTATCTGTACAGATGTCTGTATCCTCCAAGGTAAGGTGAGGTTCTAGGGAGTGGTGCTCCTTGTTTAGATTCATAGTAGTGAACAGAAACACCTTTGGATTTCCTTGGATTGATTTTGCTATATTGGAATTTTTTTATTTTCTGAGAAGAAGGTGTGAGCCAGACACACCAGTGCAAATAAAAAGAAATGAAAGCATTATGCCAGGAGGAAATAATTACTTTTGACAAATGAGCAAATGACGCATTCTTCATAAGATTTTTTTTTTTCATTTTTTGCAAATAATCAGTTTGTGCATGCTGATTAATCCTCTGTCTCAGTACAGTTTATGATGAGGAACAAATGCATTTTAAGAAAAGGATCAATTCCATTTGTACAAGAAATAATGCATTTTAATGCACGTAACATATAGTCACACAACCATTCTGTTCTGTTTTAGTCCAGTTACCTAGGCACCTGTGATTTAAAAGTGTCATTCCTCTTTTAATTTAACATACTTCTGACTTCATTTGTGAAAAAAATCTCATTCATTATAAAGTAGAGTTTATCATCTGTAAAACTATACACAACTAGAAATTTAGGAAACCATCCCAAGAGTTTGTGAAATATTTTAATAAATCAAGTTCAGCCTTAATCTTCAAATCTGCATGTGTAATCTAAATATTATACTTAATAAATAGTAATATAGCAGTATAACTGTCCTACTGCCATGCCTCATCCCTGAAAACAAAGTCCCCAGAAGTCAACATTAGTGAATACAGGAACACTACAGGTGCTGAAGCCCAAATTGCTTAGAAAGCACTGCCAGGGACATGAGTGTCTTTTAGCTTGTGTGGATTGCTGTTGCACACACTCAGATATGAATTTGGGTAAACAGCCATGGGGAGGGAGGTGGTAGTAAGAGAATTTTAGGTTTAGGGAGAGAGATTTTAAGCTTAAGCGGCTGGAGGGAGATTTTAACGTTAGAGAGTAGTAAGACAGTTTTAGGGTCAGTGATTGATCAAGGAATTTAGGTTTATGGAGTGTTGTTGAAGTTTTATGTTTAGGGAGTAACTGGGGACTTTAGGGTTAGGAAGGGGGTGTGGGGTGTTAGAGTAAGAATGCAAAGACTCGGGTTAGGAATTGGATAGAAGTTTTTGGTTTAGAGTGTAGGTTCTATTAGAGCATTACAGTTTAATAGAGTCAGGTGTTGGGAAGGCCTAGATTGAAATGGGAGATTAGACTACTGGGAATTTGATCAGGTGGCAGTGAGCAGGTATGTCATGGTGTACACTAGTAAGTACGCAAGCATTTGTAGCAAACCCAGGGTATGCAAAAACTTCAACAACACCTACATATTCCTATCAGAAACTGTCCATTTTATCCAACAGATGGAAGAGATGTAAAATGGCTCACAGCTTTTCTTAACACTGACAACACATATCAACTTTTTCCTGCACTGATATGTAGATAAAAGATGCATATATTAAGTAAAAAAAAATCCCAGTGGTGTCACAGTATCAAAATTAAACAAACCTAAGATATCATAAGCTTCAGTACAAGTACTTGAAAGAAGATGGATGTCTACGGTAACTGCAGGCAGAGAAATGCATCACTTTCATTCATTTGCTCAATATGCATAAATGTTTTTGTACAAAGACAGAGGAATGCAGTCATGACTAACATACATATTCTGTAGCATCTGTACTAATTTACTTTCTACCTTACAGTCAGAAACTTGAAATATTTTACAATAAAGTTGCTAGGTTTGCCACCAAAGCCTCCTATTCCAGCTACCACTGCTTAGCATTACACTCTCTTAATTGACTCAAACTACCACATTATCTTTCCTGTTTACAACTGACAACAGCTCACAAATTAGAAAACAAACCCTCTGATTGTCCTGCTCTCACCTCATTGTTCAGTAACTACTTATCCAAAAGGTCCCTTAGATCTGAAAATCAACAACTTCTATAGGTACATAAACCCAACCTAGCTGCAGGCCATCCTGCAGGGGTCCTAATGGAGAGATGAAAAGTCAGCAAGCAAAGGAGAGTAGTAGTGCTGAAGTTGAATTCATCCTCATGTCTTGGTGAGTAACTTCGCGAGGTGGGCCCTGTTTTTCACAAAATCTCACCAAGGTGACACTGATATATAGACTGTATTTATATAGCATATATCATGGACAGAAGTAAGTCAAAAACAAAAAAAGATAGCTGGGTGTACAAGTTCCAGGATAAAAAAGTGCCCAATCCTGGTAGGCACACTGGTGTCAGGACTGGAAAAAAAATGACAGTGTAGAATCCCCAGAAACATTCCTACAATGGAGCCAGGCCAGGCCTAGGGTGAGGATGGCCCCCCTGTTGTAGAAGGAAGTAACAGTCCACACAAATCACAAAAACTGATAGACCAAAGAAGAGCCATAAAGTCAACAGAGTGGACTATTGAGGATTAGAAAGAAAGTATGTATTCTTACTATTATGCAAAAAGCCCAGAATTTACAGACAGAGGATATACAAAGATATTAAGAGATAAATTATAGGAAAGAAAAATACTTTCACAGGAATGTCAGAAGCTTCAAATAAAAATTTGTGTTCATTAATAAAACAGATTTTTGAAAAAACGTATGTAGATCAAGAAACTTTGATCTGTTTGGAAAAAGAAGCATCTGAGGAAGTGCAAAAATGTAAACAACAAAACCTTGACATTTGTGAAAAGTATAAAAAGGAAATATGGACATGGGAAAGAAAGAGAGATTTGATATGGTGCAATATTTATGCAAAGGAGAAAGCCAATTTAGTTAATATAGAGAAGGCAGTCACAAAGGTATTCAAAGAGAAATACAGGAAATGGTATCCAGATATTGAAAATTTCAATATAAAAAAATAATATCCCAAAGATGGAATGTGGAAAAGAAGATTAGTAAAGCAGACATTAAAGAAATAGAAGTTGAAGTTATGGAGTGTCTGTAAAGTGAAGAATTTAATGTAGAAAGTTTAACACAGACTACATCACAGTATGATGGAGTGAGTCCCCAAAGTAAGGACAAGCAGGAAGATCAGGAGACATCTGCAGGAGAAATATGGACATGGCAAAGAAAAAGAAATTTAATAGGGTGTAATATCTATGCAAAGGAGAAAGCAAAACTAACCAATACAAAAAGAGCAGCACCAAAGATATTTGTAGACAAATACAGGCAAATGAGTATGAATATGGAAAGCTTTACAAAACAAAAATAAGAAGACGGAGGAAAAATAGAAAAGGAGATTAGCAATGGAGAAGTTAAAGAAATAGAAACTGAGGTTGTGGAGCACCTGCAAAGTGAAGGATTCAGTGTGGAAAATCTAATGCAGAAAGCACCATAACAGGATAGAGCAATGGATATCCAAATTAAGGGGAAACCAGTGGAACAGGAAGCAATTGGTCAGGTGCTATATCAAGATATTTTGGAGCCTTCCTCAGGAAATCAGTATAAACATTCAGTTTATTCATTTTACATTTGTTAACCGGGGGTGTCTGACTGAGCCGAAAAGGCCCTTTTTCAGCAGAGGCCCGGGGAGAAAAGCTCCACATAGAAAAATTACAGATACATTTAGTTATTTAGACATGCTCAGTATACACATAAATTACAAAAGACATGTTTTTACAGTGGTGTGCAGCACATCAACAGTTGCAGTGGAGAGAACAAACAAAAAAAAAAAAAAATTTAAAAATAAAGATAATTAATAGATTTGTAGTGTACAGCTGAAATATGGAACATATGTGGAATACATACATAGTACACAGGTACAGTACATACATTGTAGATTAGCCAGTGTTTGTGAGTAAGATTGAAAACTATTATCAAGTACTCTAGGTTTAGTATGTGTACCCTATCCGCTTTCACTAGCCTGGTGAACAGTCATGGCACTGCCAACTTTGCTTAAGATGTTGCTTGATGAGGTCTTTAAAGGAGGCTTTGGATGATGTGCTTTGAATGCTAGTGGGGACAGAGTTCCATTTTTAGCCACTGTACTACTATATAGTGCATCTCAAAGCTATTGTAGCTGTTGGTGACTTCTAGTAGTAGTTTGCTTGATGATCTAAGAGGCCTTTTGGCTGAGTGATGATGTACTAGGTTTTTGAGGGCAGGACACTTATTGGAGAGGTAATAGATTAAATGACAGAGGCAGAGCTGACTGTAGATTAGGTGGTTGTGCAGTTCAAGCCAGTGGAGCTATCTCAAAGCAGTACAGTGATGAGTTCTATATGAGCAATTTGCAACAAAGTGGGCAATTCTGTTATAGCAGTTCAGTTTTGTTGAGATTAGTCAGAATGGGAGATGCATAGAGTAGGGTGGATTGAAGTTGGGAGCGAGCAATGACTGATCTTGTGTTGACATTTGACACAGTCTCACACCATTGAGTTTGTGTTGGATAGGATGGATTTGGGCTTATGAACCTATGAACCTATGGTAAGAAATGGTTTGATATGGTAGAGCGATCCCAGTTTGGCATGTACGTTTTAATTAGTTAAGTTGAGATGACTATCAAATTTTAGGTGGGAGTCTATGGTTATTCCCAATAGCTTAACCTGTGCCACTGGAGCGATTGGAGTAGCATTTGTGGAGTAGATGGTGAACTGACTGTTATCAGTGTTTTTGTTAGAACTGGTTATAATCATAAGCTGAGTTTTCTTTTGATTGAGGATAAGTTGGGCTTTGGTAAGGTAGTTTTCAACATCAGAGAATGCTAGTTGAGTTGTTTGCAGGATGGTGGGAATGTTTTGTGCAGCACAGATTAAGGTAGTGTCATCTGCATACTGAATGATAGATGCATGCTATGTGGAGGTATGGAGGTCATTTGTGAAGATTGTGAATGTTAGTGGTCCTGAGATAGAACCCTGTGGGACTCCTATAGTTATGGGCAACTGAGGAGAGAGAGACTTTTCCCATTTCACAGCTTGGTACCTGTCAGTTAAGTAGCTTTGGAACCCGGTAAGAGTGGAATTTGATAGGTGATATTGGTTTAGCTTGTTTAGCAGGATTTGGTGCGAGACTGTGTCAAATGCTTTGGACATATCCAATAAAAGAGTTGACACCTGCAGGCCTTCATTTTTGAGATGGTTTACTGTGTCTGTGAAGCAGAGGAGGGCTGTAGTGGTACTATGGGCAAGTCTGAAACAATACTGAGTAGGTGACAGGATGTTGCGGTCTAGGAGATATTTTAGCATCGGGGGTATGTATGCATTTTTCTAGGATTTTGGCCAGGGGGGAGAGTAAAGCAGTGGGTCTGTAGTTATTAAGTTCAGTGGAGGTCCCGCCTTTATGTATGGGTGTAACACAGGATATTTTTCAGAGTTTGGGCACATAGTTTTAAACAATTCATCTGTTTATGAGAGTGGATATTGGGATAGCAATAGCATCTGCTGTGAGTTTCAAGAAATAGCTGGGGAGTAGGTCGGCTGCTGTTGATGTGGTTGTTAGTTTGGAGAGCATGCTTTTGATTGAAGTGGTGGAAACTGTTTTGAGGGTAAAGCTTGTATTAGTGTTATTTGTGTTGGGGGGATAGTGAGGAAGGAACTGTCCTGTGATACTAAGGATAGAATTGAGTTCACAAAGTGGGAGCTGAATTGTGTTTCGATGGGAACTTTAGTGTCAGGGGTGGTTGGTTTGGGGGTAGCCTTTTGGGTGGCTTTTAGTAGCTGGTTTACATTTTTCCAAAATTTTTGGGGGTTGTGTTGGTATTTAGTTTGTAATGTTGTGTAGTAGGATTTTTTGTCCAGCCTAATGCATTTTTTTGCACGGTTGCACAGTTCTTGGTACTTAGTTAGGCTTTGTGTTTCTTTGTTTCTTTGATAATTAAGCCAGGCAGTGTCTCTGGACTTGAGGATTTGTTTGGTTTCTTTACTGAGCCAGGGGTTTGTAGAGGTTCTAACCTTGATTTTGTGCAATGGAGCGACAGTGTCTAGGTGTTGTAGAAATGTTTTGTTGAAATATGATACAGCCTGGTCAAGTGGGAGGGTTTTTAGGGGGGATCCAGTCACAGTTACAGAGTAAAGTATTGAGGACCTCAGGAGAGAATTTTTTTCTGTTTCTAGTGGATATGTAGTTAGTGGTTTTGCATATGCTTGTTCTACTATGTATAAAGTATATTATGTTGTGGTCACTTAAGGTGTCTGGGAGACTGCCTGCGTGGGGGTACAATGTGGGGTTGTTAGTTAGGAACCAGTCAAGGATGGATTCCCTTTTAGATTTTTTATCACATCTATTTGGAATTTGGGCTAGCTGCTCATAGCCATGGAAATTTATTAGAGTACTTGGTGGTTCTGATATGCAGGTGAACCAATCTAGGTTGAAATCCCCCAGAAAAAGGGTTTGTTGTGAGTATGTGGAAGAACACCAGGATAAGAAGTCCTCAAGGCTAGCAGATGTTTTACCAGGTGGAATATAGATCACAATTATGGTGATGACCTTTTTAGGGTGAAGTTGAAGTTGTGAGATAAGTATGTCTCAATTATTGGGGGAGGGGTAGGAGTTTGGCAATTGACGTAAAGTATATTATGTTGTGGTCACTTAAGGTGTCTGGGAGACTGCCTGCGTGGGGGTACAATGTGGGGTTGTTAGTTAGGATCCAGTCAAGGATGGATTCCCTTTTAGATTTTTTATCACATCTATTTGGAATTTGGGCTAGCTGCTCATAGCCATGGAAATTTATTAGAGTACTTGGTGGTTCTGATATGCAGGTGAACCAATCTAGGTTGAAATCCCCCAGAAAAAGGGTTTGCTGTGAGTATGTGGAAGAACACCAGGATAAGAAGTCCTCAAGGCTAGCAGATGTTTTACCAGGTGGAATATAGATCACAATTATGGTGATGACCTTTTTAGGGTGAAGTTTAAGTTGTGAGATAAGTATGTCCCAATTATTAGGGGAGGGGTAGGAGTTTGGTAATTGACGTACATTTAAGTTGGACTTATACAGTAAGGCAGTTCTATCTGCTTTATGAAGTTGTCTGTCTTGTCTAATGATATTGTAGCCAGTAGGGAGAACTTCTGAGTTAGCTATGTTTTTATTTAGCCAGGTTTCTGCCAACTATGCCTGGGGAGTAGTGTGCTATTGTGGCCTGGATTCAGGTATTTTATTTTTGATACTTCTAATATTAATATTTAGCATTAAAAGATGGTTGGTTTCACTGTTGTTGTTGATTTGCCCAGGGATGAAGATAGTGGGGGTGCTATGTTCTGACATTTGTGTTGGAGCAGTTTTTGTTGGACAGGATGGATTTGGGCCTGGGTTGGGGTGGATATCTCCACTTATGGTGAGCCTGGTGTTAAAATGTTGATACAGATGTTGGGTGTTGGTGAGGAGTGTGAGAAAGTATTGTATTTTTTTGGAGTAGGAATGAGAGCATATGTGTTTAGTTCTGAATTGATCCATTATGTAGTTCTTGAACAATTGTGGGCAGATATTATTATAATGTGCGGTGTCTGTTTATGAGAGTGCATAATGCAGTATTGTGCTACTAAGTTTAGGGATATTGTTAGAGTGATAACTTGTGGTGTTATAAAGAATTATGAGGAGATAGATTAGACTTAGTTGTGCGATAGTCATGGTTATGAAGTTTAAGTTGTTTCTAGGTGGGGGTCTGAATAGGAATTATAAGGTTGCACTATTTGTGTATGGGTAAGTGTGTGGGTGATGTAAAAAATGCCTAGTGGGAATGAGAGTGAAGCTTGACAGCAAGTGAAGGAACAGGGGATTGTGGAAACTCTGATGCAGTCAATGGCACGTAGTGATAAGCCAGTGAGTTCCCATAAGACAGAGCAACTGATGGCAAATGAAGAAAGTGAAGAGAAGGCACCACAGGAAGATGCTATAGAACTTTCTATAGAATGCCCACAGGAAGTGGAAAACAAAGGCTGTGCCCTCAGTCTGAAAGGAAATGAACTAAGGGAAGAGTTGCTTGATCTAATGGACATAGATATATTAAAATCAGTGAACGAAATAGACTGCAGAAGGTCAATAAAACCCCAAATGTCAGAAATCTGATAAAACAAGAGCACAGTAATTAGGACTGTCCATAGATTTCCATGTGATATAACAGAAGTAAACAGGATATGTTACTGTGCAGCTAAATTAATAACTGATAAAGTTCTACCACAAGAGTACAGGGTAATGAGGCAAAGGAAGAGGAGAAATTGAATACCATCATGGAAATATCGAATAGAGAAAACTATAAAGCAATTAAGACAAGAAGTGTCACTGTTAGAAGCTGATAGAAGAGGGAACAGATCAACAAAAATACTAGGAAAGAAGGATGTGATAAAAGCAGTGTGCAGAATTAGAACAGACCTGGATTTATCATGTACTATCGCAAATAAATAAAAAAATTCAGCACAGGCAGAAAAACTTAGAAGATACACAGATAAATATAAAGGAAAAGTTCAAAATAAGCAATTTAGTGATGACTCAAAAAAGTTTTATACAGAACTGGTAAACTAGGTAAAAGGAATTTAAGACCACCAAAAAAAGAATAAATAGATGCATTTTGGAGAAGTATCTATGAAGATCCTGTAGAACACAACAAAGATGTTAAAAGGATAAAAGAAGTAAAAGAAAGAATAAGAAGTTTAAAGGTAAAGGATATGAAATGGGATATAGTAACAAACAGAGAGACTGAAACAAAGTTAAGAAAAGCCTCTAATTGGATGCAGTACCTAACTTTTGGTTAAAAGTATTAACATCTTTGCATGAAGACCTAGCCATGAGTAAGAAATATTTATATGCGCACCCGAACAGACAACAATCTGGCTAATAACAGGTAAACAATGTTCCTACTTAAGAATGAATCTGCAAGCTACCCCAAAAATTATAGACCAATAACTTGCCTTCTGACAACGTATAAGCTATACACAGGAATTGATACTGAAAGTGTTTAAAGTCATTTAGAAGAAAACTCAATATTGGCAGTAGACCAAAAGGGCAATGAAAGAAAATCATATTGAATAAAGGACCATGTGCTGTTAAATAAAGTCATAGTGTAGAATTGTAAAAAGGGGAAGAATCTAAGTATGGCATGGATTAACTACAAAAAAAACATTTGATAGTATCCCACATTCATGGATAAAAGAGTGCTTAAAAATGTATAAGATATACCCTACACTGATTGACTACATTACAGTGACCATTAAACAATGGCAGACCACTTTGCAATTAAGCCATGATAAAGGACAAATTATTATCCCAGGGATAAAAAAATCAAAGGGAAGTATTCCAGGGTGACTCTCTGTCACAGTTGCTATTTTGCCTTTCCCTCAACCCATTAAGCTGTCTACTTAAAAGCATAGGCCATGGCTATAATTTGGGCCCTAGAAAACAACAAAGTCTAAAGACTTCTCTTCTTCTTTGTTGATGATTTAAAACTGTATAGTTCATCAGATGAGGAATTGAAAGCACAGCTGCAGGCTGTCAAAATTTTTTCAGATATTAGAATGTCATTTGGCCTTGATAAATGTGCAAAAGCAACTTTAAAGCAGGAAAATCGTAGCACCAGGAAAACATCAGTTTGGGACAAGAATGTGATATAAAAGAACTTGAGCAAGAGGGAGTGTATAAATACTTGGGAATTGATGAAGGATCCACAGTAAAACATAAACAAATGTGAGTAAAACTTAATAAAGAGTATTTTAGAATATTTAAATTAATCCTGAAAACAGCACTGACATCTATGAACAAAATCCGAGCTATAAACCAATTTGACCTTCCTGTCCTAACATAAAGTGTTGGAGTGACTGATTGGCCCCAAAATGTGTTGGATAGATTAGATATTAAAACCTGAAGGGTGCTTCATGCTCACCAAATGATCTATAAAAATCAGTGCATACCAAGATTATATATTCCCTGTTCCAAAGGAGGGATGGGCCTCCTTGAAATTGATTATATGTATAGATCTGCAATCATGGGACTCCACACATATCTGCTGACCTCACAAGACACAAACATAGAGAAGGTTTTGAAACATGAGGAGAATAAATCTAAGATGACTTCTCTGCTTAACTTAGCAGAATCATATCGGCATCAAGCAGGAATGGAAATCAAACCAGAAATAGATAAAAATCAGGCAGCAAATGAATGTGCCAAAAAACAAAAGAAAGAATTTAAGATGAAGGACCAGATGAGAATGCAAGAAATGTGGAAAACGCATACATATATTTGCAAGTATAGAAAACTTCTGGAAGAACTTCATGTTGATCATGAACAAATACAGCTATGGATAAGGAGAGGTGAATTCAAACCAAGAGATGAAGGGTTAATAATGGCAGCACAAGATAGTGGGTTACATACACACTGGTTTACAAAGTCCATTGAATATTTGGGAGAAACAGACAAATGTAGGTTTTGTAAAACCAAACTGGAAACAGTCACACACCTTATTGTTGTTTGTGACATACTAATGGCAGAAGGACTGTATACTGAAAGGCATAATAATGTGGCAAGACTGTTACACTGTGGATTGTGAAAACATTATGGTATTGAAGTAGCTGAAAAACACTGGAAACATGAGCTGCAATGCATCATAGAAAACGATGACCACATCACATGGGATCATCCATTACCAACAGTTCAAAAGACAGATGCTAGAAAAACGGATATAGTTGTCCAGGAAAAGAAGACAAAAGTAGCATTAATCATTGAAATCGCCACACCCAGTGACTACAGTGTCCTATGTACTGAGAGACACAAAGTTATAAAATATCAGGATCTGCAAGCAGAAATAAGAGCAATGTGGAAGAAAGATATGCAGATAGTTCCAATGTAGGAGCAACGGGTCTTATAAAAAAAGAGTCTACAATCCTATTCAGATACGCTACCAATACATGTAATTCTGTACGAACTGCAGAAGGAGTCATTGTTGGGCACATTGTGAGTGCTGCAAAGAGCACTATTGGCTGATATCAGAGAGTGAAACAATACTAATTTAATGAACTTTAATCGTACTTTGACTTGGAATGGGGTCCTTCCCTATCATGGTATTAGAAACCCAAAAGACTTAGAGAAATTAAAACAGGGACAGACCAACCTCTATACTCTTACTCAGTTGCTAAAAACTGGAATTCTCTTCCCATATCACTTAGAACCAGACTAAACTTTGCAAGCTTTAGAACTTCTTTACACACTTACTTCTCCTTCATATGGAGATGCAACTGTACCTCGCAACCAACTTTTATGTCCTGACCACTTCCACTTCCATAGCTCTTCTCTCATTCCTGCTCCTTATTCCTAATGTTGTTTCTTTTTCATCTTTTGGTAACATATACCTATAACATTTCCAGCATTACATCTATCACCTTATTCTTAATCTTAACCACTATTTTTTCTGTAATAGTAGTTTGTAATAATTGCACATAGTGACATGCTTTTCTGGTGCTCTTCCTCTATTTTTTCTACAACTGCCATACTCTGAACATTTCTTGTAAATTTTCACCAAAATGTCTAATTTCATTTTTGTCTTATACTCATTAGAGTAACGTGCTTATAATTGTATCTATTGTGTTCATTTTCAACTAATCATTCATATTTTTTATATTTACTTGTATTCTGTGGAGCTTTTCAACCCAGACCTCCATTGAAAATGGGTTCTTATTGGCCCAGTGGACTATCCCAGTAAGCAAATGCCAACAAATAAATAAATAGATAGATTGTGGCCATTTGTTCTCACTTTGCTTCATAGTATTATGTATGTGAATGTATATGTGGGTAGGGATCAAGGGATGGAAACATTCACCTAAAATGATAATTTAGAAGGACATTTTCATGATATGAAATACAGCCTGTTAGGAGGGGTCCTTGACTGTATTATTGGCTAACCTAGCTTTTACTCTCTGTAGATAGCCTCAGTGGTGACAAGATATTTGTAGCTTTTCAGTGTTTAATTAACCAGAAAAAATACAGTACTCTGCAAATACCAGGTCAGCAATCAATGACATTAATAAGCAACTGTGAATACCTTATAGGATAAAACTTTTCCTAGCAAATGTCACTGAAAATAATGATGTTAATGTCATTTTTGCCTAGATCCCTGTATGATGCTACCACATGGATTTCTCTGTACTTGAAGTTCTCATTATAAATGAGTATTTTGTATAATCAGAGTGTTGAGTAATCAAATTGCTCATTTTCCAACTGGAATTGAAAATTAGTCACACTGATGTCGAGGTGCATGTTCATGATATGACTGGTTTATATCAGAAAATAGGTTAACCACGACTAATATTTTTATTGCATGTAAGTTACTGTACATTGAGCCTTATAGTGACTTTATGTTTATTACTACTTATAATAATAACATACTTAGAATTACTCCACTGTATCCACATAACTCCACTCTTGGGACAAATGTCTACTGAAAATACTAGAAACTCAGCCCATAGAGGGTAATATGGCTTTCTAAATCTGCATATTGCAGATAATTGATTTATGTTCCATAAAGTAATCGCCATGAAATATAAACACACTGCATCTTTGTAATATCCATACATATGCTCCTTCTGAAGGACAGTAGTACTGCCATCTGTGGGAGTGATCTCGGTCAGCTTCAGGTAATACATACTCTGACAGCCTAGCTCTTAGCTGGAGTTTTCTGACGGATCACTGCTGTGTTTAAGTGTCTACTCAGAAGCATATGATTGCAGAATTGTTTTTCATTTAACAAGCAACCACCTTCAAAACTCGAACTCAGTCTGTTAAGCAGAGATGATAAGTATTATGAAAACATATCTAAAAGCTGTTATAATTACACATTTTTAAGTTATTTAGTAGCACCAGCTGTATATTCTACTGTAGTTTGGTGTGTCCCACTTTTAAAGAAAGGCAGGAAAACATCAAGGAACAGAACATCAATGGCTATGAAGCTAAAAAAATGATTAAGAGGTTTAATGTGTAATAAAAGTAAATGAGAGCTGCCTGCTGAAAAGGATGTTTAGAATGTGATTTGGAAAACTAAAGTTGTCCAAAACCAGTCCCCATTCTGCTTGGGTTGCTAATTCTCCTGAGATTCTGACTCCTGCATAGAAGCACATGAACATCATTGACTATGTGTGAATGAGTATCGACAGTGTGTGAATGAGAAAGAGAGAGAATATGACTGGCTGAATGAGTGTTTGTGAAACTGCACACCAAGTGCTGAGGAAGACTGTGATGACCTGAGACTCAAGTATGATGCCTATTTAAAAAGACCAGATTCTTTTTTATGAAGTTTACATACTTTTTCACTTTATTTGTGGACTTTTCATATAAATATTGATGTCTTGCAACCCAGGATACTAGATCGTGTTGTATTTATATTCATGCTTTGTCAGAAAACAGATGCTCACTTTTTATTGTATAATATTTTTAAAACTTAGACACTCAGTTTCTTTGTAGGCACAGACTGCCATCTACTGCATATCATGCATTCACCTTCTATCCAAGATGAAACTGACACTCAGTCAGCACAACACCACCATCCTGACTTGAACATAAGACGTTCAGATGAAAGTGAAAGTGAGGTCTCTGACTATGTAGACAGACACCCCACCATTACAGGTTAGCTTGCTCTGTTCAAAATGATATTTTCAGTCTAAATCCATAGTTGTGCCATCTATCCTGTCTTAAATAAAAATTATTTAGCATAACTTACGCAGTTTACTTATTTAGTTAAAATCTGATTGATAAGTAGATATAGCAAGTACATGTTTAGGAAATTTAAGGCAACATTTTTGAAAGTTAAAGTAACAGGATTTTACAGTTTTACATTAAAGAACAGAGAGGACTACAGCAAAGGAAAATCATGCTACCCTAAGATAAACCACACCTCAAAATATGTGTAATATATGTATGCATACATATTTGTTGTATATCTATCGATCCATCTATATCTGTATAGAGATATACATATAGATAGAACAACACACACACACACACACACACACACACACACACACACACACACACACACACACACACACACACACATGCACACACTTCTATGCATGTATATGCAGCTATGTGAATGCTAGATATATTGCAGTCTACAAACGCTCTACCTGCCTAACACTATTTTCTTCACATTCCAATTTTTCAGGTCTTTAAAACAGCACTGTTCCTCTGTGCCTGCAGTTTTAACATCCTTGGCGCTAGTGCCGCATGTTGTGTGTCAGCTGGCAACCTTCCAAGACTTGCATCCTACAGATGAAGCTCTAATAACATATTTTCAGAAAACGTAGGCATTTGCTATGGCATGGTTTTTACTATAGCACTCTTTTATTTTATTGTATTTAGTGTGCGTGTCAGCACATGCAGTTATGCACCTTGTAAAGCTACATTAGTCTGATTCAGGAAACAACATAAATCAGCAGTTGCTGTCAGCTTGCCAAATCCTAGCTGGTTTTAAGTAGCATTTGTGTTTCATAAAATACGTATGCAGTATGACACATGAACACCTGTGCACATCACTATGTTGTGATGAACAGTTAGCATACATTCACATCTCAATGGCATAGCTAAGCAGATCACTGTAATTCCATTTCCTGCCAAGGCAAAAATAATAGCCTTGTGCACAGCTACCTATAATTTTATATAAATTACTTATTACGCTGCCTTGAAATTCTGTCCAGTAAAAGTCTAGCAAAGAGCAATATGATCTGACACATAAGATATTACATATGCAGTCAAAACACAGTCAGATATTCCTTGCAATCAACAGTGATTTCTTGCAGTCTGCATATTAATAACAGTTCATTGAAGAATGCTTTCCATCCTGCTGTCAGATTCCTTTGTTATAAGTAGTCTGAGGAATTTACTGAAAATAAGGAATATTCTTTCATTGCTACAATCAGAGCAAAATGTTTATTGAGTGAGTTACCAGGACTCATAACGTAATTGTTTTTTTTTTCCCTAGGATAAATGAATTTCATGCAAGTATTCTCCAAGTATAGAAGAAACATCAGTTTTTTGGATCCTGTTGCCAGTGATAGATTAAAATAGGAAGGATTCAAGTAGTTGGTTGAAGGCCACAAGTTAGGGTAGCTCATAACCAATGTCGATGTAATGTGTTTCTGCTATGGCTGACATTTTAGTTAGGTAAAGTCGTGTTTGCCAAAGCAATTGTCACGGAGAACTTGTTTGCAACTTACTTTTTCTCTCATTCTTAAGGTAAACAATAGAATACTATGGCCTTAGAATTATTATTTGGGCACTTTTATAATTTATAGGGCTGCTCTGCACCTCAGAAGAGTGCTTTTAACTACTGACCTTCCAAAGCTAAGTGAGAAAACAGTTCTGTAAATTGGTAAACCAAAAAGTCTATTGAGATGATCTTGCATGTACATACTTAAAAAGCGACATACATCAGTGTATGTCTGATCACAGATTATTACCAGAAGTAAAGTATAGACAGGTAATTTAAACCAGTAGTCATGGATTTTATTCTCTCCGTCTTTTTATTCCTATAGTTAGAGCATGTTGTTCAATAAGAGAACTACTCAAGGATAACCCTGTATTTAAAAGGTCTTACCGTCTTGGAAAAAAAAAAATATACTTTAGTGCTCTGAGACTCTCACTGTCACAGTCACACACACCTGAGCTGTAACAACAGTCTCTGGGATGCTAGCTCTCCAATATTTTTATGGTCAGTAGTGATCCAAAAAACCATGGAAGTAAAACATATAAACGTTCCCCATCATTTCTAGTTGGCGATGAAACTGCCATAGCATTACATTAAATTTAAAAGAAGGCAGGACTTCAAAATACTTTATATTCTACATAAATCTTGAATAACTGCAGGGAATGCTAACTTCTTATAGTAGATAAAACACTAAATGAGCATATGTAATTTCTGAACTGCATCATTCAAGGCGATTATTGATGGGTCCGCTATAATAAGGAAGTACCAAATAAATAAATAAGTAAGCAAGCAAGCAGTCTGAGGTAGTCTACAGGAAGGTCAGATGCAACTGACTTACCACTTTTTGAGCTTTCTGCTCTTTGTCACCACAAAATCAATCTGATTCATGGGACAACAATTGTTGTTTTTTTTAAATCTTGCCAGACAACCAAATATGGATGGCTTTGACTGGCAGTTCTTTTATTGTGGATCTAGCAAACAACTGTGTATGTCTGCAAAATAAAGCTGAGATTTATTATTATCACTATCATTATTATTATTATTATTATTATTATTATTATTATTATTACATAAAGTGGAAACTATTTTATTTTTTATTTCATTACATTCAGATATCTAGGAGGCCCACACACAACAAAGTAACCATAATCACTGAAACAGAGGCTGTCTACAGATGAAATTGATTGACTGTTAAATACTTAGCTGTGAATTATTACTATGCTAGCTATCCCATCTTTAATAAAACAATTTGCCTATCTTTTCAAGTTCATTTAGTTAAAAGTTGATTGCTATGCATGCCTCTCAACTGTCCAGATTTTCACCTAAAAAAATGTATGTCTGTTTATCATAACATTTTTGGTTTTCCAGCAAATATCTGGGAAAACCTGAATAATTAAGTTAGTAAATAATCTCATGCTTTTATGTTTCAGACTTCATATCCTTTTGAAAATGCATTTTAATACATACCCTGTTATTCTAGTAATGTTTTAAGTTTATAAGTGCAATATTTAAATTCTGTCCCTATTGTTGGGTCTTTGCTCCCCCATTATGTGAGGTCTGTCCAGACTTCCTGGGCTAAGAGTTCAAGAGGTATGCTTCTGCTATGTAGGAATAACAGGTACATATTTAAAAAAAAATAAGGAAATATTCTGCATAGAGAAAATAACATAATTTCACAATTTCGCTATAGATCAACGCAAAAATGTTGAAGTAACAAATATCAGTACATTCTGTGCATGCTCTGGAGATTATCCTGGAGTAGACAAAACCAATGTCCATATATCTAGATAGATTGATATATATGTGTATATCTATAGCTCTCTCTCTCTCTCTCTCTATATATATATATATATATATATATATAAATATATAGATAGATAGATAAATACACCTACAAATTACAACATTAATAGCACACCTCTAACAGTAGACCCAGAGGTGAGAGATCTAGGTACATGGATAGACTGACCACCATGTGTCCACAGTGGTGAAGAGGTCCTTATATGTGGCACAACTTATAAGCAAAGGTGTTGCATCTGGATCCAAAGAAATTATAGTCACATTATACTCAGCCCTCATTAGACCAATAATCAAGTGCAATGCACCATTTGACATGTACTTGACTAGGCACTTACATCAGCTGAGTGACCTCAGAGGTTTCTCACAAAGAAAACACAGGATGTAAACAACATGTCCTATGCAAATAGACTAAACACCCAATCCCTTTACTCCATCTCCTACCAACTATTAAGGGTTGACTTATGCCTGACCTACAAGACACTCAGAAATCCAGAGCTGATGGAGCTGCTACACATTCATAATTCATACAGGATGAGGGTCACCTGATCTAGGGATCTAAACTTAGTTAACAACTCAAACAAAACACTATAGAGAGACAGATGTGTTTCTCAGAGATTGTCCCTTCTCTGGAACAAGCTCCATATTCACATTAAGCAGAGACTTACCTGGCCCTCTTCAAATGGAGTTTGGATCAATGGATGGGGAATCACAAATTCACAACTTGGGTAGCACCTATGTCCCTTAAGGACGTGGCAATCTCTAGGAAATTTGAGGCTAAAAACCCATGTCATCCTCTTGCCTCTTGTGGCCATATATTGGGTGAAATTGGGTCCTATTGGCTAGATTTGTAATGGCTCTTAAGCCATTAGACTAGTAATCGCCTATGAACCTATGAATGTGAAAACAGATGCTTTCAAATCTCACTGTATTTTCCCGCAGATAACTGTAGGTCATGGATTTGAGTAACACTGTTTACACAGAACAACAGCTTGACATGTTACAGTCATTGGGAGGCAATAAGCATGTACAGCAAATGGTGACTTGGCAAAGGATGCTGTAAGAGAACAGCCTGTGACACACTATCAGACAAATTACAGGGTGGGCTTGACTGTCATGTGGCAGAATGCACAGAAATTTGACATGACAGTAATAATGATAATCTGTGTGGCTACCACATGCAGACTATATAATATGTGGAGGGAACTCAAATATCATGTTTACTTTCTTCAGGGACCTTCCTGGTGGGGCCAAAGCTCATGTATGAGCTATGTGGTGAACTAATGGAAAGGGTATTGCATGGAATATGCCATACTCCTGAAGAAATCATCCTTCATTAACTGCATCTGTGTACAGAGCACATCCATAATGACATATGGTTCTGAAAATAATTTGATCTTGGAGTAGTATGGTGTTGCTGGTCCACATGAATGCATCACAGTATGGTCTTGTTCCTCAGATAGTGCTACTCCCTCCTCCTCAGATTTTGAACCCTCTAGTAGGGGTTTGGCATGTCTCCTCCATCACTGACTTTGGACGATCAGTGGGCTGTCACATTTTGAGGACCATGAATAATCTGTATCACTATGCAATACAAATTTCTAGTGCAAATTTGGCCTCAACAGAGTTAATCACAAGTGCACATCACAGTACCAAGAAAATTCATAAAGAGATGTTTGTAGAGATCAACACAGAATTGAAGGAGAAACTCCAATAATGAGTAGCAGTTGCCACATATTGATATTAATCACTTCTGAAACTCTACATAGCCATGGATTAGGAACCGCTATGCATGTCATGAAGAATATGTTGCATGAATCAAAGGGAATTAGTATATTTTGATTAAACTTTGAAATTATTTGTCTCAAACAAATTGCTTATGAGACATATATAAGAAACACATATGGATACTAAAGCTAATATTGGACAGATGAGAAACACCAAATGCATCAAAAACACATCTAGTGAGCATGAACAGTGCAAAGTATTCTGAATGTGGGAAACAGGTGTAGAAAGATATGAAATGTTGCACGCCATTTATCCACAATGAGCAATTCCATGCACTTTGTCAGGTCATCATTAACATATACACTCCACATTTAATATGCAATTTAGGTCTGTTAATACTAGTTGAACTTCAATTGCAATAGCTCTGATGTTTTTCTACTCAGTAAATGTAATATCTTAGAACAAAGTTATGCAGGACAGCTCCACAGTGAATAGTAATGTGCACCATGGTGGTGTCCTATATTTCTTGCAATGCCATAGTGATACTATCAAGTGTAAATACAATTGCAAGCCTGGTGCCACTCAGCACAAAGCAACTGGTATGAAGCAGTCATACATTTGAGGAGCACTGCTACATACCTGTGGGAGCATATACATATATATATATATATATATATATATATATATATATATATATATATATATATATATATATATGGAGAACTGCTACATACCTGTGTTAACTCATACATGTGTGGAGCAGTACTATATGCCTGTGGAAACACATAAGTGTGGAGGACTGCTCCATACCTGTGAGAAAACATACATGTGTGGAGAACTGGTATATACCTGTGATAACTCATACATGTGTGGAGTACAGCTGCATACCTCCAGGGAACATGCAAGTGTAGAGCACCACTACATACCTGAGAGAATACATTTCATGCATGAAGCACTACTACATACATGTAAAAACACATACATGTGTGAAGCACTACTACATACCAGTGGGAACATAACCTCAGTAGGCCTGTGGCAGAGTGCAACAGCAGTGCCATATTCATATCACAGTGTGCATGAATATGTCTACTCTTGGTGTGATATATGGAAATGATACTGGGTGCAAAAACTACATCTTGCACAGAAATACACCTATGCTGTATAAGCTGTGACAGCACACCAATTCCCTGCAAGTGAAGTTCCTGCTAGGAGTACATACACCTCACTACATCAGAATGGATCAAAAACCCTGTAGTCTAAGGCAAAACAGTAAACAGTTCCATGATACATACTACATACAACTTACAAATTGTATCACATCAGTATTAATAACACTGGCAAAAAAAACCTTGAAAATGAAGCCATTTGCCATGTCAGAATAGGTATACAGAATAAAACCCTATGTAGTACACTTTCTGTGTAATCATTGTATACATGTATGCTGTATAGATATTGATGTGGTAACCAACATAGGTTAACACTGTAAAACTATTACCCTGGACTTGATATCAAACATTAAGCAGAAACCACAAAAGCAGTAAGTGATGGCAAACTTATCCATATACAGAAGCATTTCAATGTGTCTGTGGAACTAAATGCAATGTGATAATCATGTAGGTTCTGTCCATAAAAATGCATGCACAAATATCCAGCATTACATCGTCAGTGACATATGACATCCTTTACGGTGAAATTAGTAAGTGGTAGTATGGTTGAATTAGTGCACAGAAAATACAGAAAGTATTCACTTCATCCACTACTTTTGCATGAGGGAAGGTCATACCTATTTTTAGTACCTACTGTGGGATAATAGTAGTAAAATTCAGTAGCTTATTTAACCATCGAAAATCTATTTTTCATCTGTTTTCAAAATATGTAACAATTTTAACAAATGCTGTTCTCCATTCCACACTCCCTTCTCTGCTTCTCCAGGCAATTAATTATTTCCATCATCATGGACCAATTCCTGACCACTTTTTCCTTGGTTAATAGAAGACTGATGTTTTGCACATATGAAGAAAAGTGAGTCATCAATAACATACATAAGGTACTTGAAGTATCAAGGAATTGATCACACATTTGCTATGTGTACAAGTATTTTTTTGAAATAACATCAACATTGTCTTGCTATCAGTATTACAGAGATGCTCAATTAATTTCCTGCATGCAACTGTTCATCCCATACACATTACATGCAGTTTGAGTAGTGTTTAGTTTTTTCTTTAGTATAACACACAATGGTTATCTTACAGTATACATTCTAAGAAACATGACAATTTTTAGTAAGACATTCAGGCATTCTCAATTACTTGTCACACACATTGCAGAACTCTTACTGGGGGCACATGAATTTGAGCCCTCACACATTTCATTGTTCTACACCAGTCAGAAATGCTACCTGCTGTAATGCAGATACTACTCTGAAAAAAGCTGTAAATGATATATGTCTTAAGTAGTCATCATACAATAGTATGATGTGCAAATGTAATATATGCATGTATGTGTAACTGAAGCATGAGTCCCAGGTATATTTATATAAAAGGCATATGTATGTTAAAATAAAGTTATAATTTCTTCATATATCTATCTCTCTTCATACATCTACCTATCTATATATATATATAGAGAGAGAGAGAGAGATTTTGTGTGTGTGTGTGTGTGTGTGTGTGTGTGTGTGTGTGTGTGTGTGTGTGTGTGTGTGCGTGTGTGTGTGTGTGTGTGTCTTTGTGTGTGTATATATATATATATATATATATATATAGAGAGAGAGAGAGAGAGAATATACCCAAGGACCATCAGATCACCACTTCTACAAATGAATAATTAAAATACTTGCAAGTATTTTGGAAATTAACAATGCTTACATGAGGCAAACTTTGCTGAATAACAGAACCTGTGATAATGCACATCTTCAGCCTTTCAAATGTACGCTATTACTTTAAATTAATGAGCATTCAGCAAAACATACTCATACCATTATCAGGTATACAAAGATTTTACTGTGGATACAGCATGACATCATAGCTATCATAAACATTATTTTTGAAGAGTAGCAACTATTTAGATACAGATTCAAAAATTGTTCCCATATCACAGCATGCATTTATGTGATATAAGCAGTAAAAAGCAAGGTACATGGGATTCAGAAATATACACAAAATAATCCAGAAAGACCAAGCATCATAGTCAGGCATGTTATATGCTAATGGCCATTTAATGACATGGTAATGAGCAACATTATTCCAATGAGCTGCTCAGGGTATATAAATGAGAAATGAAGTTACAGGACAGTGATTCATATATGTATAAATGCCGCACAACAGGGTTGCACCTGCTGCATATTTGAACTTGGATGTCTGGTCATGCTCAAATGTTAAATAAATGTTATGTGTTGTTGCAGCATTAGTAAGTAAGTATCTACAAGAGGATCTTATTTCCATTTCTTTGCCTGATAGTGTGGAACATCATCCTTCTAATTGCCAGGTCATTTGACCACACTTAAAGTTTCATAGACTCCATGCCATCAACATAATGGACCAGTACCATTTGTATAGAGACACCATTCAAGAAATTGTGGACAAGTGTTGGCCTTGTCTGATGCCCCAAGGGTGTCATGGATTATCTGTCCTAGTGGATACTGGGATACATGTAGTGTTACATATATTAGCTTACAGGGATCTTTCAGCCATGTACCAGAGGTATTCCAGACATCTAACTTGATTCTCAATAACATGCTTTACCATATGGGGAGGATATGTGTTTCCCACCTAGCATAGTGGAGCGAGTCAATGCCATGTAGGATTTTTATTATATAGCCTATTTCCCTGAGGTTAATGGGCCCATAGTCTGTACCCACATTGAAATAAAGCTGTAATCTGGTTAACTGGGAAGAAGGCACATGACATAAATGAGTATCACTACATCAACTGCCAGATTGTTTGCAATGCACACATTATCCCCTACAATGTGTCCGCAGGCCACCCAGGCAGTTATCAAATCTCTGATATATAGCACATCTGTGACTTGTACTAACATTTTGAAAGGGGTAACATTCCCAAGGGGCACATTGTTAGTGATGCCAGATATGCTCTGTAACCATGACTCATGGCAACCAAAAGAAATCTACAAAATCTAGCAAAGCAATCATGCTCAGCTGCAAACAAGGAACATTACTGAGTGTACGTCTGGGCTGCTGAAGGCACAATTTCAGTCTATGGATTCATCCATTGGTGCCCTGCAGTATCCCTTAGCATGTGTGCAAAAGTAGTATCCGTTTGTGCACTGTGACACCATATCATACTTAGGAGGCAGATACAGCAGGGTCAGCACTTGCTGGAACAGTAGTCTCCAGCACATCAGGAAGAGGAGGCTGAGTCAGATGAGAAGACAGTGGAGGAGGAAGCAGCAGGTGATGATCATGCCAGACAGAGGTAGGCACAGTATGCAGTGCATAGGCAAAAAGGCAGTAGCTTGTACATTACTTCAGAACATAGTAGGTAAGAGTAAATGTGTATGCTGCAGTAAAAGTGAGGCATGCAAAATCAACACCACTGTCCTTACCCATGCATAGGCTTGCAATGTTGTGCACCAGACATAGGCAACCCAAGTAACAATGCCCAAAGATCAGGGCACAGTTACCATCATTTGCACATGTAGGGAAGGGAGCACATGAATGCACCTGGCCATGAGAACTGGCTCTACCAAGAGTTGCAGTGGCTGTACTACAGCCCCAGCTAAATGCTGGTGTGCTGCATGATCATGAGCAATGTCTGCTACAAGATACCTTCACCATTATAACACATGATGTACCATAATCCTGACCCCCTAGGCCAAAAAGAGGAAGAACTTATCCATCTGGTACCACCTATGCACTGCAGAAATTAATTATACCAGCCAAAATATTACACACTGATGTTTTTCCCTCTATAGTCCTGAAGTGATTTCAGAGAATAGACAGCTGCACAGAATGAGATTTGGAGTGCCTGTTATAATGCTAAGGTGAGTGTACTTGCTTCAGAATATACAATATTTAATATTAAGTATCTAGTCAGGTAGTTTAGATGCAGTTTCATAGCGTTATATCTATTAGACATTACCGTCACTTCTATGCTAACTTCTATAGTTCAATGGTAGCAGTATGACTGCTATCAGTATGTGGGTGTGCATGCAGACTGTTGTATACTTGAAGTGGCTCAAGATGGTCAGGCAACAATCCCACATTATGATGATACCTTTGGGTTCAATTTCCCATTTACATATACGATCTGATCATTTTTAGCATGAGGTGTCTATGTCATTAGAGTAACTACAAGATTAGAGATGAGAAATATGCATGAACAACATTATTTGTGGAAGGACAAATGTATTACAGACACTCTGTAAATATATTTGTTTCCTTCACTTACAATACTTGTGAGGGGAATGTATGCCTGAGTAGCATTTTTTCTTTATATATTTAAATTTGTCACAGACGTCCTAGCACTGTGTCTTAGTTCCCACTTTGTTCAAGTAGCTCATCATGTGAATCTTTTGTCTTTTAAAATGCAGGTGATAACAACTGTGGGTTCAGATTCCCCTTTCTCTTGTCTGTGCAAAGAGCCTTGTAAAACTAAAAAATGTGTTTTTTATTTATTCAAGCAAATGAGGTATAACTTAATCATAATAAAAGTACATATCAACTTAATTTTTCATTATATTTGTACTTCTCATTCCTCCACCCTCTTTGATGCTTTTGTTTTTGTTACATACATATATTTAGGTACAGATCCAATAAAGCCTACACAGTCTGCTAAAACCCTTATGCCTGGCATGGGACGACACAAACACGATAGTGCTCAGGTTTGTATTCAGTAACAAACACAAATGCGGTAAATATTCTAGCATACTAATTACAGCATAAGCAGCTGAATTGTATGATAATCAACCAATCCAAGATGGAGGAGCTATTCAGCAAGCTATAAAGCAACCATGGAGACTCAGTGCTGATTTTCCTTGCGAATTCCAAAACCTAATGGAATACAGAAATGAAAACTGGGCTACACAGACAGAATACTGGGGCTGCTGTTTTCTCATTCATGTGTATGTGTAGCAGGCCCATATCTATGCTGCTGCTGCTAATAGACCACAACCAAGAAGGAGAAGGTTCTTTAGACCCTGTTTAACTTTTCATAATCTGCATGAGGTGGAAATTAATGTGTGCTACAGAGTGGAGAGAGACACAATATTGGAACTCTGCAACCTCTGTTATCCTCAATTGACAGCAAGCAAACTGAGGAGAACTAATCCCAGTGGAGACTAAGGTATGTGTAGCACTTAGAATTTTATCTAGAGGAACCCTCCAGAGACAAACAGGGGACTTGCTGGAAGTGTCACAGGCATCAGAATCCAGGATCCTCCATTAATTCTTGAACGCTATGCTGCAACATGTCAGTGAGTACATACATTTTTCCTGTACACACGAGGACAGAACCAGAACTATGCAGGAGTTCTACCCTGTAGCACACTACCCTGAAATCCTGGGTGCAATAGACTGTATACAGTACATGTAGAAATCAAAGCACCACCCAGTGAACAGGGAAGAGTGTACATAAATAGAAAGGGCTACCACTCCATTAACTGACAGGTCGCATGTAACACTAAGAGAATCATCCTGAATGTGTGCACTGTCAACCCAGGCAGTTACCACAACCCACATATCTGGCACAACTCTCAGCTGTATGAGATGTTTATTAAGGGAGATATCCCACAGGGTTATTTACAGGCGGATACAGGTTATGCACTGCAAGCATGGCTAATGATGCCCATCAGAAATTCACACAAACCAAATGAAGAACACTACAGTGAGGCATACACTCTAACAAGAAATATTATAATGCATGACTCTGGGCTGCTGAAGTCATGGTTCTGGTGCCTAGTGACACGGGAGTAATCCCTGGGACAAACCTACGATCCCCCATCAACTTATCGAGATTCTTCTTGAAGAGATTCAGTGAGGTGCTCTGCCTCACATGAACTGGAATTCTATTCCAGAGCAAAGGGAGCCTCTGGGTTATGAACCTGTCCCTCCAGCAAGTTCTATTTATTTCTGTGTTGAGGTTCAAGTCCCTCGAGCGTGTGGCTTTAAGGGATTTAGATTTACTGAGGTGGAGCATGTCCATTAATTCTGGATTTGACATAGCTTTGTATGTCAGGCATAGATCGCCTCGAAGTACGCGGTATGTAACTGAGTAGAGCTGGAGTTTTTTTAACCAAGCAGTATATGGCATCTGTTTGGGACCCTTGATCCTCTTGGTGAGATACTTTTGGGGTCTTTCTAATTGCTGCAGGTGTCGGGTAAGGTACATCCCAAAAGGGGCATTGTATTCTATGATGGGCCTGATGAGGGATGAATAAAAGGGCATGACTACCTCTCTTGATCTAGATGTGAAACCCTTCATGATGAGGTGGGCTATGTAGAAGGTCTTTCTAACCACTTTGGCAATGTGGTTTTCAAAGGAGAGATTGCTATCAACTTGGGTCCTCAGATCCCTAATAACTTTCTCTGTACTTAATGGGTTTCCGCCTATGTGGTAATTTGTGGGTACATTGTTTTTGCCAAAGGGTATGACTATACATTTTTTGGCATTTAGCTTTAAACCATGGTGCTGGCACCAGTTATCTGTCTCTGTGAGACCTTTTTGAAGGATGTTTGTGTCAGCTGGAGAGTTGATTACGGCGCCCAGTTTGCAGTCATCTGCGAACTTGGTGAGCCATAGTCCTCCCACGTTTGCCTGTACCTCGGAAAAGTATATACCGAACAAGAGTGGTCCCAGGACAGAACCCTGTGGGATGCCACTTGTGACCGGTTTCGAGTCTGACATGGCTCCAGCAACTCTCACTCTGTGGGTTCTGTCTTTGAGCCAGTTTGCGACCCATCTTGTGACATAGGGGTTTATATTTAAGCTGGATAGCTTATCTATGATGCCCGAGTGGGGTATTGTGTCAAATGCCTTTGCAAGGTCCAGATAGGCTGTGTGGACTACCTTCCCTTCATCTATGACTTTGGTGACTGTTTCAAAGAAGTCAACCAGGTTCAAAAGGCAGGATCTGCCCTTGACAAAGCCGAACTGGGTAGGATCTAGTGTCTGTAGGTCCCCAATGTCTTTGTTTATGAGCTCCATGATGAACCTCTCCATAGCCTTGCAGACTAAGCTAGTCAGGCTTATGGGGCGATAGTTTCCAGGGTCCGTAGAGGCTCCACCTTTGTGGAGTGGGACCACTGTTGCTGTACGCCATTCTGTGGGCACATATCCTGTAGTGAGGCTGAGATTGTATAGCTGTTTTATTTGAGGGATTAGTTCCTCTTGTAGTTCATGTAGGATGCAACCTGGGACGCCATCTGGTCCCATGGAAACAGTGTTTTTTGCTTTGGAGAGGGCAGCCCTCACCTGAGCATCTGAGATATTTGGGAGGCAGCCCTCTGCAGGGATAGATACTTGCTCTTTTGGGGGGGAGGGGGTGGAGAAGTTTGCACTGAACCTGTCTGCCAGGATATTGGCGATGTCTGTGGGTTCAGTGTATTTTTTGTCATTTAGAATCAACTCAGAACAAGTCTGGGAGTTGCATCCCAGGTTTCTAACATAACTGAAAAAAGCCTTATGATTGTCTTTGGTGTCCTGTGCAATATTTCTCTTGAAGCTGGCCTTGGAGGATTTTATGAGGGATCGTAATTTTTTGCTAGTACTGATCAGAGATGCCTTCCCTATTAGGGATTTTGCTCTATCATGTAGTAGCTTGTAATGTACACATTACAAAAACCTGTGACTGCGTTTCAATTTGCAAAACAGCATCACAAAAACAGATATACTAAGCACTAAGTCAGCTATGCACCCTGAGCATCAGACAAAAGACTTATGTGTCCCTGAATCCAAAAGATAGGAAACAAGGATATAGTACAGTCATCATCATTTGCACAATGTGTTGTGTGTATATGTGTATGTGTGTATTTGGGGGGGGGGTAGGGGGCAGGAGGCCTAGGCTAACATAAAATGTGAGTGTTTGAGTAAGAAAGAAAAACAGACAAACATTTGGATAAAGTATCAAATGGCCAGTGAGACAGAATGATCTTTATGCCTCACGACTGACCCATGTAACTGTCGTGTGTGTGTCTGTATGGACACTCCAGATGAAACTGGTGTATGAATGCTGCAAGACATACCCAAGGTCTGTGCTAGCTCTACATCATGGTATGTTGGACAGATGAGAGCTGTGCATGGTAGAGGTGACAACTCATTGTTGTTGTCCCCAAATCTGAGAACTGGTTCTGCCAGGAGTTACAATGGCATGTCTGTGCCTATGAACGTGACTGAAGTCTGCTGATGAGCTGTTTTCATGAGTATGTCCAGGACCATAACCCCATGGCCTGCCACATCTAGGTGTGCACATCTCAACTACTGATGGAGCAGTGGAAGTAGTGTCACTATGGGAGCATGATTGGGCATGTCCATTTTGACTAACATCAGATGACGTGGCTGACCTATGCCCACATGGATGCTATCCCCCTCCTAGCAGATGTTCCATCACAGACACCACCCATTCCAATGTCATTCATCCAATCAATTGAACTGGCAACATGGAGGAGACAGTCAAGCATATCAGCCTGCGCCACATCTACAACCTTAAGCATTTCCTTGGAGACTCTATTGAAACATGCCTGTGCCTCCATGATGGCCCTAAACATACATTGAGTGGCACAGAAAGACACAGCAGGATCAGGTGGAGGATGAATAGCAGGCCTTATCTGAGCACCCTTAACAACTGTTCTGTGTGGCAACTCACCCATACTTTGGCCATGGCCAGAGTCAACAGGCACTGAAGCAACATTAACAATACTACCCTGATAAAGTGTGTCACCCTCTACCTGTCTAATATGTGAGGGCTCACTGAAATAGGTTTCCATAGACCTACTGTCTGTGTCTAATGGAATTACAGGCGATGGTTTTATGTCATCCTCAGTATCAGATTCAACCTCTGCACCCCCCCCAACTATGCCTGTGTTTGTCCACCATCATCATCAGAGTCTGCTGATACTCTGACATCAGATGATAAGAGTCCTAAATTTCCAGTGTCAGGATCACTTGTGATAATAAGCAACAAACACATGAAAGAAATTAATAGCTACACTACTACAGCTTAATATATGCTAACAAAGTAACACTGGTGTCACTATCAAAGACAGTCCTGACACCAACCTCACACTTTATTGAGCAAATCATCAGCACCATTGTGCGCTCTTAGCATTTGTGTCAGGAAATGTTCTGCATGAGCCGCAAACAAATGATCTTTAATGTGCCCTGGCATGGTATCAGGCTGCTCAAACACAGCTTGCCCATGAAACTCATATAGACATATGTTGTGCAACTGATGCAAGTACATGCCACTGTTTCAGTTTTACGACTGTGTGCATAGAATCCATGTGTGGAATGTGATGAATGACTAAGGTTATATTTGTAGGCCTTTTCATAAATCATTTATTCCAATACATTTGAAATGTTAAGTGGAATACACAGCTAAGCACAAATGTGCATGTGGATGCCACCAGATATATCCAGCTGGAAGAAATAGACAATTTGCTAGCTGACAGTTTGTCTCACGTGACACCCCCCCCCCCCCATTGCCACTGTCCATCAGCAAAACTATAAATGCAAACATTTCTCAGCTTCAGTTCTAAGGAGGGCAGCACATCATTGCATTCCATACAGCTAATAACATAGAATCAATGGGCTATGACAACAGCACAGATTACCTGTAGCATGACTCAAAACATTGACATACCAGGCACGGTTGGAGCCATACTTCAACATATCCTCCAGATGGAATATGTTCCTGTAGAACGGTGTACATCAAAATGAATCCATCTGACTAGGGAGGGCATCACCTGATGTATGCATGTATAGACACATCATGACCATATCTCTCAACCTCTTAGAGCAAGAAATCTGGACAAAGCCATAAATAAAAGGGGGACAAAGGCCACAAAATAGGGACAATTGTTAAATATTTTTCTTACAAACTTAGAAAGTTGATAGAACAACAGGTTTTGCATTAGCATGAATTTTCTGAAGGGTATGAAGTCTGAAACTCAGATGTCTGTCATTATTTTCAAATTTCAGTCTTTAAGGATTGACCACTAATTTGCCAGAAATACCACAATTTTATGAAAAATGCACCAAAAATCTGTTGCAAAAATCTGGACATTCTTCGAAAATCTGTACAGTTGAGAGGTATGATCATGACTCTCCTCAACTATGAGGTTGACCAAGATGTCATCATGCACCTTTTCTAAATGGACACTGGTAATAGTCCAGCTGTGTGAGAAAGACATGTGATTTGTTTAGGCTACATCCATGTCTGTTATGTCTGTTAGATGTCCTCAAGAAGGTCAACAAGGACACGTATGATGAGAACACTATCACCTTGAGGATCTTGACCAGGCTAAGGCAATTGATACAAATCCACACTGAGGTATTACTGCAACACTGTCATAAGTGGCTATAAACACCTATATCACCAAGTGGGTAGACCACTGGATCACATATGCAACATATAAATATGTTGAAGTTTGTGAAGTGACCTAAATCAAGAGTCCAGTGATCAGGTCCTTAACTCAAGGCTTTGTGCTAGGACCTTTCCTGTTCATTATTTAAGTCAAAGATGTCAAGAATGACATACACATCCTTTGTCCAAACAGCTTTCTGGACAACTGAAGATTGTGGCCGATCATTGAATACAACTGTGATATCAGTATAATACAGACAGTATCAACATATACAAAAGATTGCTGCCACAGCCATGAAGACACATGAGATGAAAAAAAATCATTGTGGGATTTGTTATGTTATAAAAGCAAAGGCACGACCTAATGATAATGTAGACAGCACGCCCCTATGAGCAGACCAAGTGGTATGTAACTTGTGTGCTCAGGTAGATGGTATGCAGAACATGCAACAGCATGTGCCCACAGTGGTGACTACTACCTTGTATGTAGCACAACTCCTGAGTATGTGCAGGATGTCCACATCAGTGGCTGTTATACTTCCATAGTTCACAGCCTTCATCACACCAATAACTGAGCACAGTGCACCCTTTTTTCATGTACCTCCCTACACATCTTCCAGGGATGCATAACTGAAGTGTACCACCTTTGCCACAGTGAGTTCCCACACATCTTATTGGCCATACCTAGGTATTCTTTTTGCTACATAAACATTAATGTCTGATGGTGTGGAACCCGCATCAAGGTGTTGTACTAGATCCATGTATGATAAGTGTTCCTGTGATGCACACAGTACATACATAGCTGACTGACAACATTGATGGCATGGGTTACATTTGTGACATTGTGTGTTGTGCCATGTAGATGCCATACACACCTGTCAATTAGCCTGTATTGAACATAATCTCACATACAGGTATAGCAGTGTCCCTCCTAACACTTCTGCCAGATGTTAAAGTTTTAGGACGGTATGTCTGATTCCCCACATAGATTGCTGACAACTCATAATAGTTGTAAAAGTGTGTTTTTTCAGAATGATCTATGATCACTCACAATCACATTTGTTATATCAGAGACATGGGATTACTGGCGGTATTATTCTGATATTGCCCATGATCGTGTGTGCTTCCATCTGCTGTTGTCCTTGAGCCTGTTACTATGTGTCCCAGTTGGTCAAGACCTCTGCCGACATTACAGTCATATTCAGGCAACTCATTTTGCAGAGCTTCATAATATGCATGTACCCCTATTCTATATACCATCCCTGATATATGTCCTCTCCATTGTTTATGTCAGGATACTTATATCACAAAGAATCTTCTCCATCGTTAGGCCACCTTGTGTTCAGGATACATATGTCACAAAGAATCTTCTCCTTTGTTAGGCCACCTTGTGTAACAGCCACTTAATATACATTCACTGTGCAGTCCATACTGTATTATGTTGATATGTGATTAGTGTTCATGCTAAAACGGTCTTCATTGACATGCCCTCATCTGCTGTATATTGCCATGTTTCACCCATCCCGTTTCTGTGTTCATTCCTACAATTCATCTGTGTGTACCTACCAATACACACACTTCCACTGACTTTTTATTTATAATGCAGTCTATGTACCCTTACAGATCATTTTCGCAACTTTTGTACAGTATGCTTGAAACAGGTTTCCGCAATACTCTACACTGCATACACTTTCATATAATGTGTTGGAACTGTATACATTGTTTTGTAAATAACCCTGGTAATCATTGTGGCATGCCATGCAATCACGCAGACCTAGTTTGGCCATAGGTAAAGAGATTTACATGTCTGCTACTGTCTGTGTTGCTATACACAGTTTCCTACCAGCCAGAAACTATGCTTGTTTATGTTTAAACACAGTGTGCAGCATGCATATGCAATTAGCACTGCTGCTCACAACGCAAACACGTAAACTTCATGTTGGCTTCACAGTATTCCTACATGGAGATGATTGATTTCCCAGGTTTGTTTATTACTTTGTTTCTCTCCATTTATTTTATTATTATACGCAGCAGCATTATGACCTGCACCCATCACTCAAGCAAGGCTTGAAAGCTCCCCCCCCTTTGGTGGCAGTTGCAGCAGCAGTGACACCACTACTGGATGGATCAGGGCTTGTCTCTCAACCACAGGAAGGTGCTACAAAGGTGTATATGTGTGTGTGTGTGTGAGTGTGTGTGTGTGTGTGTGTGTGTGTGTGTGTGTGTGTGTGTGTGTGTGTGTGTGTGTGTGTGTGTGTGGTTCTGTGAGTGTGTATGTCTGTAGGAGCATGTTTGCAGTTGCCTGTGTGCATTAATATCTGAGAGTGTGCATGACTGTGCACTTTTTGTGTGTGTGTGTGTGTGTGTGTGTGTGTGTGTGTGTGTGTGTGTGTGTGTGTGTGCACGCATGTGTGTGTGTGGTTCTGTGAGTGTGCATGTCTGTAGGAGCATGTTTGCAGCTGCCTGTGTGCATTAATATCTGAGAGTGTGCATGACTGTGCACTTTGTGTGTGTGTGTGTGTGTGTGTGTGTGTGTGTGTGTGTGTGTGTGTGTGCATGTGTGTGTTATTTGTACAACCTCAGGGCATGTTTTTTATGGGGAACATTACTGCTGTAATTTAGAGAAATGGTAATTCTCCACTAATGAGGTGTTTGTTGGTGCCGCTTTAATGTATCTCTGAATTGGAGATCGTCACTGTTTTACTAATTGGCAGCCCTGTATTGTCCATTTAGCATTGGCAGTAATAATCGTTCTGAACCTTAGGGCTACTTTGCAGTTGTCAGTCACTACCCCACATTAAGATCAAAGCTAAAGCTAGTGCATAGGTAAGGTAAACAATATGTCATCACTGTTTCTTCATACACCATACATGTATGTATAAGTACAATTATAATAAAAGTGATGCAGAATGAATATGCATTCCCAGGTAATGTTAACTATGCAGATGATTTATTAGCTTGTGCTGGTAGAGATGAGTTCTCCATAATGTCATAACACTGACTTCTGATGATTACATACTTCAAATGATAAAAATTCAAAGTTCAAATAGTAATTGCATTAATGCAAAAGCCAATTTAAAATGCAGACTCCAAAATAAATGAAAACCCCTTAGCTCCCACCCATATATCACAACATTTCTTAAATAACTGCAATAATCCACAATGAAAGACATACAAAGGTACTGAGTTCCACAGACATATCACAGAATATGTTAAGCATTTTGATCTTGTTACTGTCTTACATTTACTAGTCGTATAAATAAAACCAGCACTTCTGGTGGATCCATATGGTATTAGTTCAATGTTTAATAACAACTGTAGTTTTTCATCTTATAATGCCTTATACGCTAAACAAAGTTTACCCTGCTAGAATCTGTAACTAACAGAAAAAAGTCCAAGATGCTCTAATCTAAAGCAATATGGAAGATCTTATACCTCCAAAAGTCATTTTGTAAATTTCCACTAGATTCTCTCAAGAGGAAAAAGATTTCCTTTATTATAAGTACAAAACAGAGTTATATTTGATAATAGGATGGATATATGTTATAAACATTTTTTTAAAGGTCCATACTGATTGAGTTAAAATTGTTAAAAATCAGCCCCATTACTCTCATAGATTTAGTTTTAATAATCAGGGCCTGAGCCCTATGTTTAAAATAATCACAAACTATAATGCCAAGTCCTTATACTCAGCCAGAAGTTTAAACTCAACAAGTCCAGTTTTACTATTGGAATACAATTAGGCTTTCCAAAATACAGGAGTCCACATTTATCTTTATTAAAATTAAGCCCATTTTGTTGAAACCAAGAAGTCATTAAACTCAAATGAATTTAAGTTAACAAGACTCCTGTCAGAATTTACAACACTTCCAACCTTAATATCAGCATATTTAGCCATCCATACAGTGGGAGATATAAGTTTCAAGGAAAAATCAATATTGAATAACATGGATCCTAAAACAGAACCCTGGAGAACACCCCTATATATTTATGCCCAATTTGAATTAAAATAATGATTCTAATTCCCTGCAATCTCCACTCTGACTAATTAGACACCCGGCAAATAATATATGGGTTTATCAGCTTCTTAGTCACAGCCTCTATAATAACTTGATGAACACTTTCAAAGGCCTTATAAAGATCCACATAGACCACCACTACAGGAAAACCCTGGTTTAGTGCAAGAGTGACAGGGTCATAGAAATCAACCAAGTTTGTAAATGTTTGCTTTATTACATGTAATCCCACGTTACATGTTATCCAATAAACTCTGCTTTAAGTCATTATTAAAGACTGACATGAGATATATTTTAGAAATCTTTCCCACTAATGAAGTTAGAAACTAAGTGGTCTATAGTTAGAAATGTTATCACTTGGTCCCCATTTGTGAATCAACATTACATCCACTTTTTTCCAAATGGATGAGACATAATCATAAAATGACATTTTATTAAAAAGATATCATAGTTGCAGAAATGTAACCATGATATTCAACCCAAAAACTATCCAGCAGATTGTTTGGCCCAATACTGCTATAATTTGTGATACAATCCAAATGTTTACACACTACGTCCAAACCGAAAAATGGACATTTGTGGCATAAAGGGATAAAGCTGTGACTATGACCCAGGTGACCTGTGTTCAATTATCATTTCCATTGACTGACAGAGTGGCTGGAAATGATGGAAATGCCTATCCTTGGGGGGGGGGGGGCTCAGTGACATGGGCATTTCCTGAGATGATCCCTGATGGAGGTTGGAGATGCCACTGGGAAAAGGTATGGTCCAAAGATGAGGTAGGGGTGAACCTGGCTGAGCTGCCATGAAGGTAAAGTGATATGTTGCAATGCTCCCATTGCCCATCTGCTCTCAGACACAGCCATATCATTTTGAAGAAGGGGGAGTAGGTCAGGCATTCTATGGGTGCAGAGATGGATAATCATCTGAAACTTCTTTAGGATCCATGACTGGCCCCACCACACATCAAGGTAAGTCTAGGTGGGGGTGTGCAGATTGACTTGAAGTTCTGGCATAGATGTAGGTCACTGGGGTACCAGTCTGGTACAGTGATGCAAAGGGACCCCAAAAAAGTTAAAACAATAAACCAAACAGAAGTGCAAAAACTCAAAGCAAAAAAGTATTATCCTGGATATTTATTTTATTTATTTAACATTTGTTTGCCGGGAAAGTCCGACTTGTAACAAAGCCAATTTTCAGCAGAGGCCCAGGGAGAAATGGTCCAGATGCATGTCTTTGAAATGTTTTGATCTCTGGTTCAGAGTGAACATGCTAATGCCATTGAACTGTTACAGCCTAAAACTGAATTGTTTGGGGAAAACAGGAAAATCTAAATCTTATGATGTTCATTATGCTTCACTGTTGCAGTAATAACATCATAAGAGTTCCTGCTGTTGAAGCCCTTGGTCAGACCAAATAACACAGATTTGCGTCTCTCTTTCTGGCCTGGCAAGCACCCTCCCTTTATGATGTTAAGATGATGGGGTATATGAGTCATCAGCCAGCATCACTTTCTTAGTTGTTTCTTGCCATTGGTGCCCAATATAACCTTTGTTGAGTTTGTCATTTGGTTTGAAACCAGAGATAGAGCAATTAAGGTTACGTGCCCCACTGGGGAAAATAGTTTTCATTCTGAGTTAACTATATTGTTGTTAGATGTCAATGGGTAAGACCAATATTTGCCTGGAGTGTGGAAAACAAATTCCTCACAAGGACTTCCATATTGTGTATGTGTCCTGCCTGGGTCTGGATCATGATGAGCACAATTATCCCCAGTGTGCTCAGTTTAATTCTAGGACCACAAAGTATAGGGCAGAGTTTCTTGAAAAGTATTTTGAGAAGGAAACAGTCTGTCATTGGTCCTCCTTTGCTATGATATCCACTGGTCTTGCTGAGTTCGATTTTCAATGTGAAAAGGAGAAGCATCCAAAGATGGTTAGACTGGCAACCTATTATATCAGATAGTCCACAAAGGTCTGTTATTGTTTAAGGAGTAGACATACACTCACAGCCCCACCCAGCAACAGAGGATGTGGCTGAGGCCTCTAGTGAGACTCTTCTGTAATCCTCTATGCTGTTAGCCCCTTTGACTTCGGTATGAGCTGAATGACTTAGGATGCTGTATGGGTCTGGAATTGCTTCCCAGGTTCTGGCATCTGACTGACATACCAAACCTACAGAAGCTGTGGTTGGAATCCCCAGCAGACTGTGCACAGACTACAGTTGTTCACCTGTGGCCTGGATCAGTGGCAACTGATGCCACACCAAAGATTGAACCCAATGTTAAGCATAAGAAGGCTTCCTCCAACTTGCCCAAGCCTATGCCTTTTGGGTCTCAGCCAATTCAGACATACCCACTGGACTTGGTCAGGTTAGCTGAAGATATTATGCATTTTATGAGATCCAGAAACCTGAGCCTGGGCAGGACCCCTGCTCAAGGAACTTCTCCTGTCAAAAGGGAAAGGGACCTTTCTCCGAAGGAATTTTCTCTCTTCTATGATTCAAATGAAGACAAGTTGGCTAATGTGGACTAGATTTCCTCAGAGTCCAATGAAAACCTTGCCTTAGCCTCACCGCCTGAAGACCTTTCTTTTGGAAAGACCCTCCACAAAATGAGGGAATCCTTCAACTGGGATGCTGAGAATTACCCACAATGTAAAAAAAAAAGAGTAAAGGAAATTCTTAGGCATCCTGAAACCAAAATTCTACTTGCTGAATTACTGTATACAGTTTTCTGCAAATCTGATTAAGGCACATTGCAACTCTAAGGTACTGAATTTAGTGAGAACCTACTACATCCAAAGACGATAATGTGATTCATTCGCTTTCAGTGTTAATGAACTGCATTATGAATGTGATCATCATGCTGATGCAGCCAGAGGGCTAGGTTGAGCAAATGAGTCCTAATGAAGGCTACCTGCCATACCAGCTCTGACGTACAGGTGAAGTTGTACAGCTAAGAGGCCATTCAGCACAGCAGCTCTGTCAGTAGTATGGACTGATGGAAGCAGTAATGATGGCCATTGTGGCCATTATGCCTGCATTCACCACATCCAAGAAGAGGGACATGGATGTGAGGCTAGTTGACCACAAGGGAATGAGACTTTTTTTTTAATCACACTAAAATAAAAAGTTCAGGGGACAGCTCACACTATCTACTTCTGTGCTCATATGTGATCCAGACAGGTTTCCCAACTCCTGACACCTGTAGTACAGCTCTATCTGTACATATAGCTAGGTAATGCAGCTAGTCTGGCTTCCCAGCTGGTACTGCCCACAATACCTTGTCTGACATATAGGTAGAGCCTCTGCTTCACTGAGAAATCCATTTATTTCAATAAACTTTGTCACTCAATTGGCCTTCTACCTTGGTTAAGCTCACTGATGTCCAATAAGAAATTATTTAATTAGGGAAGTCTAACACTTCCCCTTTTGGAATCATGCACAGGGCTCCACTGGGCCCCATTAATATATGCTAAATGGAGAATGGCCTAGCTCTATATTTTGGATTCAGGTATGGAGTAAAATGCCAAACTGCATGTTCCTCCATTCCCAAGACTTTTTGAATCAGAGCCAATAGTGTTTCACTTTATCAAATGTCTAACAGTGGTATATGAAGATGTGTCTTGCAAATTCAGTGCTGATATATTGCTACAAACCCTTTCCGAACAATTTCAGTTTCTTAAGGGCACTTCAGCTTTATATGTTTCTGCAGCAAGTGACTACAACTCTATTGTCCATGTTATTGTTGATTCTTTTGCAATATCATTTTGACCAATGGCATACCAGTTTATAGGATGGCATTACTGTTGCGCAATCCAGTCACTTTTGCCATTTTTCACTACAGAACTACGAGAATGTCTCAGGAAGGAATGCATAGCATTCAGAACTGCAAATTGTTGTTGTGCTTGTTTCAAGAGGTGCAGTGGATGGCCAGCATATTTCAGGCTACTGAAGTTTTAAATTAAGTTTTACTTAAAATTGTAGAAGTGGAATGGATTTAAAAACCTACTACTTCAATCTTCCATTCTCTTGGTGCCACCACATTTCTGCCATGAATGATTAGGTACTTATTTTACACATGCAGATGTGTGCGCACGCATACACACACACACACACACACACACACACACACACACACACACACACACACACACACACACACACACACACACACACAAACATACCTTCTAGTATATGCATAGTGAAGTGTCTTATTAAAAAAAATAAAGAACTGTGAGAGTTCAGCTGCTAAACTTGTATAATCTTTGCCTCAGTAGCATTTTCATTTCTAAGAACTGCTGTTAACTTCACCTGCTCTTGTAGATATTGCAGACAGCTTTTACCATGCTTTGCTAAGGTCTTGGCTTAAACAGTTAAATGATTAGAGAAGACTGGTTGTTTTTGATTACATGGTACAGAAGAATGTGGGTACTTTTCATAGATGTCTGGTTGGTTCTTCTATGCCTTTTAATGAAATAGGTGTATGGTAAATATGTTTATGTCTATATAAGAGGAATTATTTATACAACTGATCTATATTGGACTTTATGTTGCTTGTGATTTGTTAAATGGCGTGTTGTTCTGCTCTGAAGTACACACAGTTGTTGATTTGCCAAACATTAGGACTGCCTAGAATATAATATTCAGTTTTATGGATATACTAAATAGTAGTTAACTTTAGAATATTTATTTATTTATTTATTGACTGGGAAAATCTGGCTGGACAAAGATTTTTTTTCATCAGAGGCCCAGGGAGAAAGGCTCCAACAACATACACTTAGAAATGTAATAATTGTTAGAAAAGTGAAACATAATTTGTACAAAATAAATCATACTACATACACTTAGAAATATAATAATTGATAGAAAAGTAAAATATAATTCAAATAAAATAAAGTTACAAAGAGTGAAGGAGCTATTGACTATGAGTGTGCCCACAGACAATGAGTGCCATAGGAAAGATTAGGAGTTAAGAAGACAAAATTAGAAAGGTAGAACACATATAAGCAGAGAGTCAACATAAATTAAGTTTGAAAGGTGAAAAATACAGGCTGTGATTCTACATAAGTGTGAAATTACTTTAATCTGAAAATGGTTAAGAAAATGGAGGGAAAGAGAAGTGTAGATCAAGCTTGAGAGTTTGATGGAGAGAGATTGTGGGTTGTACAGGCATGAAGTATATCACAAGATTAAAATTTCCACAATTATATGCTATCTACAAATAAGTAAGAGAAAGACTATGTTTGCCAAATTCAAGTCAAGTCAAGGAAGATATCTGGGATTCAGTCTTCCCATAATGGAGAAGAAAGCTCCCTTTCTGCATTAAACATTTAAAAAATCTGAACTGCTTCAAAAGTAACTTGGATTCCTGGGTTGACACCTAGGATTTAAGCTGCTGATATAATGGAGTTTGTGTTCTGAGTTGGCCATTGAGATCCAAATATCGGCACTCCACTAAACTTATGCAGTTTTATGCTTAAGAATGTACTGTGTAAAATGCAAGAGAACAGTTATGTCAGTAGGCATGGATTTCTGGCAAAAAAAATGTGGACAATGAAGCAAGATGTTCAATAGCCATATAAAGTTGCCAATACATTGCAAAGCTTCTTTTTTTATTTAGTTTAGTTAACCACAGTAATAAAACTAGTCTAGTGGACTGCTGGTGAGGACACCAGGGGAATTCATTTAATTTCTTTGATAATTGTTCATTTGAATTGGATGAAATGAAGGACAGATTCCAAAAGTCAGGGGTAGCATTATAGATGCTTCCTACCGTAGTGCATGCTACCTCAATTCCTGCAGTGAGGCACACACCATAGAAAAATACTATAGGTAACCTCAAGCATTTCTAGACAAGAGGAACTCTGTCTCTGTTACCTCAAGTCTTATGGAACATTCATAAATAGATAATGAAGTTTTATCAACACCTTTAGTAACCAAATGTAGCATCCAAAGTGGTTCACATTGTCCCCAATTCTTTTTGCTTTATACATGGAACCACTAATATGCAAACTTTGAGTCATGGAAGGACATAGATACCCCTTAATGTGGCAATAATATTCAATATCTCTGTATGTGGATGTCCTATCAATTTAAAATGATGACCCAATCAGTCAGTTAACTGGTCTTCTGGAAGACCTCCAGGACATTGGTACCCTATCTGTGTTTAAGTTTAATGAGGAAAAAACTGCTGCAAATCAACTGAATTGTGAAAGTCTGGAGGTTTTGAGGGACCAATTTCCATTCCTTTGAAGACACAAGTATATTGAGTATTTAGAAGTCTCATTTGCAAAATAATTGTTGCATACCATTCAGCTGTTTACTTTTTTCACATGATGTGTGGTAGTCCACAAGGATGTTGGGGAGATCTTTTATTAGATTTTGGGCAAAGAATACAAGCTGTTCTGCTGTTTATTCTTCTTCAGGTCCTGCATTTCTGCCAATTTCTCACAGCATCTCCAGCAGCATGTTTTCCAAGATATTTTTATGATTTTAATAAGGCTAAATGCTGGGCAAGCTGGAAGGACATTATTTTGTATTAAGTGTGGGGATTGCTGGGTTATATTGCTGGATTACCCCAAAGAGACACTGGACTGTGACTGGCCAATATATGAGAAGTGGAAATGTGCAGAATAATTCAGAGGGCTCCTTTCTAGGTATAAACTACACTCATAGAAGTTATAAAGCAACCTGTTAGACAAGGGATAATCTGTGACCCTGAGAAAGAATGATGAATTTGGAAGACTGAAATAGGTTTCCCCTTGATATACTGACAATAAGTAGTGGGGGAAGGGGAGTAAATTGAAAGACTCAAAATATTTTAAAGGTGAGTTTGAAGTATGTTCCAGGAACAACAGATTTTAAAAGAAATTCCCCCGGATTTACTAATCTTCCATGCAGGACTAATCTAGTCTTGCACGGAAGCGGCAGTTTAAGAGAAGGACGGCAGTGCACCATGCATATTAATGAAGGCGCTCTGCCTGAACTGCTAATGCTACATGGAGCGTGGATGAGTGCAGAGAGCATGTCTGAGAGCAGAGCTCTCAGAATAAACATGCCCCTGCAAAGTAGAACAGAAGAATGTGTAAATAAATGAGCGAGACCGCTCATAGATGTCCGCATATCCCCACCAACAGTCCCCATGTGTTCAACAGCAACAGTACATTTAAATAAAATGCAGAAACCCTATTTATTTTTAAAACCCTGTGTACAACTAACCATAGGTGTGCAGGTTTGCCAATTGCTTAGCTACGGTTAAAGCAGTTGAAAAGGCTGAAGAGGATAACAAGGAATATATATGCAAATGAAGCAGCACAGCAATAGTGTAATGGTTAGAGCATCCGTCTAATAAACAGGCATTCCCGCTTTGAGTCCCACTGCAGCACATATCATTTTCTATGTGAAATCTGTATATGAACATATTTTAACAACTTATTGCCATATAACCTACATAATAACATTTAAATGTGAACTAGAGTACTGCATTAAATGCACAAGTGAAGTGTCAGTGTCATAATGAATAAGGCACTAGTAAGCAGGTATAAGCACAAATAAGCAGTAGTAAGCATGTTTAAGTGCGTTTGCACAGGGGTAAGCATTGCCTTCACAGATTAAGCAAAGTAGAAGCTAACTGAGTGTAAGAAACTGAAACCAAAGATTAGCAGCGCTTAGTGTCACGCAAACCCTCTTACAACTGTTTTAAAGTGGCTTAATCACTCTCACTTCAATGGCCCATGTTCTGCCCAGCAACAAAATCACAATAGTTAACTACTAAGCCATCAAAGCAATAGATATGAATGAGGTATCAGCAAACATATCCTCACCACATGAAAATCAAACCAAACATGTGAACTGAATCTATGTACAGTGTGAAGTGGTATAACCTGCTACATAACATAAACATGTGAACTGGAGTACTGCAGTAAGCATAGATATGAGGTGTTATTGCAATAAAGTGTAAAAGTTCCCAGGTCCCCATACAGTCTATGCACACATGAATCACAGATACCAGACACATATATAAGCTGTAATGAAGAATAAATCATTGCCAAATGGCAAATATAGTGATAATCAACTATGAAGCAATGCTAACCGCAGCACAGCTCATGTTAATAAGTGTAAGCAATGAGTAAGGGAGTCAATTCTATCTGCCTAGTGGTATACCTCTTTAAACAGTGCCAGCCTTATGTAAGCAGGTGTGCCCATAGCTTAGCCTTTTCAAAACTGGCCAATCATGGCAAAGTGCGGGAAAATAGTCGTATTTAAACCCCACAGGAGGGAATATGTCTCATAACTGGTTGTAGCTTCCTATTGCAGGCAGAATGGCTGCTGTGGGTGAAGGCACTCGATTCAGAGTGCAGCGCTGGGGCATCCAGGAGTCAAAATTAATGATATGGCTCTTGGTAAAACACCATGATCAGAGACTACTGCAGGGCCAGTACCAAGGCTTGCAGTACAAAATGGAGGCCTGGGATAGTCTCAACCGTGACCTTACCAGTGCCACAGGTATCCCCTGGACTGGTGAGCAGGTCAGGAACCACCATGCTGACCTGAAGCGGTGGAGGGGGGATGTCCTGGAACAGTGGATCCAGTTGTCTTGGCAGATGGCCAGTGCCCCAGTACTAAGTACACATTCTACTAAGTAGTAAATAATTGCCTAGCTTGTGTATACTACAGATAGGTATGGATAAATATCAAAGCATTTCTCAGACAGCTGCAGATGTGCGGGCTGCGAACCAGCAAGCCCATGGTGCTAGGCTGCAAAGGCTGTGCCGCGATGCAGGTTAGTAATCAGTCTGCATGTACTGTCATAACAAAGAATATAAGAGCCTTAGAAAGTGTTGTACCAGTAGAAATAAATGTGTTAATAGTCTGTGAATAAAGGTATACCCCCTGGAGTGTTTCTGTTTACTCTTCTCTCATATGTTTGCGATCTGTTCCATACTATAAATAGTACTGTTGTATCTTAAGCAGTGTCACCCACACTGTGGTAGGCAGATAAAATGGGTATGACATCCTGCATAACAATGTTGGAAGTGCCAAGAGGTCAGTCATATCGTACTAGTTAGGGATACTTAGATAGAAAACAGTCAAAAACTTTACATCAATTCCCTGATAGCACAGTGTACTGTGATGTTAGTAATAATTTTTTGTCTCACACAGCAGGGGGTCGACTCCTGGGAGTGCTACTAAGTTGTATGCATAATCATACCCCACAACTGTACAAACTGTGATACAATGTTCAGATATAAAGCTGTATGCGTAATTAGACCCAACTGTACAGAATCTACTTGAATGTTCAAATTGTAGGTTGTATGCATATCTATATCCCACAACTGTTCCAATCTGTCCAGCATGTCCAGATAAATGGCCCATATCACCAGCTTGGTACACTGTTCCCCTGAAAATTCAATGTGATGATCCAAGAAATGTAAGCAGCTGTCAATGACATATAACTGATAGCCAAACGTGTACATAGTCAGAGAATGTATATGAAAACAAACCTATCAGTCTAGCACCTCACCCAAAGTGTATGACAGCAATTCTTAACAAATGTTGCATTAACACCTGCAGCCTGTCATGCCTGTATGTAAGACACAGGTCACATATATAATAATCTATAAACATACCAGTGTACAATATAAGGCCATTGTGTAGTATAACAATACATGTAAGAGAAAGATCACTGCAGTGACTAAGAATGTTGTGAAAACTATAAGGATATATTAGTTGTTAATTGAACCCTCTCTCTCACCCCTACTATATGTGCATAATAACCCAATGACATTCCTCAACTGATATGTGTACACTCCAAACTTTCTTTGGGACATATGTCCTAATGGTTTATAAACATTCACATTTGTTTCTATGCATGTGCTATGTTAACATACACCCATATTGGTGGCCTGTTGCCATCCGTGAAACCCTCATGCTCCTGTAATGGCCATAGTTGTTCCATATATGCATGTGTTTTGCTTGATCTGCAACTGTGTTAAATCTGGTGTGTCAGGTAATGTTAATACCTATGCATGCTGTTATAATTATCCTGAATACTGTTGACTGTTAATAACCCATATCTGCCATAAACCTGTGACAAGACAGCTCATATGGGAAGGTCTGTCCCAGTGGACCCACCTGTCCCACCTCAGCTGGCCATGGCACCTGGCACCAGCACATCTGGGGCCCAGCCTGGGACTTCCTCCTCTGTGGGCCCTGCGCCATGTTAGGGAGGAACCGCTGCAGGGGATGGGGCTTGCCCCCCCCTCGGAGCGAGCGCGGAGGGGAACCTGTCACCCGTCAAAAGATCCAGGCCATGGTGCATAGGGAGATCGATCTGGAGCATTGAGAGCTGCTACATCCACTTGAGGGCCGAGTGGTACTATTAGAGGGTGAGCCTGCCCATCCTACACAGCTCCCAGCACAGCCACCCTCGGGGCCGTAAAGGTGCAGTGGTGACAGCCCATGGGTAGGGGCCTCTGTCCCACTGTTACCAGTTGGGGGTTCATGGGCTTGCAGCTTCCAAACACCCCTCCCCGTCCAAGGTGTTTACCCACACCTGTGTCATATACCGGCTCTGTATGTGTCTTGTGTGTCTTGTCTGTTAACCTACCGAACCTAGCTCCCCAAATATACCTACTACCCCTCCCCAACATCCCACTCTCACCTGAAAAAAAAAGGGCAATCTGTTCCCACAAAAACATCTCACCCCATACATAGCACTCCAGTTTACACACGTGTCCACTGGAAATATGTAATCTGGTCTAATTAGCTTCATGATGAATATATGTTGTCCTCACCCCTCTCCCAGGAGTTTGAGGGTCCAAATGTACCTGCAAATATAGTGTATATGCACAGCTGTTGCTATCAGAAAAATGGGCAGCAATTGACCTTTCCTATACCCTTCCTGCACATGCCTAGCTATTTTTCCTACTGTCTTTCCCCCTTGTGTCCCGTTTTTCACCACTTTCCTATCGACCCCCTTTTCTTTTCTTTTAAAGGAATTGGCATGGGGGTAAGCAGCAGTAAGCGGGTTTGCATGGATTTGCGTGAGGATAAGCCATGCCTACACAGGTTGAGAAATATGAAGCAAACTGACTGTAAGAAAACATAAGCGGAGGTTGGCAATGCTTACTGTCATGCAAACCCATGCAAACCCACTTACAACTGCTTAAAAGTGCCTTAATCACTCTGTAGCAAACGTCCCTTGTTCTGCTCAGCAATAATATAAACTGCCTCTTCAAGGCTCGAACCTAGGACCCTGCACTCAATAGACAAAGTGATTTACCACTAAACCATGGCAGATATACATAACCTGAAGTTTTCACAAACATATCATGCAGCACAATCAGTCAACAGTACAGGAAATGTATCAATATCATACCATGCAACCTGTTAATGCAAGAAGTCTGGACAAAGTATGCCACACTGTGGATACAAATAGGGATATAAGTCAACAAATGCTCTAATACACTTAAAATGTTACTAGTTACACAGTTATAAGTATTAGAACACATATGCAGAAGGAGATGAAGTCTGAAACACAAAAGTGTTGGCATTAGTTACCGACTTCAATGTTGTGATCATCCATGACAATTGCCAAGTGATTGAGGAACAGGCCAAAATATGAGCCGGACATGCAGGGACATATGGACAGATATATATCTGTAAATGTAGACAGATAGATATATTAATGTATATAGATACATACATATGTTATGTATGTATGTTTATATATGTGTGCGTATATATATATATATATGTATATATATATATATATATATATATATATATATATATATATATATGTATATATTTCCATAGCTATATCTACATATATAGATATGTTATATCCATTTAAAGTTAAATATATATACACATACAAATACATCTACATGGCAGAATACATTCATTGTAGTGTTGTATTCCGCGGCTGGATTACATGTATGTGAAAACATCATAATTATGCAGATTTGCCATGGCTTAGTGATAAATCACTTTGTGTATGGTGGCAGGGTCCTGGTTTCGAACCTTGGAGGAGCTGTTTATTTTGTTGCTGGGCAGATCACAGCCTGTTGGATACAAAGTGACTAAGGCACTTTAAAGCGGGTTTATGTGGGTTTGCGCGATGGTAAACACTGCTAACCTCCGGTTACATTTTCATACACTCAGTTAGCTTCTAAATTGCTTAACCTGTGTAAGCAGTGCTTAGTTCCGCACAAACCCACGCAAACCTGCTTACAACTGCTTTAAAGTGCCTTAGTCACTCTGTATCCAACGGGCTGTGTTCTGCCCAATCAATAGCTCTTTCAAGGCCCAAACCAAGGACACTGCACACCCTAGACAAAGTAATGTACCACTAAGCCATGACAGATATCCAGATATTCAATGTTTCAGAAACATATTAGCCAGTCCTATCAAGCAACAGTACAGAGAATGTATACCAACATCTAGATGTCTGTGTATGTAACTATATTACAACCTTAACAGATACAGCATATCCATATATGTACATACATATATATATATATATATATATATATATATATATATATATATATATATATATATATATATATATACACACACACACACACACACACACACACACACACACACACACATATATATATAATAGATACAACATATCCACATATTTTGTTTTACTAACTCTATATACATATATATCACTATATATGCACATATAGTTCTATATCTAATAGCAGATATAGATATCTATATAGGTACATATGGCCATACATCTGTAGATAGCAATTGCAGACTAACAAATACACATATGTCCACATGCACCATTAATAGGGATGAGGGGACCCACACACTATACATCTTGTACAAATAGGCATCCCCCACACAGCCAAACACATGCGTCCTGCAATACACTACCAAGTACAGTCTGCCTCCAATAGGACATGTAATATGTGGAAGCCATCAACATCCCCAGGATACAGATACACAGGCACAGATATGTAGATACAGATATACATACACACACACACTCACACACATATATATATATAGATATATATACATATATATACATATATATATATATATGTATATGTATATATATATATATATATATATATATATATATATATATATATACATGTGACTACACATACACATGCAGATATATATGTACAGTAAGATACATATGTAGAAGGTGCACACAATCTGGATCAGCCACTATGCCTACAGTTAACACCTGAACAACTGGACACTGTATGGGCCACACATACTAATGCAATTCGTTGCCTGCAACATATACCCATAGATAGATCATAGGAAAGACTCCGCACACAGGTTTGCAGAAATGGGAATCCTTTAATTGTGTGCTATACCAGTTCAATATGCCATGTCATATAGCTGTTCAGATACTGACAACCATATAAACAGAGTACTGCAACTTTGAAACAGTTACACTAATACAGTAGTCTGGAAAGGTTCACAACTGTTGCTGTCCAGGTGAATCCCTTCAGAATGTACAATAGTGAAGGCAGACCGGCCACAGGGTACCATACAATCAACAGTATGTATTGCATGTATGTAGTTCAGCAGCCTCTATCTGCACTCTGTACAAATTCTGTAGGAGGTAAAGATGTTTTGTGATCAAATGGGTTGTAATTGGTACATAAGAAGGCATAACAAACAGAACAGTCTGTATGGCAGGAAGCAGTAGGCTTGCAAAACCCCAAGTCATGTAAGTAATGTCAATATAGGTGGAGTATATGCTACTGTACATCCAGAAACCTTGTGACAGCACACCCCTGATAACAGCCTAGGTCATTTAAGGTTCTCCCCACCTAGACTCATTAATACAGGCCCATATATGACTGTTACATACATCGGCCTCTGCAGTGCATAAGGGCACACATGTGTTGTGTAGGTGATGCCCACACATATATGGCTCCAGCCCCACTGTATGTGTGGGGTATACAACAGCAGTGGACTAATGGCAGCAACAGCAATGTGATATACTCACAGCCCACAACAGAACAACCCCCAACAGCATGACATATGTGTAAAGCTCTTGATATGTACATGGAGGATAGAGGCTGGAACACATACACATATGTGGAACACTGTTGCCATACACTAAGCAGGGTGCTGATGTTACAGGATAGTTTGCAGCATACCCTTATTCAGGGAATTAAGGTTAGTAATAGAAATGGATGTAGCCATGTAGTGATAGCACGCAACACACACATACTGCCAGTGTAATATCTGAAACAGGACCTGTGTGGTGGACAGACAACACATGATAGGCATACCTCTGTCCAGCAAGAGGATTGGCCCATAGTACTGAGATGTGCAGACAGACTGCATTCCAAGGTACACTAGTATGTACAAACACACCCTGTAACACCAGTACTTTGGAAAGCATAACACAACTCTACTCACAATCTGTCTGTAGTTCCTAATCATCCTACAAATATGTGGCTGCTCTGAGTGTGCAGGTTCTCCTGTAAGAGGTATTGCTACCTGCTGTCTGCATCACTGATGCCCACACACAGGAAGGATATCCATTACACACATGCCATTTTATATATATATATATATATATATATATATATATATATATATATATATATATAGCTATCTAGATATGTATATGTACATATATTTCCACCATATGTCCTGGACATGGAATGTAGCCATACACCAGCCCCTACAGTCCCAATGTCGTAGTGCAAGGGGATGTCAGGTATGTATAGCAGGTATATTACTAGACTGCTGCTACTGTCATTGCGATTGTCTTCACAGACATGGTGTGTGTGGATGCTGAAATCTGCTTATAACATGTATGCCATTGGCTACTGACAGACATCTGAAGGAAATCATTGTAAAGTACCGCTGCTAACATGTAATGCCCCTGTGGAGTGCAGCAGAGATATTGGCCAATATATATGGAACTTCAGACACACCCTGTAAAGTCCACAGGTATACACATATTCCCTTAGTGCACCACATGTGTACCAGGCCTGACAATATGGATGTAGACAGCCATGTATATGGGTATAACACATAATGACTGGTATACATTTGGCACCATAGGTGTTGGATTCACACACTCTTGTCTGGCCTGACACATAGTGACTGCTGATACAGGGGTGCCATGGACACATACCACCCACTAGATATTGACATACATCTGTACAGCATCCCGCTGCTCTGTCTGAAATACATGATATTTAAGGGAGGCCCAGCAGCAGTACATCTGGCAAGTATCTGCACATGACATCCCACTGGTTAAGTACACTAAGCTGCTAGGCATGTAACAATGCACTGTGTAGGCTACAGGCAGACTGGCTCAACACTGGCCTACATCTTGTATGGGGAAATGCACATGTACCTGCATATATAGCAGGATCAACAGCCATGTCACAGCACAGGGTAAGATACACCTGTGTGACAGTGCATAACCACAATCAATGTGAACACAGCCACATATGGTAAGCTAGCATAATATTATAGTATATGGACTATCTGTTCTACATCATCCTCATATGTTCCACTCACAGAATGTCCCTACATATACTGGGCTGCTACACAGTTTGGTCTGATGACTGTCTGTGGTATGAGACATGTGTGTGTATGGCCCTACAGACATGTACGGCAAAATGGTACCATAAAGTTGGGCAGCATGTAACATCTGATAGAAGGGGAGCTAGAACAATGACATCTACCACAGTCAGTACACAGGCTGAAGTACATATTAACAATACACACACTGCCGACATTCACCATCACTACACAGACCTCAGTACTGTACAAACATCCACAGAATGTCCAACTTATGTCATGAAATATAACCCCTACTGTACATGACATGTGTAGCAATCTGATATATCACTGGCTTGTTATCAGATATGATGACACTATTTATGGTGTACAGCACATATGCACCACTTCATTCATGTCATATGTACAAAGGTTGATAGTGGTGTGGCTGACAGCGCATACACAGGGCCAGTATAGACATGTTACTGTGATAACCTTGTATAATTTGCATTGTAATGGTGTTTGTTGCAACATATGTCCTATGAGGGATATGAAGCCAGTAACTGTCATGGCCTTCATGATCTACAGACTGCAATCCTCACACTGCCTTCTGCATTCCACAGATAGATGCACTGTGGCTAACACATGAAACCATAGGCACAACACTGCCCAGTTTGCAGATGACCCTGCAGGTAGGGATTCCTCATATACATGGAACTAACATGGCAGGTATTACTACATGTATGACAAACATATCCAGACAATCACTGTTAAACCAACATTACTCCAAATGCAGTATAGCAGCACTTACAGTCTGTAGTCAGGTCAGGCACATCCACCTCCTGTTTGTTGCCCTCTTATCACAGTGTATGCTGTTAGAGGTAAATCCCCAATCCATTTGAGATGCTGTTTGCCAAACAACAGATCTAGTTATTGCTCACAGTGACTAAAAAGGCCCAACACCACCATGATGTTCCTAGGTATTGGAGTGTATTTCCATGCAATTGGCTATGGGATTGTTACTACAGCTGTTCCATATGCAATCAGCTAGGGGAGGGCTGCAATTCATGCAGAGGCCATCAGCTGATCATGAGCATCACATAAAATACACATGCTGCTGCCTAAGCAAGAGAGGTATGGGTCTCCACATCCACCAGAGAGGGAGTGGGGGAGGCAGACAGAGGCCAATATATGTCAGGGAGGGGTGGGAGTGTAAAATTGAAGCATGTTTGTGTCACACATCTACCAGCACAGGGTATCAACCCCCCGACAGCTATGTAGTGCTATCACAGTTTGATGCATTTATTGGATGCACCACATGGGTTACCTGATGTGGATGACTCAGAACATATATATGAGGGTGATTGACATCTGCAACAGGGATACGGTAGATATACAGTAGGTGTTGTGCACATGCCTGTCTGCATAAACAGGTGCTAGAGTCAACACAGGCACACTCACACTGGGATGCACACACATTGACACACTTGGCAGGGCCAGGAGTGTAAGTCATCACTAGTGGGATTGCCACAGCACATCAATGTAAAGGTATCACATGCACCACACAGGTCATACTGAGGCCGTATGGGCAAAGAGTATGAGGAGATGTCAGACAAAAGACAGCATGCTTCAGTATGCCCTGGGGGTTATAGTGAGTGTGGATGTGGACATACACACCATACAACACACACACACACAAACACACAGGGTGCCAGCTCTGACATGCATGGGTGCATGTCTACACAGGTGTGTGGTCGTAAACTGTACCAACAGGCTGTACAAGGGTAGGTGATGTGTATACCTTGGCATCAGGCCACATGACAATGGTCTGCATTATGGCTCAGGCATGTAGTTACTGCATTTGCCCACACAGGTGGGTATTGCATCCCCCCATCCAGTCACCTGGGTGACTATTGTGTGTGGCCAATGCTGTACACCATATGCCATGTATGTGTTTCTTAGTCCATGACATGGATGGTTTCTAGGATGTGCACACCTCCCACATGCATGTACAGTGACATGTGGAACTGTACCTGGGGTGTCTGGCCAGTGTTGTGAACACAGATTATCATCAGATGTGCCAGTCTTGCCCACCTGTGGCAGGAACTGGTAATGAGCAGCAGATTTACCCTTCACCTACATTGATGGCATGCCAACAGCATTCCATGATGTCAGTGTCATCTGTCCATACAAGGCATGTTGTCAGGCATGGTATGTCCATTGTGAGTCACATGTAAAGGCACCACAGGTGGTGCAGGTGTCCATTGAGGAGCATGGTAGAGGCGCACTGTTTGCTTGTATGTGCATATTGGACAGATGGGCGGGGTGACATGCCCTCTGTAGCCCACTGCTATCACTGCATAGCTACTATCAGTGGCCAATATGCAGTGCACTACCCACATATTGGCTGCTGCCTAGGCATGTGTGTTCATATGACACATGGGTTAAGTGTGTGCTCTTGGTAATAGTGGGGTTGCTAACTTGGATTGGCTGGCCTTGATGTCACATGTATGGGTATGGCTTTGCACCCCAGCCTCCCAGCTAATTTACATCTGTTATCCCTGTATGGCTGGCATTGTGATATATAGTAGGGCCACCATAAAAGAAATAAGCAAACCCCCTCCACATTGCCCACACTCACCTCTACCCAGGATATGAGTTACAAACACACACACACACCTGTCACATCTGGTAGTAGAACCCCTACCTAACTAGTTTAGTGCACTACAGCACTATGCAGTTATAGTATGCACCATGGACAATACTGGAGTATGTTTTCCCCAAAGTTGTATTTAACAGTGAATGACATCAGCAGGTTTACCAAAGTAGGACATTTCAACTGTACTGCAAGTGACTAGTCTAAAATGCATTGCTCCCTACACAGGCAGTGAAACAAACTCAAAACATCCACAACAGATATGTGTGGGTATAGAACACCTGACCAAGGTCTATATCACACTACAGCATAGAGCAGTTATAGGCCGCACCACAGGGATTACTAAAGAATTTTCCCCCAAAGTTGTACTTCACAATGAATGACATCAGCAGGATTGGCAAGGTAGGGCATTTGAAATGCACTGCGAGTGAGTAGCCTATGATGCATTGCTCCATACACAGACATTGCAACACACACAAAACATCCAGAACTGCCATGGATGGAGATGGAGCCCTCCCACAGTTCTAAATCACACTACAGCAGTACGCAGTTACAGGATGCAATAAAGAGATTACTGGGCTATGACTTTCCCACAGGTGTATTTCTAGATGAGTGAAATCAGCGACCTTGCCAACGTTGAGTATATGAATTCCAAGGAGTGTGAGAAACTAAAAAGCATTGTTTGTTACTCAGGCACAGACAGAGACACACAGGTTCACACACACAGTTGCTAAGTCTGGGGTTAGAACACCTACCTAACTACGTTATCACACTACAGAAGTATGCAGTTGCAGGACACGATACAGGGATTATGTGGTCATTGCTTTCCTAGAGTTGTATTTCCAGGTGAGTGACAACAGGAGCCTTGCCAAAGTTGAGTATATGAATTGTACGGAGTGTGAGTGGCCTAAAAAGCATTGCTCACTACTCAGTTAGACACACACACACACACACACACACACACACACACACACACACACACACACACACACACACACACACACACACACACAGTTGCCAAATCTGGGGTTAGAACTACTACCTAACTAGTTTATCACTACAGCAGTATGCAGTTATTACTGAGCTACAGCACTCCCAAAGGTGTATTTCACATTGGACGACCTCAGCAGGCTTGTCATGATACTGCTATGGGAAGGACAGTGTGGGCATTGGACGTAACCGATTCATGTAGGGGTTGTCATGCTGCATGCAGGCACAAATGGTGTCATATGTCACAGGTACGTATATACAGCTACTAGGTGACTACTTCCTTGTACAGTCATGTTGCACAGCTGGCATGTGCACCATATAGTCTGTCATGCTGACAGATACTGGTGGCTAGTATCTGCAGTGAGTGACACCTGTACTTCATGTATTTGAGGCCCTTTGGCTGTGTGCTGGGAGGGACAGGCCCAGATGGCTCCTTTTCATGGTCACCCTCTTCCACACATCTATGTCCATCTACCTTTGGCTTATTATAGTGTGTTGTCCTTACATTTATGTCTGCATTCCCATCCACTGTGTGTGCAAGGCAGGAGTGGTGCATACTGACATGTGTCTGCAATAAGAACTGCAACTGCCAGATATGTCTGGTCCACTGGTGTTTGCAGGCATGGCCTTCATGTGTTTAAGTGTGTGAGCATGCCCAGTATGACCTTTCAGTATGTTGTTGACTGACATTGCCTTCATTTGTCTAAATGTGTGAGCGTGCCCAGTATGGCCATCTATATTGCATGTGTGGATCAAGTCCAGGTAGTTTGTACTGCGGTGCTGACCTTTGTGTTGTACACCAACAGGTAGCATGCTGTGTCTGCAGGGTATACATTGGTCATTTGGCAGTGACTGTTGCTACATTTCTGCATGGGGGGGCACCTGACTGTTTCTACATTTCTACATGGGGGGCACACCTGACTGTTACTATAAGTGTAAGTAGACTGGTGGGGCACACCTGACACTTTTACACATTTGCTAGGACTGTACTGGCATGTTGGGTACACCATTTCAGTCTGAGGACTTACCTATTGTGTTGGCTAGAGGCATACCATTGTACTACAGATCTTAGCTTTAACTACCTACATATTAGTTTCTGATTTCCTAGCCTTCACAACTTACATCCAATTGCCTGGCCTGCTGTAATCTGTCTGTGTAGGCCTGTGGTAGGGTTTACCCATAGGGCTCATTCAGAGGCCATAATACAGCATTTGTTTGTGTTTGTCTACACCTACACCTATCCTGCTGGCTGTGACTGTTGTTTGGTATGTGCCACCCCCAACTGGCATGTGTGAGTCACTTACCTTGTGGGTGTCCCAGTATTGAGGGTGATGCTGCAGGGCTGCCTTTGTCGGATGCACATAGTACATGGTTGAACACAGGTAGTCTCATGTTTGGCATCCCTTTTACTGTATGTGCGAGTCGGAGATAGGTGTCATTCTCTGGGTCCCTACTGTGTCAGTGCATGTGCTATGTGTTGCCTCTTTACCAAGGCCAGGGCATACTGGGTATGACTACTTCTGCCTACTGGGACAGGCTCAGGTTGTTCCTCCTCTGAGTCACTCTGTGCCTGTGCAGGCCTTGGCACTGGTGGGGGGCTGTGAGGCCCTGCCCCATGCTGTTCCTGCTGCATCTGTTTCCGCAGGATCATATTGTGTAGCATGGCACATACAAGGAAAATTTGGGTACATGTAGTTGGTGAGTACTGCAAGGCTCCACCGGATGTGTCCAGGCACCGTACCCATTACTTGAGCATCCCAAACACATGCTCTATTATGATTCGTGTTTGTGCATGTGCCTCATTATGGAGTCCTTGTTCGGGTGTGTGTGTGTGTATTTCTGATGGGTGTCATCAGCCATGGCTCCAATGCATATCCAGCATCCCCCACTAGGTGACCGAGTGGGATGTCCCCATTGGCAAATGTCTGGTACAGCTGCGTCAGATGCCAGATGTGGGAATTGTGGTAAATTCCAGGGCATTCAGCACACACATTCATTATTATGCCCTGGGCATCACACACAACCTGGCAGTTGATGGATGGGAAGCCCTTGCGGTTGATGTAGACCCTACCCTGCTCACCTGGTGGTGCTTTAATGCATATGTGTATGCAGTCTATTGCACCCACTACCTCAGGGTATTCTGCTATTTGGTGGAAGAGATGCATATTGCTGGCCAATGCCTCACGGGTAATGGGGAAATATATGTGCTCACCAACATGTGCTGACATGTCATCCAGGAACTGGTGGAGTACCCAGGATGCTGATGCCTGCGAAATCCCCATCATATCCCCAGTTGGCCATTGGAAAGTACCTGTAGCTAGTATTCTTAGGCCTACACATACCTTGGTATTCACTGAGATGGGTTCCCCTCTGTTAGTTCTGTGTGTGAGGCGTGGCTGGCACAGCTCAACAATTTGCTGTAGGAGGTCACTGTCAACCCTATAGTGTTCCATTATCTCCAGCTCATGTAGCCCTTGGTAGGTTACCCCAAGTCTGTACAGTCTTCTCCATCTCCTCACTGTGGGTTGCTCAGCAGCATTCACATCCTCACCACCCTCAGCCTCTTGTACATGATGGTTTATGATAACAATAGCAGCCCCTAACATTTTTTCTTGCTTTTGTTTTGTAAAATTTCCCCATCTGTATACACCAGTGGTGCAGAGGTTTTGGAAAAAACAAGGGGGAAAGGTGTTTGCATAGTTTATAGTGGTGTGCTGGGCTGGGCTGCTGCCTGTGTAATTGGCCTTTTTCTGATACATTTCACCTGTCAGCTAAGCTAGTTCTCCTTGATTACCTTCCTACTGCTGCTTTCCCTTCCCATTGCCCCCCTGTTTAAACCTGTGTGCGCGCTGCACAAACGGAGTGCTCAAATGTGCACAGAGCTGCTATTTCCTGGTTTAACTTCCTTTTTCTTCCTGTAAGACCTGGTGCACGGCACGCACACCCACTTACACTTTGTAAAGAGTGATAGGCAGTTTGGACACACCTCTAGCTTAGCTAAGCTAGGAGCAGTCCCGAGCCACAGGGCTCCAATCCACTCACAGTATGCCTGACACACACCCCCATGATGTCACCTATATCCTAGTCTCTCTCCCAGCTATTTCTACTCTTACACTCTTGGGACCTGCCTCACACCCTGGGGAAATCTGGGATTCACTATCCTTCCCCTCATTTGCAATGGATTGCCTGCTAATGCATAGTTACATGTTCCACACTGAGCCTCCCCCCTTAGCAACGACTACTCACTGGCCAGGTTGTCTTCTGCCTGCCATTGACTTGCATGGCAGAATACTGATTTTAGTTAGAATGCTCATTTTAAGTTTATTTTCTTATTTTCCCCCACTCCTGTTTGCGTGCCGCTGCCCTATGGTTAAACAGGTGAGATCGGTGAAAAAAAATTAAAAGTTGATTTTTTAATTTTTAAACAGTTTGCAATGTCAATGGTCTTACACTTGGCCATTGGCAAGCTTCCTCAATGATATGCAGCCTTTATTTGTAGCTGTCATAGCTCCGTTTTGGAATTTGTAGAAATGTACTCGGTTACTAACCAGGTACATTTCTGCAGATTACACAAGTCTTGCATGGACTATTGCAAGCTTCCTGGATTGCAAATTCACCTCATTTGCATGGATTTCTCCTGAAAATGTGGTTAATGAGGTCCATGATAATCCATTCCAGGCCTTGCAGATCAGGCTACTTAGCTGATGGGTCTATAATTTCCTGGATCAGTGGATGCAATGTCAATGGTCTTACACTTGGCCATTGGCATGCTTCCTCAATGATATGCAGCCTTTATTTGTAGCTGTCATAGCTCCGTTTTGGAATTTGTAGAAATGTACTCGGTTACTAACCAGGTACATTTCTGCAGATTGCACAAGTTTTGCACGGACTATTGCAGGCTTCCTGGATTGCAAATTCACCTCATTTGCATGGATTTCTCCTGAAAATGTGGTTAATGAGGTCCATAATAATCCATTCCAGGCCTTGCAGATCAGGCTACTTAGCTGATGGGTCTATAATTTCCTGGATCAGTGGATGCTCCTCCTTTGTGTAAAGGGATGACAGGGGCTGTCCTCCACTTGGCTGGGAGAAAGCCGGTACTCAGGCTTTGCTTGAATAGGGTGCCTAATGGTGCTGCAAGTTCATGCCTGAGTTCATGCAGGATGAAGCCTGGGATGTTATTGGGTCCCATGGAGGCTGTATTTTTTTGCCTTTTACAGGGCAGTGATGTCCTGTTACCTAGAGATAAGGGGAGGGGGACAGGTACTGGGAATGTCCTGATTTACTGACGGGAGGGCAGAGGGGTGAAGTTTTCACTGTATCTGTCAGCCAGTAGGTTCGCTATATCTACATTTGTGTATGTGGTGTCCTTGACCACCAGTTTGTGACTGTGACTGTCTCTAGTAGATGTGACCAATTTAGACTCGAAGTTGACTTTAGAAGATTTCACTAGTGCTCCTATTTGTTTGTCCAGGCTAAGGAGAGATTGCTTCCAGTTGGGCACCTGCTCCTTCTTTGTCTGGGACTGCAATTTTTTACTTTTGTTATATAGTTTATTTATTGCAGATGTCCTCCAAGCAGGTTTACTCTTTCTTGCAGAAGATTATTTTGTCCTGTTGGGTAGTACTGATTCCATGCATCTATATCAATGCCAGTATATTACTTTGTTGTAGATTTGGACATTAGTACCAGATTCTACAGAGGGGGAGGGGGCTGTGAAGCTGTTTATACCATCCCTCAGGAGGATGTAATCAGCTTTGGAGAAGTTTTTTTGTTTGACCCTAGAAGATGGTCAGGGGAGATGGTGGCTTTGAAAGTGACAGCTTTATGTTCGGACCTTACTAGGGAGGATGATAATGTAGGGGTGCTGCAGTGTTTACTCATATTGTTCAATACCAAGTCCAAGATATTATCACCTCTTGTAGGGGTATCTATTAGCTGTTCCAAGGCATTTGCATTGATAAAATTGAGGAATCTCTGGCCATTTGTGTTCTGGCATGAGTAGTTTTTCCAATTTATGGTTGGGTAGTTAAAGTCACCCAGGATGAGGGTAAAGGGTTAAATCTTGATAAATTTGAAGAGGTCTAGATAGGTGGAGTGGGCATCTTGAGTCAAATTTGGGAGCCTGTAGCTAGCTATGATTTGAGTAGGGGTCTTGTCAATGGTTAACTGCACCTGAAGTGTCTCCTGTGCATCATACTGTTTGACCAGCCTGGAAGTGTGTGTGTGTGTGTGTGTGTGTGTGTGTGTGTGTGTGTGTGTGTGTGTGTGTGTGTGTGTGTGTGTGTGTGTGTCTTTAAGATATATATATATATATATATATATATATATATATATATATATATATATATATATAAATATGGAAACTCCACCTCCTTTGGCTTTGCTGCCCACAGTTTGGGGTCTGATTGTATGATAGGATGAGAAACAAGGTAAGGCTGGGGTGCTCTCTTCAGCTTTGAACCAGGTTTCTGTGACTGCACAAATGTCAGCATCTTCCAGGGTTAAGAATGCTTGCAATGAGTGCAGTTTCATGTTTAGACTCCTAGCGTTTAACAACATGACCTTTAATTTGCATTTTGTTGATGTTTTTTATCTTGGTAGTATCAACCTCATGACTTTTCCTAGAAAAAGCACTATGGGGGAGGCAAGGGCTTTTGCCTGAACTCCGAAGCCCAAGTGAGACAGATGCAGGTCATCTCTAGCAAAGCATTGTGGTCTGTCGATCATATCTTCTCAGGCTGTCAGGTACTGGATCCCCCTGGAATGACACCAGAACTGCACTGAAGAACTTACAGTAATCTTCTGCCTAGCCCAAGATAACTGAGCACCCTTTTTGAGTAGATAAGACAGCCCTGCAGAAGCAACTACATCCTAGCCCAAGAAAATTAATCATCCCTTTATAAGTTGTTACCTCAGATTTCTATCCAGACAGGCATCACTGCTGTGCAGTCTCTGTGTCCAACCAAACTACTTTCCTACCTAAAACAACCCCTAGCCCTGACTGTGGCAAATAGGAACCATGGCAAAATATTCTCCTGCAATTTCTATAGCCAGTCAGATTGATATGAATATCTTGTGACAATGTAAGAATTGTTTCATGCTATCTTTTGTCTACCTACAATTTACATAGTGCAACACAGTGTGTGAAAGATGTATTTATTTAATGTCACTGGAGGCTAAAATCTCACACACTGGCACCAGTAATACAATGATCAGCAACAGCTTACCCCACAACCCACCACTACACAACTCACACAAAACGCACAGTCTATCATATGCCAAGGTTCCAAAGTTTAACCTGCCCAAACCTCAAAGACCTCTGAAACATGATAAAGGCACTAAGCACCACAACTAACATTCAAAGTCTGCATCATAGACAAAGCCTACCACCTCACATAGTAACCAAGGTCACAATGTCTCAGATCATTATGTCTAAAATGCAAGTGCCCACATAACCTAATATTTGCACTCACCAGGCTCAGTAAGGAAAAAGTGACAATCAGTTGCTTTCCTGGGACCAAGATTTGACAGATCATGCAGGCTCTCAAGTATTTAAACAAACAGTGCCTTACAGCTCTTTCATAGTACAACAGCCACTGCTCTGCTGTATTCATCTGTGCAAACAAAGAATCTGCTGCATTTTGCTAACCATAAGCACAATTTTATACTGCATTTTGCACTTTTAAACTGTATGTTTGCTATTGCTATTTTTTTAAATATGTTTTTGCTGATTTGTTGTACTTTTTGTCTGCGGTAGCATAGACTAGATTTGGACCTGTTGAATCTGGGTCTGTTTGTTAAAGTGAGCAGTAAACCAGGCTATCTTTTGTTGGAGAAGTCTTCCCCTGCACCCTCACTTTTTATTGGTTAAATTGTTTACTTCACTTTGTTCACTGTTGCTACATAAGCTCTGTGTTTGCATGGGTTTGCCCTTGTCTTGACACAGCTCCACAGAGTTAGCAACCAGCCACTGCTCTGCTGTATTCATCTGTTTACAAGTAGTGCACCTCCATGCACCATCTCGCACTACTGCTCAGTGGGGGTAACCACTGGTGGTTATAGATGCAAAAACTTCAGTAGATACATTTTCTCTTAGTAGCTGCATGTGATCCAGCCAAGAAGTCTTTACATTGCTCTAAGCTGCTCAGAGAGCACCTCAGCTGCACATTTTCCCCTTAAACAGTCCCAAAAACCATCAAATCTACAATAGTCTCATACCATTTAGAGAACCCCCACTAGTGTAGACCCTTTATAGAGCTCCCCATTAGTATAGACACCATTTAGAGTACCCAGTTATACCATACACCTCCACTTTCTCTCCCTACTTTTGAAACAGAATTTAAACTAGCATTATGGATGGGCATTTCCCTCTATTTCTCCTACCAGTCTGATTGACATGGGTATCCTGAGGTAGTGTACCAACTGCCTCATGTACATTGACAACCTTCAACCCCTAAATCACCTAAGTACAATCTGTGAGAGATGCATCTACACTAGGAATCTGTAATCCTTGTTCTCTTGCACACAGAACAATAACACTGAACAGGTTGTCAGCTCACATACTACACCTCCTACACAAACCATGTCCTCAACACATAAACCATCATATATAAAGGTACTCAACAGAAACCTACCTAAACAACAGAGACCTCCCATACACAAACATGCTACACCTAAAACAGTACCTACAGCGCTCAGTACACATAAAAATACAAGTACCAGTCTCTCACCAAATAAGGAAAAGCACATCTAAAACACATTTTTAGTCATAGGTGACTACATTGTGCAACACACAGATGATCCACTCACCAGGCTGTACAAGGAGAAGGACACAGTCATCTGTCTATCAGATGCCAGGATCCATCAAATAACACATGCACTCAAGCCTCTCAACAAGTACCGTTATGACTCTGTTATAGTTCATGTTGGTGTGAATGACTTGAGACGTACCTCACTGGACTATATGAAGAGAGACATGAGTGTGTCCCAGGCAGATATGTCACTAGCCTTGAGCAGCCTTCTACCCTAACTTGGAAGATACCACAATATAAACAAAGAAATGACTGACTTTAACAATTGGTGTAGTTTATGGTATCATTCTAAGGGGATCCAGTTCCTGTCAGCCTGGGATTACATGGTTGATATACCATGCTGCTTTGCCAGAGATGGTCTTCACCCGTCACCTGCAGGTTTTTCATTACTGGCTAAAGTACTTGCCTCCCCATAGTGCCTTTTTTATAGGTAAGGTCAAAAGAACAAAATTTCCAATGTGAAAATATCACTAACAAATAAATTAAAGGTTATGCTGCTAAACTCTAGGAATTTAAATCAGAAACTGGGAGCACTCCTCTCCCTGGAGGATGTTGATGTCTGTGCAGTCACAGAAACTTGGTTCAGGGCCACAGTCAGTACCCTGTCCTTGCAAGGCGACAATGCCTTCTACACTTTCAGACCACAAAATGAACATGTGAGAACCAAAAGAGGATGAGTATCTATGTTTTAAAAAGATAAATGCACCTCTAGATTAGTTATACAGGAAAACTCCATGGGCTTACTCGAAGTTCAATTATCTGTGGCTAAGACCCCCCCCCCCTTCAAGTCATCATTAACTATAGGCCCCCTTCAATGAACCAGGATACCGCCACTGCTTATTTGGACCTATGTGATTCAATCAAATTACAACCATGAGAGATTTTAACTAACCCTCCATTGACAGAGAAACTATTATGAGTACCAACATGCTTTCTCAAAGGTTCCTGGATTTTGTTAACACTAATGTCCTGGAACAAATATTATGCAACCCCACAAGGGACTCAAATATTCTCGACTTGATCCTCACCAACATGGGTGACCATTGCATCACCGCAAGTATAGGACCGTCACTGACTAAATCTGATCACAAATCAGTCACATTTGAAGTAGTTATAACATCTGAACCCCTATTAGGTGAAATCAGGCTAAAAATTTCACCAAAGCTAATTATACTCTCCTAAGGCATGGCATAAATAATTTCCAAGCTTCTGTTCCCACAGATGTCAGTGGCAACTATATTAAGGAATACAAAAATGTCCTGTACAAACACTTACACAAATGTATTCACACAGCTGTACCTAATAGGATCAAAACAAGATCCTCAAGAAAAAAACAAGCCTCCCTGGTGGACATCTAGCATTAATAAGTTATACAACTAGAGGAAGAAGTTGCTGTCAAAGAATAAAAAAAGAGAGGTCCCAGCACAGTTAGAACACCTTCCTCTGCTTGAACAAACAAATAAGGCAACTTGTAAAATCATCTAAGACCAAAAAGGTAGGACCCATACATGTGCTGAACTAGCTGTGGATAGCATCACACACACACTGGTCCTGCAAAAATAGCTGAACTATTAGCCAACAGGTTTGGTGAAAATTTTACCCCCTGTCCCCTCCAAACATTCCACAAAGCATTCCCTCTGCATCTCACCCCACCTTGCATATCCAAAGAGCAAGTCATTAATGCTCTCTCCAAGGTCAAAAACACAGCATCTATGGGACTGGACAGCATTTCAGGTTGCATTTTAAATGGTCTAAAACATGAGTTACCAACTCCATTAGGTATTCTTTTGAAACACAGCTTGAGTACTGGCTTTGTCCCTGCTGAATGCAAAACAGCAACCATCATCCACCTTAAAAAAGGGGGTACAGCAACAGACCATGGGAACTACAGATCCATAAGCTTAACGAGCCTTATCTATAAGTCCATGGAATCAATCATCATGGACCTTATAGATAAGGATATAGGTGATCTTCAGATGCTTGATCCAACACAGTTTGGTTTTGTCAAAAGCAGGTCATGTATGTTAAACCTGGTGGACTTCTTCAAAAACATCACCAGAGCCCTAGATGAAGGCAAATATGTGCATACAGCCTACCTTAACTTAGCCAAGGCTTTCAACACAATCCCACATTTGAGCATCATTGATAAACTCTCCAAGTTGAATATCAATCCTTATGTTGTCAGGTGGGTTGCTAACTGGCTCACCAACAGATCACACTCGGTCAAAGTTGGGGACTTTACCTCAACCAGCAACCATCAGACCTGTCACCAGTGGGTTCCACAGGGATCAGTGCTGGGCCCCCTATTGTTTGGAATATACTTCTCAGAAGTTCAGGCCAAAACAAAGGGGCTGTGGCTGACTAAGTTTGCTGATGACTGCGAATTAGGTGCAATCATTGAATCCCCGAATGATGTCAATATATTTCAAGAGGGACTTACACAAACCAATGACTGGTGCCAAAGCCATGAACTCAAACTTAATGCAAATAATGCATTATCATCCCCTTCGGTAAAAATGATATCCCTGCAGACTGTCATATAAATAATAATAATGCCCTAATTAACAACTCAGTAGTGAGAGACTTGAGAATGCAAGTTGACTGTAGCCTAAACTTTGACCACCATGTGTCTGCTGCGGCAGGGAAGGCATTCTACGTCACACAGCTCATTACCAAAAGCATTATCTCAAGAGTGAAGGAGGTCATACCACCCCTGTACTCGACCCTTATCAGGCCAATAACTGAGTACAATGCTCCTTTTGGTATGTACCTTACCAGGCACCTGCAGCAACTTGAGAGGCCTCAGAGATTTCTAACCAAGAAAATTCAGGGGCTCCAGCACATTGATAGACTGAAATCACCGTCGCTGTACCCAGTAATGTACAGACTACTTAGACGAGACTTGTGCCTGGCATACAGAGTAAGCTCAGATCCAAACCAAATGTAAATACTGCACATACGCAAGTCAAATGGAGCAAGGGTCACCTGCTCCAGGTTCCTTAGCCTAACCTGTGACATAAATAGGACCTGCTGGAGGGACAGATATGTCTCTCAGAGGTTGACACTCCTCTGGAACAGACTACCAATTCACATCAAACAAAGCCCCTCTATGACCCTGTTTAGGCATAGCCTGGATGACTGGATGGGAATCCATAAATTCCTGTTGTGGATTTCATCTATACCCCTCCTAGATATAGGCAGCTGTTGCTAACTAAGATCATGGGCTTAGGCAAGATCCTTTATATTGGGTTTATCTAGTATTATAATGGCTACATACTGCTAGGCTTATAAAGACATTTGGATCTCAAGCCCAGTAAACACCTTTGAACCTATGAACCTGTGATTTAAGACACACATCCACAGATTATAAGAGGAGAGACATGATGGAGGTTGCTGACTATGTGACCCAGGCATGTATGTGTCATGTATCATGTCTGACCATAAAGCCATCTCCTTCATAAGCAAGTCAAACAAGGTAGTGCTTGTTTCACTCGCTGTTCTCTGACTGGCTGTTGCCAATCTCTGTCTGCATTTGATTTTGGATTGGAGTTATTCACTTAAGGTTTGGTTACTTCTATTTTTTATCTTTTTATTATATTACATTTTGTTTTGTTTTATGTTTTAAGTTTTTTTGTCCTTTTGCGAGTTTTAAGAGGTCTTGGCTAGAGTCAGTTAGAAAAGAATTATTTTGCAGACAGTGAATAACATCCAGCAAAGTAGTCAGAGGAACTGAGAAATAGCTTTCCTCATTTAACTACAAATATTTAGTGGCGTCTCTATTTAGCTGTAGTGATTGTTTGACTTGATGTTCTCTGCCTGACTATTGCTGATCTCTGTCTGCATTTATTTTTCCTATCCAAATGACTTGCTGCAGTGGTGCTTTTAAACTTGGTAGCTTTTGAATTGCCCACCCCTACTATTAATCTGATTTTGGACACTCCTCCCAGTCTTATCTCTGTCAGCTCATTGTACTGAGAACTGAGAGATCAGCTGGGAAGTCCTCCCCTTAGTCTCTTAAACTTGAATTATATTCCATCTCATACCTTCCCACTTACTAAAAAATATATATACACTTTATTCACTTGATTTTGCTGCATTTGTGTTCTTAAAGTGTTCAATTCCATTTAATTTGCTACATTCATTACTGCTTGGTAGTCACCTGATTACATTGTAACTGTTGTTCTAAGTCTCTTAGTTCTGATTTAAGCACTTAGGCTCCAAACCAGTTGTCTTACATAAAGATGGTTTGTGGTCTAGACTCTTGTAGCAGGAGAGGCAGCTTCTATCCTTCTGATTTGGGAATTACTGGTTGAAGGCTTATTATGTCTATTTTTCTAAAAGTGTCTTAGCTCTAGTTTAAGCGCTTTGTTTACAAACCAGTTGTTTTACATTAAGAAGGTTTCTGGTCTACACTCTTGTGAGAGAAGAGGGTATCCTCCTGACTTATGAGCTGTTACTCATTGGTGAAGACTTATTGTGCCTGTTATTCTAAGTGCCTTTGTTGTGGTTTAAGCATGTGGGCTCTAAACCAGTTATTTTACATTAGGAAGGTTTGTGGTCTATAGCAGTGGAGGATGGCCTACACACCTCTGAGCTAGGATTTGCTTGTTGAAGGCTTATTGGGTCTATTCTAAAAGTATCTTAGTTCTTTCAATCTGTGTAGACACCAATCTCTTGCAGTGTAAGTTTCCCTTAAAATACCCTTACTGGCTATACAGATTGTTTTAACTACTAGAGCATGTAGTCTGTGCATAGCTGAGTGCTGCTCATCAAGTTCTTTATCTTATTGGCCTATTGAATATTTAAAGTTCCCTCACTCCTTCCTAGTAGATCAGTAGACCTGGATATGCCCTTCCTGACTCTCTCTGTGGCCAGTCTGGTTGAGATGGGTATTCTGCGGCATTGTAGCAATCATACACTGACAGCTCACCTATTCTTAATAAAAGAGATAAAGTATGTGAGTGGTGTAATGCACTTTAACACTGGAGACAAACTCTCTCTTACAACCAAATTTATCCTATAGAGGTTGTCAGTGACACTTTCACCACACCTACTGCACCAGGTAAAGACCATACACATAAAACTACTTCTGCTTAGGCACTTACAGATAACCTTCCTAAATCATCCACAGCGCAAACAAAAAATGGATCCTCAGCCATCATATAAACACTCAGTTAAAATACCACCCACAGCTGCAAATAGTACCACTGTATCTAGTGCCTCTACTGCTAAGCCCGTAAGGCAAATTAGTACACAGCCAAATTTACTGGTCATTGGTGATTCTGTAGTGTGGCACACTGATGTCCCCCTTGCCAGACTAAGGAGGGAGTCATCAAGTCACATGAGCACTCGGGTGATTGACCACAGGTACCAGTATGACTCTGTCATGGTCCATGTGGGTGTAAAACCTGAAATGTACCTCCCTTGACAATATGAAGCAAGACATGATTGAGCTTGCTGATTATGTGTCTCGGGCAGGTATGAGCCTAGCCCTGAGTAGTATAACACCTTCTCCAAGGATGATGTCACATTACCAACAAAAAATGATTGATTTTAACAAATGGCTTAGCTTTGGGTGTTATTCCAAGGGGATACAATATTTGATGGCCTGGGAGACATGGTTGACAGACTATGCTGCTTTGCCAGGGATGGTCTGCACTTATCCCCTCTAGGCTTTCAGATATTGCCAAAGATGTTTTCCACCACCATTGTGCCTATTTTAGGCAATGCCAAACTGAAAAAACATCCAACTTACCAACCTATGATGGGATATCTGAAGGTGGTACTGATCACTGCTAGAGGTCTTAACAAGAAACTTCATTCCCTGCAAACCTTCCATTCCCTGAAGACTGTAGACATCTGTGTAGTAAATGAAACATGTTTTAAAGTTGTAAAGAGTATCCCAGCAATTCAAGGTTATAATACTTTCACACCTTTTTACCAGCTACTGCACAAGAGGGAACAAAAGGTGGAGTCTCAGTCTATATTAAAACCAAACTCACATTCAGACAAGTTAAGTGTATGACCCATTGGATATCACACATGTTCAACTTACCATAAACAGGGTCTCTTACTATATTCTTGTACCCTATAGGTCCGGTTCCATGTCCCACAAAACCCTTATTACTATCGCAATGTACTGGAGTCCCTTTCCATTCAACCCAATATGATATTCATGCAGGCTCTTAACTACCCCTCTATAGATTGGAAATCGTACATCATTTCTAATGTACAAGACCAGCAATTCCTATACTTTGTTAATATCAACATCCTGGAACAGCTGGTCCATTCTGCTACCAGGGGTACAAATATCCTTGACCTTGTATTCCTGAACATGGGAGGCCAGTGTTCCTCACCCAATATAATGTCTGTACTCATCAGATCTGACCATAAGGTAGTATTGCTTGAAATAAAAATGAAAGCCAGGGATCCAACCAAACCAAAAACCTTTAAGAACTATTCCAAGGCTAAAGTCTCCCTACTTGTTGACACCTTGCCTAAATTCTAAGCACCCCCAAACCCAATAAAAAACATAGCATATGCTGAGGTATTTACAAAATCTCTGTACTGCCATATTGATATTTGTAAAGAGTGAGTTGTGCTCACTCATTTTAATAATAAATCAAATTCAAAAGACAAGCCTTCCTGATGGAATCACAGTAGCAATTGGTTATACAACAAAAGAAAAAAAATTGTGGCCAAGCATAGGAAACACAATGCCATACATAGTAAAAGCCACATAACCAATCTAAGCAGGCAGTTGAGGGTTAATTAATACTTCAATGGATACACTTGAAGAAAAAAAATAGCTTCTCAGGCAAAGGATAACCTCAAAACTTTCTACAGATGTGTCCCTAACTTCAGGGAAAATTCACAATAATGCACAGAACTTATTGTAAACGGGATCACCCACAATGAACCAGAAACTATTGACAACCTTTTGGTTAACAGGTTAAACTCAAGTTTCTCCTCTACTCCACCCCAATAGTCCAAAGGAAATGCCTCATACTACAATCTCTCCAAACATTTCTAGGAAGCAGGTCATTAATGCACTTTCCAAGGCCAGAAACACTGTATCAATGGGCCCCGATAACATCCCCGGATGCTCAATAAATAGTATGAAACATGACCTCTCTGGTTTACTTGAGTCACTTTTCGGCTGGAGCCTACAGTCAAGTTTTGTGCCCAAGGAATGGTAGACTTCTGCAGTCAGTTCCCTACACAAAGGAGGTCCAAACACTGATCTGCGTAGCTACAGGCCCATAAGTCTAACCAGCCTCATATGTAAGGCCATGGAAAGAATTTTCATTAACATGATAAATGAGGACACAGGTAACCTAGAAATGCTGGACCCATTACAGTTCAGCTTTGTTAAAGGAGGGTCATGCATATTAAATCTGGTGGACTTTTTTGAGAGGGTCACCAAAACACTGGATGAAGGCAAGACTGTTCACACAGCCTACCTCGACCTGGCTAAGGATTTTGATGCAATACCCATTCCTTCATTAAAGACAAGCTCATGAAATGAAGTATAAATCTTTTTATCACTTGCTGGATAGCCAGCTGGTTCACTGATAGAACCTAGGAGTTCAAAATCAGTGAGGCCACCTCCACCAAAAGGCCAGCTATTAGCGGATCCCCCAGGACTCTGTACTGGGCCCACTCCTTTTTGGAAAATGTTGAAAGTTTATGGCTGACTAAGTTTGCAGATGATTTCAAGCTGGTGGTTTAGCATCAACTCCCCTGCAGACACTAGCATTCTTCAAGAGGGCCTATCTCTAACAAATGGTGCCAAAGCCATGGTCTTAAACTCAATGTTGAAAAATCATAATTGTACCATAGGAAGTCAACCATCCTGGTTAATTACCATGTTGCTAATATGCTCCTCACAGTCGACCCAGTGATCAGGGATCTGGGTACAGACATAGACAGTAGCCTCACATAGTCACAGTTGTGAGGAAATCCTTTTATTATACATACATTATAAGTAAAGGCTTGGCATCTAGTTTATCTCAGTGTACTCTGCCATTATCAGATCAGTCATAGAGTACAAATCTCCCTTTAGGTATGTACCTGACCAAGCATCTACAGCATCTAGAGTGACTTCAGAGGATCCTTACAAAAAGAATACAAGATGCAACAAACCTACCTCATGCAGAGTGCATTAAAGCCTTTTCTGTCTACTCAGTCTCCTATAGAATGCTGAGGGGTGATCTATGCCTTGCTTACAAGGCATATGAAAACTCCATACTTGTGATTCTCCAGAATATTTGTAAGTCAAACAGTCCCAGAAATACAAGGTCTTGGGACATTCATTTTGTCTGTGATTTAAACAGAACACATTGAAGAAACAGATATGTGTCTCAGAGACTCCTATGGAACAGGCTTCCCATACATGTAAAGCTGAGTTCTAGTACTCACTTAAAGCACAACCTAGGCCAGTGGATGGGGAATTGAAAATTTATACCACACCTGACACCCAAGTCTTTTATGGGCAGAGGTAGCTGTTAAATCCATGGTCCTCAACGTCCTGTTCAGATGCTGGATATCATTATTTTTAGGGAAACTTAACTAGGCTTAGAAACCCCCCCTTAGATATTAGCCTTAACAATCTATGAATCTATGACTCTATAATAAAGATCACAGTCAGATATGCATGTAGAATACCTGAGCCCAGTATGAAAGTAGCAGGTTTTCTTCACTATCTTGTTTGTTACAAAAGAGGCCAGTTAACTAAAATTCAGCATCTAAAACTTCAAAAGTCACTACTGAGTTTTAAAATAATAAAAATAGAAATAAAGAGTTCAACTAAACTCTCTGTGTTATATAAATAATTACATTTGTTTTTATCCACTAACTGGACTTAATTAGAGCATTTTTTAAAATACAGGTTTATCTATGGAAAATAAATACTTAAACAATAACTCAAGTACAGGGTAGCTCATGATAGGCTAATCGTATAGAATATTCAAATTTAATTAAAATGCAGCATTTAAACAAACCTAAGGTAAAATAAAATAAAACAATAAATAAATAAACTGAAGTCAATAAACATATGAAAAATTAAAGCCAGCAATTATACCAGAGTCTGACTCAAAAAAGAGAAGACAAAATGTAACAAAATACTTTCCCTGTCATCAAAAAGTAAGTGAAGTTGTTTGTTGTTTAACCACCTAAAAGATCCATAGATAAAAAAAATGATGAAAACAAAATCAACAGAAGAGATGGGATGCACCGTGTTTGTAAGTGTACATGGTGCTCGGGGCAAGTAAAAAAGAAAAACTTGAAGTAGTCAGCAATGGTCAACCAGCAAGAGTCCAAAATCTTTGATACATGAAAATAATAATAATATGGTTTATTTTTATTTATTTATTTATTTTACATTTGTTAACCGGGCTAGTCCGACTGGATATATTTCCATTTTCAGCAGAGGCTCGGGGAGAAAAGCTCCACATAGAGACAAATAGTTACATAATACAAAAAAAGAATAAGAGGTGATAAGTCAGTTTACAATACTACATTATAGGGATATAAATAAATAGCCTGTACAGAATCAAAGGTTAAAAAAAAAAACATTTTGGACAAGAAAACTGGCAGACAAAAAAAGCTAAAAGAAAACCTCTGACCATTGATTCACAGGGCAGAATAGTTCTTTCACCCAAAGGCCTTCTTGAGATCAAATTAAAAAAAAAGAGTTTCCTAAAAAGTGTGACACCAATAAAAAACAGAGCAAAAATGTAAACATAAACAAATGATGAATAACAGAAATAAGAATGAAAATCAGTAACCGTAACAAATAACAAATAGTACATAACCAACGATAAAAATGAATTAAATTCCTAAAATAAGCATCAAAATAAATAAAACTTGCAAAACTAAACCAATATATAAAATATAATTAACAGAAATAAAATAACTATAATAAAATAATATGCAATGAAAAAAATAGAAATAAAAATGAAAATAAGAATATAAAATGCAAACCAAATATAAAAGTATATATATATATATATATATATATATATATATATATATATATATATATATATGTGTGTGTGTGTGTGTGTGTGTGTGCGTGTGTGTGTGTGTGTGTGTGTGTGTGGGTGTGTGTTGTGTATGTGTGTGTATTTGTGAGTAAAACATAAAACTAACCAAAATAAGATTAAAAATAAAAATGTACTTAAACGTAAATCAGTGCAACTAATGCCTGTAACCACACATGCAGCAGAGGTATCAGAAAATTGCAAGGATGAAATTCAAAAATAACAAAATAATCATCAAATGTCCATGCCAGGAGTGACAAAGTCCCAAATAACATTTTGTAATAATTTAGTATTAGTAAAACGTAGATCACACAGCATTTAAACTGGCTGGGTTGCAAGAATTCAAACAAATTTGTCATTTAAGCTCCTTCTTTTTCTAGAATGGCATTGCAGATCCACTCTAACAGATCCATCTTACAATTGTCAAAAATGTGAAACAAAAATTAAGTGTGTCCTGGGAACTCAATGCTATGCTTTGCAATAGAATTTTTGTATAAATGTTTTCTAATCTCAGAATTGTGCTGGGCTAGCCTCTTTTAAGCTTAGGAATACATTTCCCACATTAGAAACAGAACATTTGGAGCACTGGTTTTGCACAACATATTTGCAGTGTTGCAATTCCCAGACACTTTGATGTAATATTTCTTCTGTATGGGGCAAATAAAAAAAAAATCTCCTGCAGCTCATAAATTCACAAAAAGTATAGATGGTGGGAGCCACATTTAAAGTATCAAGAATCTTACTACCGTCTTGTCTTTGTTAACTGTTCTTTCTAAATACACTCTAATGTTCCCGTATTTTTAAAAAAAACAAAGGAAGGACCAGGGTAAAGAAATTCTCTCACCGGTCTGTTACTAGATCGAATAGACATTTTTTTCCAAACATCTTCATTAAATTTTCACGTATGACAAAGGGAAAAAGTGAATATAGTAACAGAGATAAAACAACTGGAATTGGAATATTTAGAAAAGGGAAGGAGCTAACTACATAGGAAAAAATGGGAATTCTGGGGACAATATATGCATAGCAGGAATGAGGTTTAGTAGGCAGGATTTGAATGAGCCGTATAATGCTTAACTGACAATGACTGGATGGTTTATAAGTGATGTATGATGTTTGCAACTACAGTTGTTGCAATGGTGTCTGTGATTTAAACTGTTTGCAACTAAAGTGGTATCATTTTGTATATTTTTAATTTATATAAATGATAGACTATACATTTTGTCACAAATATTTTTATCTCATTTGCATCTTCACTAAAAGTAGGGTTCATTCTTTTTTTTTTACCTTTTCTTTGTTTTGGCCAACATAAATAGACCAAAACCAACATAAACATCTTTTCTGGTGATCATATTGGGAAATGTCATCTCTTACACTGAGGTCATTAATAGGATACAAAATGTGTTTAATGGTAACATTTTGCCATCCTCTCATAAAAAAGTCTCTGTAGATGTCATGGAGGTTCTTACGGAAATTACCCATTTCTTTAGAAACCCAAGCTATCCTCATTCCATGCAATTTCATTATATTTCTTTTGGTCACTTGCTGGTGCATGTTGCTGGCATGATAAAGTAAATTAACCCTAGTAGACTTGTGATACAGTGAAGTTCTTATGACTGCAGATGCTTCTACACAGAGTGTTCCACAAAATTACCTTATGGAAATCATAATGGGGGGGTGGAAATTAAAAAAAAAAAAAAAAAGAATTTGATTGCCCAATTTGGACAAAAAAATCCTTTAGAGCATCAATGGACTCTTCCTATACAATAAAACAATATCAATACGTCTTCAATAGCAATTAATGAGGCATCAGAACTCTGAAATTTGCATTGCTTCACTCTTTCATGTAGCCAAAGCAATGCTAACAAGACTAGGGCCCATTTCTGCACTAATAGCATTTCCATATTTTTGCTTGTAAATGTTAATATTAAACCAACAAATTATTGCTCAACACCATATAAAATAAGTTTGAAATAAGAGCAATTTCACCTAGGAGGCAGTTATGTGACAGCACTGTGTAGAGTGACTCTACATCAATACTCACCAAAAGTGAATCCATAATGACATGAACCATTTTAACTTTCTGAGAAAATCAAGAGTGTCCACAATGAAAGAAAAATCACCACTGAGGAAAGGCTTTACATGATATTCCAAGAAAATTGTCCCTGGTTATGTGATACCACATTCATTTGCATTGACTGGTTTGTAGGGTGGTATCTGAATATTTTTCCCAGGTTTGGGAATATAAAACAATCTTGGAAGCTTGGGGTGAGCAACTACTAAACATCTGTGTAGTCTTCCATTAATAAAGTAATTTGAAATGCATTGTAATATATCATGAATACCTTCATATGTAGCAACAAATCTTCAAGTTCACTTTGTGATAAAAATCTGTGTTCATGAGCATATCTTCAATCTTATGGTTGCATTTCATTCATTCATAACAACAATTCCCCCTCCCTTACCTGCTTTCATAAACCAATATGACTTATCTGAGCTCATATTTTTGAGGGATTTGATTTAATTCTTGCTCATATTGTAAAATATTTTGCAGCAGTATCTGCTCAGAACTGTTCTGATATCTGCTTAACATTTACTCTCAAAATATCCCATAGATGAGTTGGTGGCAGGCAAAAATCACTACGTCTTTTCTGTTAAACTATGTCTTGTTTGTTTTTAAAGTGTCCTTCACCTTATCATGGAAAAAAAGTTTCAGGTTCTGGCTCTTCGCCTAAAGATTTAAAATATGGTGTCCTCAAGCTTACTCTGGTCATAAGGGACAAATGTCATTCCCTCATCCAATGCATTTTTTCTATAGTAGAGCGGGAATTAGAGGAGTGATTCCATATTCCATATCATAGTCTAGAGTTTGGAAATACATTAGTTGAGTAAAGAGTTTGTAGCCCCTCAGATCTCTCCATACCTGGCAGGATCAGTCTCACAGTCTCTACCTAAACACTAGGACAAATCCAGCACATATGAACTTGTAATCAAAATCAGTCTGACCACCCAGCTCCTCAGAAATGATGAAAACGAACAGGAACAAGTTAAATCAGGCTTTATTTTAACATAAATCCAATTTGTACTCCATTTAAGTGCTTTCGTCCTCCACTGACTTCATCAGTCCCACTGAGTGTAAAAAGGTCCTGGGTGCCCATTCTGAGCATTCACGGTATCTGTCTCCTCAAAGTTGAATTCAAATAAGCATACCTCTTCACCTGTCCTCTATGACAAATGTCCAGATCCATAGGAATAGAGCCTCCTTGAAAAGACTGTGGGTTTTCCTTTACAGGGTGACCACAAGTATCAGGTTCAGTCTCAAGAAATGGCCAAGTAGCTATTTGACATACTGTGAGAAGAGCTGAAACTGGAGGGGTGGCCTCCCTCCTAATTTCAAGCGTTTAATTTGCATCTTTGGGGAACTACAACTTTATTTTCAAGGTTTTCTCTGGAGCTGATGTCAGGAATTGTAATTTCCACTAGGTGGTGGCTATAATCCTGGGTGTCACACTGAATTTAATTTCTTTGATTTGACTTTCATGACTATACCTTGAATATTACTGAATTTACTGTCCAGTGTTCCAGATTGCCTGGATTTTTCTTTAAGAGTGATGCGTTCTTTAGCCATCAGATCCTGTATTTTTCCATTGTCTTTGAGGACACCAAGCAGTTTCAAACCTGTTTCCTGTAGAATGTTGTTCCATTCAGACATAAGATCTTTGTCAACATTGTTGACATAAGAATGTTGTTAAGTCTTAGTCCTCTGGGTACTCTCTTGTCCTCAGTTGTCATCTGGTTCATATTTTGGTTGTGCACAGGAGTCATGGATGTGAGATGGATTTACTAGGACCACTGGTAATCTTTTTTCTTTTGTTTTCACTTCATTATATAGGCAAAATCAGATTTCCACTCTGACCTAGATATTTTTAACAACTTCTTCAAGCCTAACTTCCTTCTTCTGAGTGACTGCATGGATAAACTGTAATGCCTCCCCCAATCCAAAAAGCTGTAATGTTTTTGCAGAAATATGCACTGCCTATTTTTACCAGCATAAACACAACTTAACAGAAACAGCCATATACAAAAGAAGTAAGTGTGAAACAAATACTACAAAAAAAAAAAAACACCCTGGTGGAATCATAGTACAATAAGAAGTGCAGCATCCAGAAAAGTAAGAATTTAATCATCAAATTAAATAAGTAACTTAGGAACATAATAAAAATTACCAAGGCCAACTCTGTGAAAAAACTGCCATCCAGGTCAAGGATAACCACAAAGCCTTCTTCAGCTTAATCCACAATCTACACTGGAGTGTGTTGTGATAATTGTAAACAGTATCACCTATATGGAAACTGTAGATATAGCAAACCGACTGTCTGACAAATTCATCTCAAGCTCCGAGTAATGTCACAGAAAATATCAGGAAACCATACAACCCCAGCTATGGTTCAGGACCAAGTCCTGGAGGTGCTCTCAGAGGTCAAAATTACCACTTGTATGGGCACTGACACTATTCCAGGATGCATTATAAATAGCATGAAACAAGATATTTCTGCCTCCTAACAACACTTTTCGACCTCTGCCTACAAACTAACTTCATATCAAGTGAGTAGAAGACAGCATTGGTTATATTACTGCACATGAAAGGGCCATCCACCTAACTAGACAACTACTGTTCACAAATCTGCCCAGCCTCATATGTACAGCTGTGGAACGAGTTATCATGGAACTAATCAATAAGGATATAGGAAGCCACCAAACAATGGATCCAACGCAGTTTAGTTTTGTCAAGGGCACGTCATGTCTGCTCAACCTGGTGGATTTTTCTGTAAAAGGTCATCAGAACACTGGACAAATAGAAGACAATGAACATTGCTTACCTTTACCAGGCCAAGGTTTTATAGCCTACTCATACATTGTGGTTAAGCTTGTTAATCTAGGAACAGACCCCAGTGTAGAAACTCTAGTGTCAACAATAGATTGAAACTGTCTCTCAGATAGGACAGGGAAGTCAGGGTAATGTATGACACCTCAACAAAAAGACATGCCAAAAGTAGTATTCCTCAGGGCTCTTTTCTGTTACTGCTGTTATTTGGCAACAATTTCTCAGAAGTTAAAACAAAAGTCAAATTGCTATGGTTGACCATGTTTGTGGATGACTGCAGGCTGGGAGTAATCATTGAATTTCTCAGTGATCCTACAGGAAGGCTTCTTCCAAAAAAAAAGTTTCAAGGTCATGGACTAAAACTTAATGACAAAAAGAGCATTACTGTATCCTTTGGAAAACTGACTACCCCTGAGAATTATAGCACTGATTATATGCCTTTAAGAATAGACCCAGTACTAAGGGATTTGGACACTTACACTGACAGCGAAACAGCTTTCGAACAGCATGTGTCAACTGCTGTGAAGAAGTCCTTCTATGTTGCATAGCTTATAAATAAAAGGATAGCATCTAAGTCAAGTGATATCAATGTCCCACTTATTCAGCTCTCATTATGACCATCATAGAGAACAATGCCTCCTTTGCTATTTACCTGTCCAGGCATTTGCAAAAACTACAGCATCCACACAGGTTTCTTACAAAAAAAAAATAGTCTGCCTAAGGCACATGACATAATTTAACACTTCAAATCCCTACTGTTATACTCAGTCTTCTACAGACCACCAAGAGACAACCTATGTCTATAACACATCTACAGAGCCAGAAATAATAGACATACTGCATATCTGCAAGCCAAATTATATTAAAAATACCTGGTCAAGAGATCTCAGCCTCTTCTGCAACATAAATATAACAGGCTGGACAGACAAGTGCATATCCAGAAGATAGTACTGCTATGGGACAGACCTTCATCTGCTTAAAGCAAAGCCCTTCCATGAAACCATATAAATGTAATTTGGACCGGGGGGGGGGGGTGGGAAATAGGCAATTTACCCTGGAACTAAACCTTCATCCTCCCTATGGTTAGATGCACTGTTTAAATGATCTACCATGCAGCAGGGATCCCTAATATACTGAAGGCAAAACCCAAAAAAAGTAATTCACTACAAATAAGACATATTTATATATAGCTATGACAAAGATACAGCTGGGTGACAAATCCGAAGCATGACTAGGCTTCAAATGTCACATCAGGGACAATAGCTGAGTGCTCGCCGATGGAACTATGAAACTTATACTTGGGCCTGACAAAGCTCAGTTAGTCGCAGGTTGTACCTTTTCTCTTTACTATGGTTTTGACCTTGATTACATATGGTCTGATTCCACTAGCAGTTAGTATGACAAAAAATATTGGATTCCAGGCCTATCAAAACTACACCTGTCTCTATGTAACCTCACATGCAAATTTGTAACAGTCTGGAGCATTGCCTCCAAACAAATGCCCTGTGTTTCTTTATCAGGACTAAACACTAGCATGTCACCCACTTAATTAACAGTGGATAGAGTGCTCTGCAATGCAGAGCAGCTGGATGCATTTTGTAATACTAAGAGGTGCAAAACTTTAATCTCTGGTATTATTCGCAGTAATGGTCCATCAGCCATTAAGGCAAAATTATAATGCTCTGCAAATTGTATTTTTAAGCAGCAACCTGAATCAGTTTAATACAGCAACAGGGCTTGCAGTAGGCTGCATTGTATGAAGAATAAAAAGGATAAAGCTTTGATGCCCGGCATTGTTGATTGCCTATAATGTTGGATGATTTACGAAAAGAGGGAAATAAGAAAAGGGTACAGTAGGGATATTCTGAGCATTCAGGCACAGATATTAATCAATATGTGTGTGTGTGTGTGTGTGTGTGTGTGTGTGTGTGTGTGTGTGTGTGTGTGTGTGTGTGTGTGTGTGTACATGTGTGTTGGATAATGAATAAGGGGGATGCCTTTGCCAGTGTGATGTATGGTCTGCCCATGATGCTTACCACCAGAAAGTGCTGAGTTGCACTAGTGGTAAATACCTATAATTCAGACATGCAAATTACACAATGATCCCCCATTTATGTTCCAAAATGTGCATGCTGATTGGGCAGCGTGCCCATTGTAAATCCCACAATATACCACTGGACTTTTTTCCATTGGTATAAAGTGTCCAAAACCTTTTTTTTTTAATAAAGAAAAAAAATGAAAAAAATGGAGCAACAGAGACTTTCTTTTCTCTGTTGCTTCCATTTCAAAGCATTGATGTACTGGGTATGCGTAGGAAAGCAAGACCCATACGCATGTGCAGTACATCAATACAAGGAAGCAGTATACTACCACTGGCGGAAGAACAGTAATGCGCCATTATACAAAGACATTATTTAAGAAAAGTAAGTATTTTTTCTTAAATAATCTCATTGTATAATAGCAATAACTGACTCTGTGGTTGTAGTATATTGAAATTTATCCACTGTTGGCTTTATTTAATCACTCAGGCTACGGCCTCATGATTAAACCATGCTAACCATGGGTAAATCTTCAATATACTACACCACGTCATCAGTTATTGCTTAATTAGCTGATAAAGAGGCCTTTTCTCACTGTGGTTGAAATATTTCTGAATCACATTTTCCACAATCGTGGAAACAATACCTTTTGGCTGCAATTCCTACTGCTTGCAGTGAGTTTGTTTCTGAATACCATAGCCTGTTTCGTCAGTTTAGCTTATCAGACCCTGAACTGTGATGTTCAATATTGTTACTGAATACAGGATTTCAAGGTTGTAATGCAGGTTTAATTCCATATTTAGTATGTCTGTAAAATGACAGCATACTGAAAATGCAGCTACCATCACAGATTCTTCTCCAGGAATGAGCTGAGAGCAGTATGCATTGCAGATATTAAGAATTCTTAACAGTGCAAGCACATCTACACATATATAAATATATACATTGGGAAGATGTAAATAGAAACACTATTATTACAGGGACACTCTGGCTTGTGTCTACTATGACAGAAACATTTCTGTTATAATGGAAACTTTGAAGATGTAAATGGAGTGCTCTTAAGATGGGCTCCAGGTTTTAGGTAATCTGGCTATCTAATATTCTAATTTGATTTCATATCAGAAACAAAGTTATTTAGTAAATTATACACAGTGCAGGCTAAGAAATAAAGAAGCAACTTGTTATTAATTTAGCTCTTTCTTTACACGTGTTTCTTGAGGCATTATATAACTTCATTAATTGCTCCACTCCTGCACCTCATATTGATTATAGGGAAGTGTTATTCGATCAATAGAGTGGTAAACTTGGAATGATTTAATGCCTGTTCAGCTGTGTATCATTTAAGGGCAGGTCTCAGTTGACTGAAGCAAAGAAATGATTATTGAGACCGAGCACCATGTCACCTAACAATTATGATGTTGGGTAGTTCAGGCTTTTTATTAGAATATTATGGCAGTACTTGATGTCAGAGGTGAGCCATGGTTAGACACAAAATAGGATGGCCATAAAGCTTGAGTACTCAGTCCAGCTGATTCTGCTCAAAGTTAGAACTTACTAGTCCATGTCTGTGGTCAATAGTGTAAGACACATTTCCATTTCTGAGAAACAAGCCTGTCAGTTTTCTGAGACCCATTGACAAAAAAAAAAAACAAAAAAAAAAAAAAACAGTGATTTAAGGCTGACTGCAGACTCAGCAGTCTCAAGAAGGTGACCATAAACTGAAACAAAAAATAGATACTTTAGAACTGCAAGCCATGATCTATGCTATGAATGAGATACTGAAAACTGTTAATGAAGATATGTACATTATCAGGCAGGCAGAAGTTGAGCAAAAACATCAGACTGAAGATGTGCAATGTTCATCAAACAGTCCACTGATAAAAACAGTGAGCAATATGACAAAAGTACAGCACAGTTACAGAAAATGGGGATTAAGGAAAATATTACTTACCCTGCAATCACAATGGCAACATGGCATGGTAGAAAAAGAAAAGGGGAGGAAGTAATGGAGTTCATAAATCTTTTTCTGCTTGATCATCATAATACTTAAGGAGTGATGAAAACTCTGGTAGGGAAAGTCCACGCTGCCATTATGGCAAGGTTGAAAAAGGTCTAAGGGCAGAGATGGATATGAGGGCTCTATGAAAAACATAAACTTAACAGCCTTTGCATTAGATAAATCTTTACCAGATGATAACATACAAGACAAGAGAAAGTTGTTCATGGTTTGCTGAAATCCTTTGTGCCTACAAAGAGGTATTTCCAGAAATCATAAACATACATAACATGTTTTAAATGCATGAACACTAGCATGCTTCATGTAACAAATATCAGTCTCTCTCTCACTGAAGATTCCTGAATTGCTGACACCATTTCTTACTGACCAAGCAGTTGATTTTGTAGCTGTAACTCACAACAGTTGTAGGGTGAGTTTTTCCTGTTTACAGCCAGCACAGACTATCATTTTCTATTTTACACTTTGTGGGTCTTTCTCATGTATGCTTGTAGAACTGTCCACCTATGCCTCTTTGGAGGAAGGAAGTTATGTAGATTTGATCTCCCCTTTGGACTAGGAAGAACAGACCACAAAAGTTATAAGACTATGATTTTATTGAAGTTAATTTTGTCATTTGGGACATTTAGGTACTGCATCATTACCCTATTTATAAGCATCTTTTCTGGAGTTTTTTTCATGCAGTTGAACTGACTCCTATGTTTGTACTATGGTGCTCTACAAAGTACCTATAATGCACTCAAGAATCATGGAGTTTTAGGATTTATTTTATTTCATTATTACTCATTTTATTGTGATTCAACTCAGTGATATGAAGTCACTTATCTAAAGCAAAATAGAGTGTTTTTTTTAGACTTTGCCCCATTACACCACATTACTTAAATAAATTATCTCTTTGGTTGTCCTAATTTTATGGAAAGAGGCTTTATCTTGGTGAGATAAGTCTTGCTAAAATAAGCCTATGGTAAGCTAAACGCTTCCATACTTTTGTACATAGTTCAATACACCCAGGTGGAAGGTATAACCATACACCCCATTTGCTGATTTGGTTGTCAGATTTAACCAGAATTAATGTGTGCTTCCATCCCTGACTATGTAGGAGGGGGTCCTTTTGATTGGAGTCATTAACACTGTCCAGTCAGTGGGGATAGAGCTTAGTCAGGCTGTGTACATGTGTTTTATTCAGCCTTTAACTTTCTCTGTTCTTTTGCAGTCAGTGCTTTGTATAAATGTACATAGTTCAGCAGTATGTGTCTGTTTCTTACTCTGACACATTCTATTTTTTGTTTCCTTTAGTCTTCAAAGAATGTTAAATTATAATAATCATTTGGTTTTTGGTAATGTGTAGTCAAAGTATGAGCCAATTAATAACTGTAGATGGTATGTGTGCCTGAGGCAGTGGCAACTATAGACAGAAGAAATATGAAGGTTAGGCTGGGCTGACAAACTTTTTTACAGGAAACCAAATGAATCATAGAATGATCATGAATAACTTAAAATACCTAACTACTTTACAACCCATAGCTGTACACAGAGGGAAGGCGAGCAATACTTTTGAAGTTGAATATCCAGACTGGCTAAAGATTAGTTAATGGCATGGCACTGAAATGGAATGGGAAGCTGTCAGTGTCCAGTCCTTTAAGACAACTCTTCTTATGCATTCTTGCTATGGAACTGGCACTGACTGACTACTTCCTTTCAATATTTTTTTTTTCATTTCTTTTTCCAGGGAGAGACAGACAGATTGATCAACACTGACCACCATTCATTAAGTGTAAACTTCAGCACAGCCCTTAATGAACAACTGGACACATCAAGAGAGTCTAGGGAGGCTCATAATAAGCTTGCTGCTTAACTGAGTGCTTGTCTACAGCTGTAATGTGAGTAGATGTTTAGAGGGCTCTGCACCTGTGCATGACTTTGCTCTTTAGGGAAGGACAGGGAGTTATCTGGATTTGAATCATTAAATTAGAGGCAATATATGGATGGTCACAAAGTAGGGTGTGTCACTGTGGAGAATAAACCCCATACTGTTTAATAATCAGGCTTGTCACCAAATTCATTCCCTGATCAAAAAATGTTGAGTAGGTTGTGCAGGTTTTTAAGGAAGCAACCGTCTTTTATGGGAGATTCTCAAACTGTAGGGCAAGGATTACATACAAACCAACAGAAAAGGGAATACTGCTCTACCTGAGGCACAGATAGGAGCCTTCAGAAAATTATACTGAATGCTACTTCAGAAAGGTATCATTTTTGAGCAGATATAAGATATCAGCAAGCAGAACCAAAGTATAATCTCACTTTTAAGTCCACTATAGCAAGCTAGTTTTTAATGAAAATATTGGTGCTGCGGTAGCGTTGTCCCCTCACAGTTAGATGTTGCCCATTCGATTCTCAGCTAGAGCATCTTCTGTGTGGTGACATGCATGAATGGGCATTCCTTCGTTGAAGGTTATGCGTTAGGCCCAGCAAGCCAGTACGTAAAAATCTACTGCCAATCATTAGCAGACCGGAGTTCCACTGTGGTGACCCCTAACTGGGAAAAGCCAAAAGTTATTGGGGGTTAGGAGGGTGGCTGGGCAAGCATTTGATACACAAAATTTAAGTTACACAGATTGACTGTGTCATCACAACTGTGAAAATTCCTGTTGGTACAGCACACAACAGACAGAAGGGAATTTAGAATTCACCATTGAGGATTTATGAAAAAGTCTAATATTCCCATCCAGGAATTCAGGAATTGAAGGAAACTTTAACCCTATTCATGGTGGGACTACCTATGGTCAGTGATGGGATTTTGCTAGAAGGGCAGACGTACATTCTAACATAAAACAGAGCACGCTACTTATGGCCACTAGCTGGTTTAAGAACAATTTAAAAGGTCTACAGAGTTTCTCAAAATGTAGAATCTGTACAAATCTCACAAAAATGAAATCCTTCTGTGCAGAAAAATAAATAGTAATGTGAATAGCCTCTTGTGGGTCTATACTAGTACATCGAAAGACATCTCCATCGAACAACTTTTCATCGACATCAAACCATTGCAATTCACTTTTATGATTCGAGGAATTTTTGCCAGGGTAAGGAAGTACTTGGCTAACTCCACAAATTTTCCTTTTCCCCTCAGAGTTGGTATATATAGTTAGGGGTGTGTGGGGTGCACAGCCCCATACTTGCATGGGTCTCATTTAGTGCATTACATGTTTTGTTGTGCTACAGGCCAATTATTTTATTATCCTGGTAAAACTTGTGTGAATTGTGGAAGTGAGTTGCGACAGTTGGGTGTTGATAGAGAGGCGTTTGATGGAGATGTCTTTCGACAAACTAATATAGACCCCCTCTGGCTGACTAAATTTGTAGATGATTGCAAATTAGGAACTGTCATTGAATTGCCCACTGACACAAATGTTCTCCAAGAAGGGCTGACACAGACAAACGACTGGTGTCAGAGCCATGGACTAAAAACTAAATGCCAAGAAATTATAATAGTATCTTTCAGGAAGTCATCCACCCTCAAGAGTTGACCCAGTAGTCAGGGAGTTGAGAACACACATAGACATTAACCTAGCCTTTGACCATCAACTAGTAATGAGGAAATCATTCTATGTTGTACAAGTTATAAACAAAATTATGGCATTTATGTCCAATGAAGTCACTGTTCCACTATGTTCAGCATTCATCAGATCTATCATTGACTACAATGCCCCCTTTGGTGTGTACCTAACCAAGTATATCCAACAACTGGAACATCCACAGAAGTTCTTCATTAAAAGAATACAGGCCATAAGTCACATGTTCTATGCAGACTGCCTCAAGGCTCTATCCCTGTATTTTCTCTGCTACAGGGTACCAAGGGGAGATCTATGCCTGGCATACAAGGCGTTATCAGACCCCACTCTGATGGAAGTCCTTCTTAGATTTATCAAGGGCACCAGAACTTTTCAGAGATTTGAAATGCATGGCTAGGTTTTAAAAGGCCCTTGTCATCATTAGCCTAGTAGAAACGTATGAACCTATAAGCACTTTTGACTATAAAAGTCTTCATCAAAATAAAATGCTACTTCACATGCATTCACCTTTATAGCAAATGTGTACACCCACATGACCAATTAATTTTAAACCCCTCCCTCTCCCTCTTTTAAGTACATATTTTAAAATCTCTATTATAGGTTCATAGGTTCATACTAGGCTATCTGCCCTAGGGCATTTATAAGCCTAGCCAGAGTTGTGTGGCTTTCACCACCCCTTAGGTTGAAGAATACTATACCCATTAGTTTGCCGTGCCTCTGTCCAGCAGTGATGCAGAGATGATCCCCAGTGTAAACCTACGATCTCCCATCCACTGGTCAAGATTCCTCTTGAACAGAGCCAGTGAGGTGCTCTGTCTCACATGGACCGGGATTCTGTTCCACAGCATAGGGAGTCTCTGGGTGATGAATCTCTCCCTCCAGCACGTCCTATTTATATCCGTGTTGAGGTTTAAGTCTCTTGCTCTTGTGGCTCTAGTGGATTTGGATTTTTTGAGGTGGAGCATGTCCATTAATTCCGGGTTGGACATGGCCTTGTATGTCAGGCACAGGTCACCTCTGAGCAGACGGTATGCTACTGAATAGAGCTGGAGTTTCTTCAGTCGGGCAGCATATGGCATATTTTTGAGCCCCTTTATCCTTTTGGTGAGGAACTTTTGGGGTCTTTCCAATTGCTGCAGGTGTCGGGTAAGATATATTCCGAATGGGGCATTGTACTCAATCATTGGTCTGATAAGTGAAGAGTACAGGGGAACAATGACCTCCCTTGATCTGGATGTGAATCCCTTCATAATCAGGTGGGCAATGTAGAAGGTCCTCCTAACCACTTTGGCAATGTGAGTGTCAAAAGAAAGGTTACTGTCAACTTGGGTCCCCAGGTCCCTGATAACCTCTTCTGTGCTTAATGGATTGCCACCTATGTGGTAACTTGGGGTTACCTTGTTTTTACCAAAGGGTATGACTATACATTTTTTGGTGTTTAGCTTAAGGCCATGGCTCTGGCACCAGTTATCCGTTTCTATGAGACCTCTCTGAAGGATATCTGTGTCTGATGGATTTTCAACTATGGCACCCAGTTTGCAGTCATCTGCAAACTTTGTCAGCCACAATCCTCCTATGTTTGCCTGCACTTCTGAAAAGTAGATGCCGAACAAGAGGGGGCCCAGGACTGAGCCCTGTGGGACACCGCTTGTGACCGGCTTGGAGTCTGACATGGCACCAGCAACTCTAACCCTGTGGGTTCTGTCCTTGAGCCAGTTTGCAACCCATCTTGTGACATATGGGTTTACATTTAAGCTGGTGAGCTTTTCTATGATACCCGAGTGGGGTATTGTGTCGAAAGCTTTTGCATGGTCAAGGTAGGCTGTGTGAACTGCCTTACCCTCATCAATGGCCTTGGTGACCATTTCAAAAAAGTCGACCAAGTTCAAGAGGCATGATCTGCCCTTGACAAAGCCTAATTGGGTAGGATCCAATGTCTGTAGGTCCCCTATGTCTTTATTTATGAGTTCCATTATGATCCTCTCCATAGCTTTGCAGACCAGGCTTGTTAAGCTTATGGGGCGGTAATTACCAGGGTCCATAGAAGCACCGCCTTTGTGGAGTGGGACCACAGTTGCCGTACGCAACTCTTTGGGTACGTATCCTGTGGTAAGGCTAAGATTAAACAGCAGCCTTATGTGTGGGTTTAGTTCCTCATTGAGTTCATGTAGCACACAGCCGGGGACACCATCCGGTCCCATTGATGCTGTGTTTTTAGCTTTAGAGAGAGCAGCTCTCACCTGGGCATTTGAGATGATTGGGAGGCTACACTCTGCTGGGATAGATATTTCTCCTTTTGGGGGGAGGGAGGGGAGAAATTTTCACTGAACCTGTCTGCCAGTATGTTTGCAATGTCTGTGCGTTCAGTGATTTTTGTATCATTTTGGACTAATTCTGAGCATATCTGGGAGTTTCCACCCAGATTTCTAACATAGCTAAAGAAGGCCTTATAATTGTCTTTTGAGTCCTTGGTGATTTTTCTCTCAGAGTTGGCCTTGGATGATTTTGTGAGTGATCGTAGTTTTTTACTAGTATTGATCAGAGATGTCTTCCCTTTTAGGGATTTTGCTCTATCTTGTAGTAGCTTTCTCCTCTTGTTGTAAAGTTTGTTTATGGCTGGGGTCCACCAGATCGGGCGCTTGCCTTTGGTGGAAAGGGTCTTTATTTTATTTGGGATTGCTTGATCCATGCAATCCTGGAGGTGCTCGTAGAAAGCATTTGTAAGGGATTCAGCAGTGTGGGTTGTGGTTTCCAATGGCTCAGGGGCCTTGAAGGATACCACACCAGTCTTAAGAAGTGTGAAGTTGGCTTTTGAGAAGTTCTTCACTGTGGTTTTTTTGTGGGGGGGGGGGGCGGGATGTGGATCTCCAGTGAGATTAGTTTATGGTCTGATCTCACCAATGAGGGATATACTTCCGGTGTGGAGCATTTTGTCCCCATGTTTGTGATGATCAGGTCTAGTACATTTTCACCTCTTGTGGGAATGGTGACAAGTTGTTCCATAGTATTTGAGTTTATGAACTCCAGGAACTTTTGGGCTAGGGTATTGGGGCTTGAGTAATGTTCCCAGTCTATGTTTGGGTAGTTGAAGTCACCCAATATGATGGTGTTTGGAGAGACATTTATACTCTCCAGTGTCTTCAGGAAGGCTGTGTGGAGTTCCTGAGTTTGAGAGGGTGGCCTGTAACATGCTACAAACTGTAGAGCAGTTTTGCCTATGGTTAATTGCACCTGAATGGTCTCTGATGCTTCGTGAGTTGCCACCAGCCTGGAGGTGTGGGTATCCTTGATGAATATGCATACACCCCCTCCTTTTGTGGTACGGTCCGGGTTTTGGGGCCGGAACGCATGACATGAGGTAAAACCTGATAGTGCCGGGGTGCTCTCAGGAGCCTTGAACCAGGTTTCAGTCACAGCACAGACATCAATGTTCTCCATGCTGAGGAGGGCTTCGAGGGCGTGCATCTTGAGATTTAGACTTCTGGCATTGAGCAGCATTACCCTTAGTTTTTTTCCATTATTGTTTTCTAGGGCGGTGGGTTTAGAATTTGAGCCTTGTCTAAAAAAGGCACTATGGGGGTGGCAAGAGCCTTTGCCAATATCCGGAAACCCAGGGGTGACAGGTGCAAGTCGTCCCTTGCGAAGCAGCGTGGCTTGTCAAGCATGTCATTCCAGCCAGACAGACATTGGATACCCTTAGTATGACACCAGAAATTAAGCCAATTATTAAAACTGATCATTTTGTCTCTGTATTGTGGCATCATTCTTGGTGAAGGTAGGATACTGCTCAGGGTCAGGGTCATACCAGCCTGGGCTACATAATCTTAGAGCTCCTTTATGTCTCTTTTCATGTAGTCCAGGGAGGTATGTCTCAGGTCATTCACAACGGCATGGACAATGACTGAGTCATACTTGTACTTGCTGTGGAGTGACCTGAGTGCTTGTGTTATGTGGCAGATTCTAGCGCCCCACAGGCATCTTACTGTGACCCTCTCCTTGTTCAGTCTGGTGAGTAGGACGTCAGTGTGTCTGACTATGGAGTCACCTATGACAAGTGTGTCTGGCATTGTGTTTGGCCTTAAGGGCTGTGACTGATTTGCACACTGACTTTGTGATCTATGTGTTGCTTGTGTTATGTCATGAGGTAGCAGTTGTTTGGGTGTCTGCTTTGGAGGCCTCTGCTGTTTTGGTAGATTTTTGATCAGTGCCTCCGGGTATGTCTTTGTGTGTTTATGTGTTTGATTTGTAGTTGTGATAATTCTATGTGAGACTGGGTTTATGGTGTGTGTGGTTACCTTCTCCTCCTGTCTGGTTTTGCCAGTCCTGAGTTGAGAGAGCTCAGCCTCCAGTTTGGCTATATAGTTGCATCTCTTGCATGTATTTGTGTTTTGTGGGAGGAGGAGAGGGTTATCTGTGTACATGAGGCAATTGTAACATTTCCTCAATATTCCCAAATTCACCAGCTGAGCAGGAGAGGACGCTAGCAACTGACCCTTTGACATGCTAGAAGAAATGAAAAAGTTTGCTGTGTAACTGAGTCAGAAATGACCTATAGGGAAGTGGGTACTCAAGGGGGTTTTAAGCTAGTGAAGTACTTTGTATAATATAGAAGTGCTTTACCTGACTAAAAAATGCTTTAGGAACAAGTGCTGAGCTTTACAGATAGAGAATAGACTGTTTAGATTACAAGTAGAGCAGTTCTAAGGGAAAAAATGAAAAGCTGACTTTACGGAGCCAGAAATAGTATAACCTTGTATAACCGGCGCTGCCCGATGGTGCTCTAGTGGCAACTCCGCGCTAAATGCAGAAAAGGCAATAAGTCAGTAGTACAGGCTAGCTCACTTTAGTGGGCAGCCAAACAATTAAATTAAACAGCAAACAAACACTTTTCGATTTGAATTAGACTAATTTCGACTAAAATGCACTTTTAAGTGCAGATAATAAAAAATGCAGTAAATAACTATGAAAACAGTTAAAGCTTGCTCTAGGTAAGCAGTAGAAGGTAAAACAAATATAAAAACAGCAGGATACTTAATCAGGAAAGCAGTCGCTTTTTTTCAGTTCTCTGTAGCCAGGAAGACTCAACAGGACCACGTGGAGCTGTGTCTGAGCAATATGGCTTCAAAAAAATGCCAGAGGCAGATTTTAACCAGGGAACTTCAAAAGAGCTAGAAATGGTCCAAAATGACCAATTACTACAGCTTCTTGTGCTGATGTCACTTCCCTCAAGGACAGGTAGGCTATTCAAGGCTCCCCACTCCCACTGGTGAGCTAAGAAACTTCCTTCTATCCAAGTAAGGCAATGGACAACACAGGTTTGCTTTTTAAAACCGCTTTACAATTAACAACACCATTTAGTCCAGGAGAAACATGAATGTCCCACCAAAATCTGCCATTTTACTTCATGAAATTCAAGTTCATAATCACTATTTCCATTAAAAACTTTAGAAACATGATCAAGAACAAAAAAAAATATATATAAACCGACATAGATGAGTGAATATTTTACTAGGGAATCAATCAATTTGTTGTTTTTTGCATCAATGTGATATTCGTCAATGTGTTTTCTAAAAACTTTATTTTTTTTTCCTACATAATAAGAATCACAAGTTGTCTACTGTCCATAATAAACTACATATGATGTACATGTAAAAGAACCCGATACCACATAGATTCTTTTACAAGAAGGACAATAAACATTAACACCTTCTGCTGTGTATTATGCATACCCCTTTTATTATTTCAAAAAAAACTTCACCTTTGTTGCTTTCTAAACAATTCTTTAATATCTTTCCTTTTTAATTAATAAATATAGGTTTATCTCCCATTAATTTAAAAGCTTCATCATTTCCTACCTGTACATGCCAGTTATTATATATTATGTTCTTAATCACACCACTAAAAAAAAAAAAAAACAGGCGGCAAAGAAACTGACCAATTAATATTCTGTCTCTGAAAATCATGTTTGATAATTTTTTTGTTGTGTCCACTGTCAATAATATTTTGAGTTTTCATATTTTGGTATACATCCATGTGTGTGCGTGTGCGTGTGTGTGTGCGTGTGTGTGTGTGTGTGTGTGTGTGTGTGTGTGTGTGTGTGTGTGTGTGTGTGTGTGTGTGTGTGTGTGAGTGCATTTGTATATCTATATGTATATATATATATATATATATATATAGAGAGAGAGAGAGCGAGCAAGAGGGAGACAGAAAGAGAAACAGACACACACACACACACACACACACACACACACACACACACACACACACACACACACACACACACACACGCACACACACACACACACACACACACACACACACACACACACACACACACACACACACACACACACACACACACACAAAAACATACTGACATGGGGTTATGGAATTCAAGCTTCATGAAGACCAGTAGGTTATAACCTTGACAATATGACAGTGCAACCTATAGATCTATTAACTTCTGAAAAGTGTGAAACAGTGATATAAAACTGCACAACCCACATACAAAACACTTTCTTTTTGCAGCTCATTGTTTCATATAGTCAACTTGTAGTTTACCATATGCTGGTAAAAAAAGGTTTTCTTCATTTCGTGCAACATCTCTTGGTTAACTATCCACCAGTGCACTGTTCTCCTTCTACCTGGTGAACTTCACCCCTGACCTTTCTTACTGTAGCAAAACATTCATCCTCGGTGTTATTATAATGACAAGATGCATGTCCTCTCCGACCTATGATGCATCATGCCTCCAATCTACGCATTGATAGTTCTCTCTTTGACCACCGTAGTGGTAGAAGAGATACAGAAATAGCTAACAATGACTGGCAGACTTCTGCAGTATGTAGCCATGCCTGTCACCATACAAGAAAATTTACAAATGGAAGCTCAGCCGAGGTGCAATTTAAAATTCTGTATGAAGCCTTCCTTGGATGAAAATAAAATGAAATGAAATGGCCATTAACGTTTGTATACCACATTTCAATGTTTAATTGACGAGGTTGTAGCTCAGTAATAGAGCACATGCCTTCTATGTGTGAGGTGCTGTGTTCAATACTCAGCATCGCCATCGCATATTTGGCTCAGTTTATAGAAGCTGCTCTAGGATTAGTGTGCTCTCTCTCTGATCTCTGGAATGAATCCAAATGAAATCCAAACAATCCTTTGAAACCTACAGAAAAATTATATTTTTATTCACTGTACTGCAGTTTTATACTGTGTATTACTAAATTGCCACCTACATTTAACTGTTTTTTTAGCCATTTTAACTGTTTTGCTGTTTCACTGTTTCAACTGTTTGCTGTTTGAGACTATTTTTCCTCCAGTTTGTATTTTCTAGTACTTTTGTATTTTATAGCATAGGCTAGATTCAGTTTTGCTGAATCTAGACTGTTTGGTATTATATGAGCACTAAAACCAGCCATTAAGATGGCCCCCTGCACCCTTGTGGCAGAGGAATGTAGCAAAGGACTATTCTGATTTGAAGATTATTGGAAGAAGGCTCAGTACTGAGCATTTCCACTGGCTGGTGGTTTGCTCGAAAATTGCTTAACTTAGCTTGTTTTTAGATAGGACATTTGCAAGGGCCTGTGCTCAGTTTACAGGAACTGCTCTTGGATTGGTGTGCTCTCTTTGATCTCTGGAGTGAATCCAAATGAAATCCAAGACATCCTTTAAAATCTACAGAAAAAGTAAATATTTGTGTTCACTGTACTGTGCTTTTAAACTGTGTATTACTGGACTGTCACCTATCTAACTGTTTTTAACTGTTTTAACTGTTTTGCTGTTTCACTGTTTCAACTATTTGCTGTTGGCATGTTTTTTTTCCTGTCCATTGTATTTTCTAGTGCTTTCTATTTTATAGTAGAGGCTAGATTCAGATTTGCTGAATCTAGACTGTTTGGCATTATCTGAGCACTAAAACCTGCCATCTTATATTGAGGGCCCCCTGTACCCTTGTGGCAGAAGGGTGTAGCAAACGACTCATGTGAGTTAGAGATTGTTGGAATAAGGCTCAGTACTGAGCATTTTCATTGGCCAGCTTGTTTGAAAATTGCTTAACTTGTTTTAAAAAAGGGTTCTCACAATTGCTATAAAAGTCCCATCGTTTCCATGGATTTGCACCTGTTTTAATACAGCTCCACAGAGTTTGGTGTGCTCTCCTAACTTCATCTGAGTAATCCAAGGCATTTGTTTGCTCAAAGGGCACCTTCATGCCACAACGCTCAGTGGAGGTAACCATTGGTGGTTATAGACACCAAAGCTAAAGTATATTTATTCTCCCTTAGAAGCTGCCCATGCTCCAACTGAGGAGACCCTTAAATTGTGCTTAGCTGTTTGGAGATCACCTCAGCTGGGCATTCTAGAGTATTTGTCATTTTAACTGACATCTCCTAATCCGTAATAGGCTCATACCCCTTGAGAGCCCCAGTAGCATATACCCATTAAGCCCCTAATTAAACTACATTCTTCCTCATTAAAGTAAGCAAATTTACATCTAGTATTATGGATGGTCAGTTTTCCTCCATTTCTCCTGCCAGCCTGATTGACATGGGAATCCTGGGCAGTGTAGTAACTGTACGCCGACAACCCACTACTCCTAAACCACTCAAAGTAAATTTATGAGAGATGCATATACACTAAGTATTTGGAATCCTGCCTCTCTCATTCACAGAACAGTAACACTGAAAAGGTTGTCAGCCCACATTCTACACCTGCACAAACCACGCTCTCAACACATAAACCATCATACGTGGTGGTTCTCACCAAAACGTACCTAAGCATCAGAGACCTCCAAAACACAACATGCTATGCCTACAGCACTCAGTACACATAAACCCACAAGCACAAGTGTCTCACCAAACAAGCCTCTAAGGCAAAGCACATCTAAACAAAATTTGTTGGTCATAGACAACGCCATAGTAAGATAAACAGATGTCCCACTCACTTGGCCGGACAAGGAGAAGGTTACAGTCTGCTGTCTTTCAGCTGCCAGGATCTGCCAGATCACACATGCACTGATGTCTAACCACAACCTAGCCTTGAGCAGTATACTACCTTCACCCAAGATAATACCCCAGTATAAACAAAAAATTACTGACTTCAACAATTGGTCTAGTTTCTGGTGTCATTCTAAGGAGATTCAGTACCTGTCAGCCTGGGATGACATGGTAAATATACCATGCTGCTTTGCCAGAGATGGTCTTCATCTGTCAACTCTCGGATTTCAGTTACAGGCTATGGTTCTTGCCTCCCCCATAGTGCTTTTTTTAGGTAATGTCACAACAACAAAATTCCGGAAGTAAAATATCTTCTAAAAGCAACCTCAAAGTTATGCTGTTAAATGATAGGAACCTAAACCGAAAACTGCACTCACTGGAAGCTGACCACATCTTATCAGATGTTGACATCTCTGCAGTCACAGATACTTGATTTAAGGCTATGGAAAGCACCTCGTCCATACCAGGTTATAATGCCTGCCACACATTCAAACCACAAACTGAAAGTGCAAGAACTAAAGGAGGTGGAGCATTAATATTCATCAAAGATAAATATACATTTAGACTGATTAAACAAAACTATTCTCTTGAACTAATCCAGATCCAATTGACTGTAGGTAAGACCCCTCTCCAAGTTATTGCCAGTTATAGGACCCCCTCCATGAACCAGGATACTCATACTGCATACTTGAATCTACTTGAATCACTCAAGGTTCAACCAAACACACTGGTTTTAGGTGCCTTTAACTACCCATCCATAGATTGAGTAAATTATGCATGTACTAACACACTTGTCCAAAGGACCCTGGACTTCAACTCCAGTACCCCATAAAAGTTTGTTGATACCACCACAAGGGACCAAACATTCTGAATCTGGTGCTCACTAACATGGGTGATCGTTGCACCACCATATGTGTATGGTCCTCCCTAGTGAGGTCTGATCATAAATCAGTCTTATTAGAAGTAACAATAACATGTGACCCCCCCCCCCCCTTAGCAGCAATTAGACTAAAAATCTTCTCCAATGCCAATTACAACCTAATATGTGATGGCATTAATAGCTTCATAGCTCCTGCCCTCACTGATCGCATGGACACCTATACCAGGATTTACACCAATGTCTTGTTTAAGCATCTATACAAATCTGTTGACTCAGCCATACCTGATAAGACCAAAAGAAGATCCTCAAGAAAGAACAAGCCTGCCTGGTGGATATCTGCCATTAACAGATTATGCAATAAGAGAAAGAAATTGGTGTCTAAGAACAGGAAGGAACAGTCTCTGAATTGGAACCTTTATCTCCTCGGCTTAAAAAGCAAGTAAGGCACCTTGTAAGACATTATACAGCTAACTATGAATCCAAATTAGCCTCCTTTGCAAAGGATAATCATAAGGCTTTCTTTAGCTACATCAAAATCCTTAAAGGAAAAGCCCATATCTGCACAGAACTGGTTGTGAATGGCACCCCGAACACACAGAAATAGCCAACCTGCTAGCTGAGAGGTTCAGTGAAAGCTTCTCCCCCCCTGTCCCCACCACATATCCCCCAAAACATCCCCTATCACCTACCCTCTACCTAGTATCTCCAAGGCGCAGGTCATAAATGTTCTCTCCAAAGCACAGCCTGTATGGGACCTGATAATATCCCAGGCTGTGTTCTAAATGGATTAAAACAGGAACTAGCTGCACCACTGAGTACTCATTTTAACCACAGTCTAAGCACTGGTTTGTACCTGAATGGAAAACAGCAACCATCATCCTGTTACATAAAGGGGGCAACTCCACTGACCCTGGGAACTACAGACCCATAAGCCTTACCAGTCTAATCTGCAAGGCTATGTAAAGAATAATCATGCACAGTATAAACAAAGATAGAGGAGACCTTCATGCTTCACTGAGTAAAGAAAGATTTGGAAGAATGGTGTTAATGGTATGCATTCCTTTATGGATCCATTGAAAAATATTCTTCCAGAGATTGGTATGAATGACCCTTGTAGACACTTTGGATCTGGCAACCATCTTTTTACTGTTTGTATTATGACCTGTTTGCCATTGTATATCAGTAAGTTTATTTTTTATGTTTGAGTCTCTGCTTGTTATGTGCTTACTATTAAGATAATGTAGATAAGCCCAGTAATCGGTCTAGGCGGATATTGCTAGGGATGACTTAGCTAGATAGTCATATGTTTAAGTATATTGTCTGCCTGAACAGTTTGTGCTTTTTCTTTTTCCTTTCACACGTATATATTTTTCTCCATATTTTATTTTTAAATGTACCATTGTACTTCTTTTTGTAAGTAAATTATTTTTACTTATTTATTTACCCATAAAAGCTTCTAGCTAATTTATTGATTTGTTTATTTATTGATAAAATGGGTGGTATTTACTATGAATGGTGACTAAATGCTGTTATCTACTTCTGATTAGCAAGACTGCTATGATTTAGATTACCATTTGTGTTTTTAGCTATTTGTTTTTTTCAAAAAAAGTGGAACAGTAACTGGAATTAGTACATTAGATAATCATGTAATCTAGAGTTCTTGGTCCATCGCCTTCCATGAAAAGTAATATCTGTGTGTTTGTGTGTGCGTGTGTGTGTGTGTGTGTGTGTGTGTGTGTGTGTGTGTGTGTGTGTGTGTGTGTATGAAATATTTTATTCAAAATAGCAGTTACTGGAGGAAGGGAGCACTAGAATACACTGAATACAGAGGAAAGTGGAAAAGGAGCCTGAGAAGCTTGGCCTCAAACTCCTGACTTATCAGTATTTAGCATAAAGCCACTTCTTGGCTATAGATGGTGTGGGTCCTTAGTTCAGTGCAACATTGCACATTTCCTGCTTGCTCCTGAGATTAGGCTTCAGTTTATGAACTGTTATTTATTGATTTGTATGTACATTTTTTATTTTATTTGCATGCTGCCAGTAATGTGAATCATAAGACCATACCCCCACTGTTTTTGTTTTGGTGTTAATCTTAGTGGCCTTGAAACTGCCTGCCCCTCTTGTAAATTTGTGTTTGGATACTCCTTCTGGGCCCATCTCATTTGCTCACTCAACTGAGTGCAGTGAGATCATATTCTGATTTCAGGCACTCCTACTGTGTACAAAGAGACCATCTGGGAAACAAATTAAGCTTGTTTCCTGCCTTTCCTGTTAAGTGGTATAGACTATTTGTAGGCTTCTGAGCCCCCAAGCCCTTCTGTGTTGGAGGGAAGCCTTCTAGCCTAGTTTTTTTTCTTATAACTAGCCAGTTTTCTAGTTTCAGCACTCAAATCTGTTTCTTTGATCTCAGCACTTGTTCAGGAAAAAAAAATTTCATCTGCTTTTACTGTACTTGTGTTTCTACCTACTTTATTTTACTTTTGCATCATCTTAAAAGTACTCATTTGTATTTATTACTGCTTGGTGTAACTCATTCTAACCCTTTTGGTTTAAACACTTGGGCTTTGGACCAGTTGTTTTGCACTGAGAGGGTTTGTGGTCTGCACTGTAGTGGCAGAACAGGTAGCTTACATCCTTCTAGGTTGGGAACTGCTGATTGAGGGCTCAGTGTCTGTTATTCTAAAAGTGCATTAATTCTGGTTTAAGCACTTGGGCTTTCAGGCCAGTTATTTTACATTAAGAGGGTTCATGGTCTGCACTCTTGTGGGAGGAGAGGCTGGACTCTGCCCTTCTGAGCTGGGAATTTCTGGTTAAAGGCTTATAGTGCATGCATATCTGAACTGCTTCTTACTGAAGTTGGTGCACTTTGTTTGCTGTGGTATAGACTGGATTCGGGCCTGCTGGATCTAGCTTTGTTTGTGTAACTTGAGCACTAATCCAGGCATTCTCTAAAGTATTCAATTGTATTTATTACTGCTTGGTAGTAACTTGATTAAAGTGTAGCTATCATTCTAAGTCTTTTGGATTAAGCACTTGGGCTTCAGACCAGTTGTTTTACATTAGGAAGGTTTGTGGCATGCACTGTGGTGGCAGGACAGGTAGCTTTCATCCTTCTAAGTTGGGAACTGCTGATTGAGAGCCCAGTGTCTGTTATTCTTAAAGTGTATTAGTTCTGGTTTAGGCACTTGGGCTTCAGGCCAGTTATTTTACATTAAGAAGGTTCGTGGTCTGCACTCTTGTGGGAGAAGAGGCTGGACTCTGCCCTTCTGAGCTGGGAATTTCTGGTTAAAGGTTTATAGTGCCTGAATATTTGAACTGTATCTTACTGAAATTGGTACACCTTGTTTGCTGTAGCATAGACTAGATCCAGGCCTGCTGAATCTAGCTTTGTTTATATGCTTGTTGTTTGTTTGCTTGTTATTTCCCTGGAATGCTAATTCCACCTAATACGGCTTCTCAGCTTCTGTGGATCACTAGTGATATCTGCATTGCTTACTGTACTTATTTCCTTGTTTCACTTGAAAGAAAGTTACTGTTTGTCGTTTTTGCATTTAAGTTACCTGTAACACATTGCACTTAAGTTACCTGGCACTTGCATGCTAAAGCAATTATATGTCAGCACTAAAAATTAAAAGCACTACACCCTCACTCCCCACTGGCCCTTGTTTTCAATTATTAAGGAATTTCCAATATTATTCTAGCATGTCCAAATGTCAGTTGTCAACCTCCTCTCCGGTCCAGCTGGTGAATCTGGGAATCTTGAGGCAATGTTACAACTGTCTCATGTACACAGACAACCCTCTCCTCCTCCCAACAAATTCCAACACATGTGAGAGATGCAACCATATAGCCAAACTGGAGGCTAAGCTCTCTCAACTCAGTACTGGCATAACCAGTCAGGAGGAGAAGGAAACCACACTCACTACAATTCCAGTGTCACATAGACCTATCACGACAGCAAACCAAACACATAATCACACAAAAACATACTCGGAGGCTCTAAATAAAGATCTGCCTAAGTAGCAGAGACCTCCAAAGCAGACACCCAAGCAACCGCTATCCCAAAACAAAACACGTGCAACACATATCTCACAAAGCCAGTGTGCCGAACAGTCACAGCCCTTAAGACTAAACAACACACCTGCTACACTTGTAATAGGTGACTCTATCATCAGGCACACTGACGTCCCACTCACCAGGCTGAACAAGGAGAGTGTCAGGTGAGCAGCCTGTCGGGCGCTAGGATCCGCCACATAACACAAGCACTCAGGTCACTCCAAGGCAAGTACAAATATGACTCAGTCATTGTCCATGCTGGTGTGAATGACCTGAGATGTACCTCCCTGGACTACATGAAAAGAGACATAAAGGAGCTCTCTGAGCATGTGCCCAGGCCGGTATGACCCTGACCTTGAGTAGCATCTTACCCTCACCAAGAATGATGCCACAATATGAAGACAAGATGATCAATTTCAACAATTGGCTTAAGTACTGGTGTCATTCAAAGGGGATCCAATGCCGGTCAGCTTGGGATGATATGCTCGACAAGCCACAATGCTTCGCTAGAGACGGCTTGCATCTGTCACCCCTGGGCTTTCGGATATTGGCAAAGGCTCTTGCTACCCCTATAGTGCCTTTTTTAGGCAAGGCTCAAAAGACAAACCCACCTCCATAGGTATCACAAGGGATAAGAAACTAAGAGTAATGCTACTCAATGCCAGAAGTCTAAACCTCAAGATGCACACACTCGAAACTCTCCTTACCATGGAGAACATCGATATCTGTGCAGTAACAGAAACCTGGTTCAGGGCTCCCGTGAGCACCCCAGCACTACCAGGCTATACCTCATACCATGCTTTTTGACCCCAAAACTTGGACCAAACCACAAAAGGAGGGGGAGTATTGATATTCATCAAAGATACCCACACCTCCAGGTTGGTTGCAAAGCACGACGCATCAGAGACTATCCATGTGCAACTAACAGTGGGTAAAACTGCCTTCCAGTTTATAGCCTGCTACAGACCACCCTCCCAAACCCAGGAACCCCACTCAGCCTTTCTGAGAACACTGGAAAATATGAAGGTCTCTCAAAACACCATTATATTGGGTGACTTCAACTACCCAAACATAGACTGGGAGCATTACTCTAGCTCCAACACCCTAGCACAAAGGTTCCTAGAATTTATAAACTCAAATGCTATGGAACAACTTGTTACCACTTCCACAACAGGAGAAAACATACTGGACCTGATTATCCCCAACATGGGGACTCTATGCTCCAGACCAGAAGTGTATCCCTCACTGGTAAGATCAGACCATAAACTAATCTCACTGGATATTCACATCCCGACCCCACCCCCTGCCCAGAAAACCACAGTGAAAAACTTCTCTAAAGCAAATTTCACACTCCTCAAAACTGAGGTGTAACCCTTCAAAGCCCCCGGGCCTGTGGAAAATACGGCCCAGACTGCAGAATCCTTTATAAATGCATTCTATGAACACCTTCAGGAATGCATGGATCATGCGATCCATAATAAAACCAAGACCCAATCCTCCAAAGGCAGACTGTCCAAAGTCTGGTGGACTCCAGCCATAAACAAACTATACAATAGAAGGAGGAAGCTACTAAATTATAGAGCAAAATCCCAAAAAGGGAAGGCATCAATGATCAGTATTAGCAAAAAACTATGGGCACTCATAAAATTGTCTAAGGCCAGCTTCGAGAGAAAAATTGCACAGGACACTAAGGATAATCACAAGGCTTTCTTTAGTTATGTTAGGAACCTGGGTGGTAATTCCCAGATATGCTCAGAATTAGTCCAAAATGACAAAAAATACACTGAACCCATAGACATTGCCAACATCCTAGCTGACAGGTTCAGTGCAAACTTCTCCCCCCCACCCCCACCAAAAGGGCAAATATCTATCCCAGCAGAGTGCTGCCCCCCTGACATCTCAGATGCTCAGGTAAGAGCCGCCCTCTCCAAAGCTAAAAACACAGCATCAATGGGACCAGACAGTGTCCCGGGCTGTGTCCTACATGAACTCCAAGAAGAGCTAAACCCAAACATAAAACTACTGTTCAATCTCAGCCTTACTACAGGATATGTGCCCAAAGAGTGGTGTACAGCAACAGTGGTCCCTCTTCATAAAGGTGGTGCCTCAACGGATCCTGGAAACTATTGCCCCATAAGCCTGACTAGCTTGTTCTGCAAAGCTATGGAAAGGATCATCATGGACCTCATAAATAAAGATATTGGGGACCTACAGACACTGGATCCTACCCAGTTTGGCTTTGTTAAGGGCAGATCCTGCCTCTTAAACCTGGTTGATTTCTTTGAAACAGTCACCAAGGCCATTGACGAGGGGAAGGTGGTCCACACAGCCTACCAGGACCTCGCAAAAGCCTTCGATACAATACCCCACTCGGGCATTATAGATAAGCTCACCAGCTTAAATATAAACCCCTATGTCACTAGATGGATTGCAAACTGGTTCAAGGACAAAACCCACATGGTTAGAATTGCTGGAGCCATGTCAGACTCCAAACCAGTTACAAGTGGTGTCCCACAAGGCTCAGTCCTGGGACCTCTCTTGTTCGGTATAAATTTCTCGGAGGTACAGGCCAACATGGAAGGACTGTGGCTGACCAAGTTCGCAGATGACTGCAAACTGGGCGCCATAATCGACTCTCCAGCCGACACAAGCATCCTCCAAAAGGGCCTCATAGAAACAGACAACTGGTGCCAGAGCCATGGCCTCAAGCTAAATGCCAAAAAGTGTATAGTCATCCCCTTTGGCAAAAACAAAGTGCCCACAAATTACCACATAGGTGGTAATCCATTAAGTACAGAAGAGATAATTAGGGACCTGGGGACCCAAGTTGATAGCAATCTCTCATTTGACAACCACGTGGCCAAAGTGGTTAGAAAAACATTTTATATAGCCCACCTAATCATGAAGGGATTCACATCTAGATCAGGGGAGGTCATCGTGCCTCTTTACTCATCCCTCATCAGGCCCATAATTGAGTACAATGCCCCTTTTGGGATGTACCTTACCAGACACCTGCAGCAACTGGAAAGACCCCAAAAGTACCTCACCAAGAGGATCAAAGGGCTCAAACAGATGCCATATGCTGCCCGGTTAAAGAAACTCCAGCTCTACTCAGAGGCATACCGCCTGTTCAGAGGCGATCTGTGCCTGACGTATAAAGCCACGTCCATCCCGGAATTAATGGACATGCTGCACCTCAGAAAATCCAAATCCCATCAAGCTACGTGCTTGAGAGACTTGAACCTCAGCACTGAAATAAATAGGACATGCTGGAGGGACAGATTCATAACCCAGAGGCTCCCTTCACTCTGGAATAAAATCCCAGTCCAGGTTAGGCAGAGTCCCTGATTGACTCTCTTCAAGAGGAATCTTGATGAGTGGATGGGAGATCGTAGGTTTACCCCGGTTATCACTTCTGTGTCACTGTTAGACAGAGGCACAGTATACTAACCTTGAAAAAGGGCATAGCAAAATAAATTTAAAATGGGTGTCGAAAGCCAAACACATTCTGGCTAGGCTTATAAATGCCCTAGGCCAGATAGCCTAGTATGAACCTATGAACCTATGAACCAATGACCATCAGATTACTGTGGGTAGTGAAGCAGATTTACTGTCACATAAACCATCTTGGCATAAAACAGTGAAAATGGACTTGAAAGTGTAAACTCATATGGAACCACTTTAATGGCATTTGTAAAAGATAATTCAATAATACATTTTTAAAACTTCACCACAAATTAGGCTACATCTTTCTTTAATACTATCTGAGTGGGATTTTAAAAGTTTTGAGAGGCACAAAATCCTAATTTAACAGCCAATCGCCATTCACGTTTCCCAATCTCAAAAAGATACAGGAGCATTTGAAGTAAACTGATGCATTTTCCAGTTTCAGCATTGAATATTTGTTACAGCTTGACTGTTTCAGCCTATGAAACCTTTAATAGTTGTTCAGTGGAAACTATTTATGTCATACTCCTGTGATTGTGATCATAAGTTTTTGGTTCATCAAAAGTGTGGTAATTCAATGTTCAGGCCAGAAAGCACACATTTTGATACAACATTAATTCCCGAATCTTTACATAATTTTACTTCTTCTAAAACAGGATTGTAAAGTCTGAGACTAACTAAGAATTGTTTTATCGAGGAATGTTAAATTACATTTTTTGTTACTGAAGCATTAAACCTGTTGTATTTACTCAGCTTGCAATTTCCTTTAAATGGATGCTTATAATGTTGTTATCTTTAGAAAATAATGCATAGCTTATATTTGCATTATCTGCATAATTGCTGTTAAAATAATTGATGTAACTAGGAATTCCAGCAAATACCACTTTAAGCAGGGTTGATCCCATTATGACATGGGACCTTAAGGAGCTCCTGCAACAACTGCTTGATTGTTTTAACTGTTTCCCTGGATTATCACTATCTGAGTCCTTCTTGTTAACCCAGAGTCAATCCAGCAGATTAGGAAACTATAATATTCATTATTGATTAATAAATTATGGATGGCAGCAGGTGGTAAGGAATCAAATGCTTTTCAGTGTCCAAAAATATAATTCATGTAGCTGGCCACAATATCTGGATATTATTATTTAATAAAAACAAAAAACTAAAAAAGAAAAAACTGCAGTAACTTCATCAGGGTATGTTTCCTTTTAACAAAGCCATGATGGTTAATATCAGAGAGTACTATGTTTTTTTCCCATTTTCATCTAAGACATATATAATACATCTTTCATACCATTTTACAAGTATTAAGGTGAGACTGGTAGGTCTATAGTTGTTAACACTTTGCTTACTGTCTTTCTTGTATATGGGAGTGACATTAGACCGTTTCCAATATTTCACAGCGGTCACACACATCAGTAAATTGTTAAAGACAATGTACAATACTTTATGTATGTCATCATTTGGATTTGTTTGTACAGTTACTGGAATCTGGAATGGATCCACTAATGTGTTTTTAGTATTTTTTTCATAGTTTTGAAAGAGGATTTAGAAGCTATTTGTTGGCAAAAATCCTTTAGAGTAAAATATTGTTGTAGGACTATTATTTTTCCATGTGTCTTATGTTTATTTATACTCATGAAGCACAAATTTAATTCATCAGCTAATGCCATGAAATTGGGTCTATATTATTTCAGTGAACACTTAAAATAGCAAACACTGTTTAACTGACCCAATAAAGTCGAAATCCCTAAATCTTGAACACACAAAACAGTGATTTTTTCCCCAGGGAAAAAATTGCTGATTCGTAAAAAAAAAAATATATATATATATATATATATATATATATATATATATATATATATATATCCAAACACAAAATAAGGTAGGGGGCTTGGCCACCCACACCAGCAAATGTGGGAGGCTGTGCCCCCCACACCCACCCTACTTAAATATACCAACTCCGGGATCACACTGCATTGGAGGAAATAGCAAAGTCCCAAACACGGCCCAGTGATTTTTTTCCTTAAGAAAAAAAAATCATTGTTCTGTGTGTTCAGGATTTAGGGAGTTCTACTTTATTGGGTCGATTAAACAGCATTCACTATTTTAAGCATTTGGTGAAATAATATAGAGCCTTGAAATCATATAGTATGACACCGTTAAGACAAAGATAACTTATTGCATGCTTTGCTTTTGATTTTAATTGACATATTTTCTGGAAGATTTTTTATTTATGACATTTGTCAATTTTGTTTCATACTTTGTTTTCACAAGTTTAAGTTTTGCTTGAAAATATTTAACGATTTTGTTTAGTTTTGATTTTTTATGAGGGCAGGTTGGATCATTTGTAAAATTGAAAATTCAAATGTTTTTTATGTGCAGTCAGTTTTTGTAGTTTCTTACTCAGCTGGTGAAGAAGCATATTGTTCTTTGAAAGACAGAATACTTTGCAGTATTATCAGTGTTATTCGCTAGTATTGTTTAACCTGAGTTATCATGTTTTAATAGGCTCCCTTTAGTCCATTTAGTAGATTTCAAAAGTCTCTTGAGGAATATATGGTCTCTCTTACTATAGTTGTATTTTCTGACCTATGTATGAATGATGAGCAGCTCTGTTCTTTAAAAGAAATATGGGGTTGTGATCAAATGTTCTCAAAGAAGAATAAATATTTATATTCATATCTGGATGCTCACTGTCAATTGGCACAATCTCTGATAAGCTATTACTCTTTGTTTTAGACTTAATTACATGTTTGAAACCAAGAAAAGAAAGCGTATCCAACATTCATTCTTGACATTTTAATTTGCTGTATAGTTTTTCTGGTATATGTTAGGATTGTTACTTGTTTGAAACCAAGAAAAGAAAGCATATCCAACATTCATTCTTGACATTTTAATTTGCTGTATAGTTTTTCCGGTATATGTTAGGATTGTTTTAACCACCACTTAGTATGATATCTTTGAAGTCAAGACTTTTACCTAAGGCATTTACACATTTGTGGTGTCTAGTAGGGTTTATGGAGGATTTCTGTAAATAACTATTTCTCTCACTGTACCATTAATGCTTGTTCTGTGCATATCTACTATTAACATTTTGAGATAGTTATTGGTGGAAATTAAGTATGAGGAATTATTTTCCATGCAATGCCACCTTTAGAGCTATCTCTTAACCATACAAACATGTAACCTAGGAACATGATATCCTTTCAGTCCTTTGCTTTTACTATGGCCACAAAAATTAAGTTTTCCTGTTTTTTTTTTATTGTCAGTAATTCAAAATGTTTATTTATTATATTGGAAGCATTGTATTAATAAACTTTCAGTTCAGTGTAAGGTCCACTATTTCTTGCTGTGGTGTTTTTTTTTTCCTTTTCAGACATTTTTCACTGATAAAGCTTGTACCATACTAACTCAAAAGTACTCAATAAAATGCAAACATATAGAAATCATATAGTCTTCCCAATATGTGGTAAGGTTGTTTGAATAAAGCGAAAATAATTGCCTTAACCAAGTACTGTATTTATATGCTTTTATATACTGGTAATTATTCCATCTTTTCAACACAATGATCTCACATAGTACTGTATTAATTTTATTTGATTCAAAGAGTTCCAAGGACTGTAAAATAATATTTTCCACATGATTCAACAGGGTTTTCCCCAATTTTATTAGTTCCTACATGAATTATGAAGGATTTTTATTTACTGTTACTGCATAAAAGATTCTCAACTGACTTAGGGATGATGAGTAATTTCAAAACAGGGAGTGATGTAGCTCTTAATCTGTCTTTAGCTTGATTTTACAACTTCCTGCATATATGTTTTAAAGTAGAATCTAAGAGGATAAGTACTTCATTATTTTTGTCTAGGAGTGATGAGTCTTCTTTTTCTAATTCTTTAGGATTCTTGACTGTCACAAGATTAGAGTAAGGTTTTATTTAGGTTTTAGATAGTCGAGGCAGTATTCATCCATGTTTGTATGGTTAGTCTGTTCTTTCTCTACTGAGCTCATATCTGACATTACTTCAGGTTGGAACTCTGGCAGTCATGTTCTCCTGTTGCTGCATAATTACTAATATGTTCTAAATGTGGCATTTTACATAAATCCTCAACGCATGTCTTTTTCAATTTTTTTGATCCTTTGATTTGTTCCTCAGTATCCATGTCACTGTTGTTGTTCCTACATTTTTATTGCACACTGTTTCAATAGTTACCTCAGAACATGTCAGAGTTACCCATTGTTAAACATTTCAGTAACTGTACTACATTCTATTGACAGACTAGAAATGTGTAGGTTAGTTGTTGTTGTTGTTGTATCTTTAGGCTTTTCCCAGTTAGGGGTCGCCACAGCGGAACTCCGGTCCGCTAATGATTGGAAGTAGATTTTTACATGCTGAGTCGCCGGCCCTGATGCACAACCTTCAACGAAGGTATGCCCATTCACGCATGTCTTCACACAGAAGACGCTCTATCTGAGAATCGAACAGGACAAAGTCTTACTGTGAGGTGACAACGCTACCACGGCACCAACACAGCAGTGTAGAAATAAGTAGGTTAGTGTCTATGAAATAAGTTTAGCTGTACATGAATTTTAATAATCTACTTTCATGTTAAGTGTGGTTTTGCATTTTCTTTTCTTCTAATGGAATGAATACATTTTTGCCTTAATTGCAATGTAAGTACTAACTTGTCCTATATTGCAATCTGATCACATGCTTAGTTTTTTTCTTTTGTTCTTTATTTTAGTACCTTCCTTATTTTTATGGGTAGCTAATATTTAAGTTAGAATTATTTTCTTACAATATGAGTAGCTGTTTTAATAAATATACTCCATGAGGTTATAAATGCATGAACATTGAGACAACAACATTACTATAGGTACAGAGTTATCAATTTCTTTACCATTCAGTAAGCCAATTAGGAGTTCACATTTTTTCTCAGTTTGACATAATGCCATGTTTTTTTTTTAATTAAAGCATTGAGTTAATAACATGTTTTAAAAAGTCTTCCAATGCATAACAGCTGAGCTTATCCATTTTGAAATATCTTGTTTTAAAGTAAAAATTACTAGATAATAAACTTGGTCAAATAACTTGAAACTAATTTAAATAGGTCTTGGGTGCAATTCAACAAGACAACAAGGTGTTATAAGATAGCAGAAATCATAGGATCATAGACGTTACTAGGATAATAGCCCTAGGGCCCTTACAAGCCTAGCCAAGTTCTGCCTTTCTGCAATCAGTACCTATTGTCCCTGTTCAAGAGAGGCACAGGTGGTTACCCATCCAATCATCCAGAATAGAGGGCCACAGAGGTGCTCTACTTGACACGAATTGGGAGTCAGTTTTAGAGATCTGTTAACCTCTGGGAGATAAATATGTCCCTCCAGCAGAATCTATTAATATCACACACCAGGTTAAGGTCTTTAAAGCAAGTAACTCATGAGCAATTGGACTTACAGATATGCAGCATTTCCAATAAAGCAGAGTCAGAGATTGCGTTGTACACAAGGCAGAGATTGTCTCTGAGTAGTCTGTATGAAATGGAGTAAAGTGACTGTGATTTCAGCTGATTCACATAAGCCAGTTGCTGAAGACCTTGAAATCTTCTTGTGCGAAACGTCTGTTGTCTATCAAATTGCTGCCGGTGCTTGGAAAGGTACATATCAAAAGGGGCGTTGTACTCAATTATTGGCCTGATGAGGGAAGAGTACAGGGAGGTTATAACTTCTTTTTTTCTGGAGGCAATTCCCTTACTTATGAGATGAGCAATATAGAATGCCCTTCTTACCGCAGTAGAGGCGGGTCTACTTTGATTCAGTAAAAACTCATTTCAATGAATTTCAATTCACCCTCAAAAAATTGCTGAAAGCTCCAGTCACTGAAAACTCATTTCACTGACTGACATTTCGCTCAATGTAAGTACTGTTGGGCAAATAAAACATATATACCATTTTCTCCACTTTAGTGTGATCCAAGAGATAGTATATGTAGTTAGAGGGGGTATGGGGGGTGTAGCCCCCACCTACTTAGCTTTTATATTTATGAATCTCATTTCACTTAAAGCTAACAATATGCCCAATATGGGGGGCTGTGCCTCCCACACACCCACTAACTATACACACTAACTCCAGGATCGGACTACAGTGGGGAAAAGAGCATATATGTTTTATTTGCCCAACAGTACTTACATTTAGTGAAATGTGATTCAGTGAAATGAGTTTTCAGTGATTTGAGCTTTCAGCGATTTGGTATAAGTGTTTTGAAACTGAGTGAAATGAGTTTTCATTGAATCAAAGTAGACCCATGGGGATATAATGATCAAAGGTAAGGTTGCTGTCAACCTGTGAGCTCTAGTCTCTCATCACTGAGTGCATGCTTGGAGTGTTTCTATTGATGTGGTAGTTAGCAGGGTCATCAATGTTGCCAAAAGTGATGATAATACTTTTTTTGCATTGAGTTTAAGGCTGCGACTTTGGCATCAGTCATTTGTTTGTACATGACCCTCTTGTAGGATGTTGACATTATTTTGGAATTCTATGACTGCTCCCAGTTTGCAGTTGTCAGCAAACTTTGTCAGCTACAGACTTTTAGTTTTTGCTTGTGCTTTGGAGAAATAGATTCCAAAAAGTAGAGGTCCCAGGACTGATCCCTTTGGAACACCCTGGTTACAGCTCTGCTGTTGGAGGTAGATTTCCCTGTTTTGATTGTATGAGTTTTATTGGTGAGCCATTTAGTGACCCACCTACTGATATAAGGGTTGATACCTAGTTGGGTGAGTTTGTCAATAATGCCTGAGTGGACAATACTGGCAAAAGTCTTGACCAAGTCCAGGTAGGCTGTATGCACACTTTTCTCCTCATCCATGGCTCTGGTGACTGTCAGGAAAGAAGCCCACCAGGTTTAAAAGGCATGATCTCCCTTTGACAAACCCAAACTGAGTAGGTTCAAGTGTTTGGATATTTCCTGTATCTTTGTTGATAATGTCCATGATGATTTACTCCATGGTCTAACAAATAATCAGTAGCCTTGATAAATATCCACTTCAGAAAATCTATGCACAAACGTCATGTAAGATGCTAAAATATATACAAAAGCAAACAGAGATGAATCCATAGATAGAAGGAATTACTATCTTATAAAGCCAGTACCCCTTATCCTTGAACAGAACTATATGATCCCCAGAAAAGTATCTCAAGATATAAAAAATAATGCTAAGCAAGGCACAATTATCTCTTCAAATACAATAAAATACAGAGAAGGCAGCATAGCAAGTCTTCTTCATTAATGAAGAGTCCTTGACCTAATGATCAGCTACCTCACAGAAAGACAACAGAGTTTCATGTAGCACCAATAACAGAAAGAATTCCCATTCTAAAAAAAAAAATCACTCTTCTAACCCTGCAAAGAGTACTGAGAAATAAGATTCAAAGGCTGCATTTTGGCAGCTAGTATTTTATATTTTACTGACAGCAATGCCATTTTGCTGGTAAATCTGCATTCTAACTGTGCAGCTTCCTGATTATGATTTTATTTTTGTTTCATTTGTTACTTACTTTATTTACCTCTTTCTGTCTACTGTTAGACTAATATTTTAGGAGTTTAATTTAGGTGAGACAGCTGGTTGATAGGGGAGTCATATTTATTTTTATTGTAGCATTGTATATAGTTTTATATATTTATTTATTTATCATTAACTATTTAGTTTATTAAGTAAGACTAGATTACTGTTTAGAAAAAGGGATATACTGTAATTGTATTACTTGGTTGTTTTACTGATATATTTAACATATAGGTAATTATTTTGAAGACACTTTTAGGGTATATATAACAACATGGCAGATATATGGATTGATTTAGTGTGTGTGTGTGTGTGTGTGTGTGTGTGTGTGTGTGTGTGTGTGTGTGTGTGTGTGTGTGTGTGTTTGAGTGTGTGTGTGTCTGTGTGTGTGTGTGTTTGAGTGTGTGCCTGTGTGTGTTTGTGTGTGTGTGTGTGTGTGTGTGTGTGTGTGTGTGTGTGTGTGTGTGTGTGTGTGTGTGTGTGTGCGTGTGTGCATTCATGAATGTGTGTGCATCATTTCACACAACGAATTACAAGCATGAAGAAAGTTGTGGGCGCAAAAATTTTGCATGGTATGGGATGACATAATATTCAGATTAAAAAAGAAAAAAAATAGTCCCCTCAGTAAACTACTAATACATGTGAATATTTCCCCAACACACCAGGGAAGAGAGCTAACACCATCAGTGTTTTTTAGGATATTGCCCAACTCCTCAAAGGGATGGGCTCTAGACTGCACAGGTGTGTGGCAATGAAGACACAATCTGGTATACATTTTCACCATTATGTCATCAGAAAAGGCTACCATTCTGTCAACTGCTAGGTCATGTACTATATACAACTTTTGATAATTAATGTGTCTGCATAGCGCTCTGGCAGTTCCCATGATTCACACACTACATATTTGTAGTAGTATTTCTTATCTATATTCCTGTTTGTAATTGTCTTGGACAGGATAGTGACTGAGTATCCAGGTTTGCACATGAAGGTATAATTTATCTTTTTACAGAAGATGTTGTCATCTTGTCCTGTATGCCTTGAATTTGTCAGGGATCTGTAGAATGCACTAAAGAAGTTTGCTGCTGATTTTCAAGTATCCACCAGGGAAGAGTATAGGAAGATGCAAATCAGCACCTCCAAGTGACAGGACAGCTCTTTTCCAGAAAGGGGTACATCAATCTCTCTGGGTGAGTGGAAGGAGCAACTGCAAGAGAGAGATGTTCACAAGTGAGCATAGAAAAGATCAGGAGACCTACCTTCAGATAGGATCATAATGAATCAGACTGGCTGGAAACCCAGAAAGTGCAACTTTTTTGCATTACACCCATATAGCACTTTGTTTTAGTGGCTCGCAGCATGACATAAATAACTTGTGAGAAAGCACCGACACTAGAATGTAAGTAATATATTCCACATTTATGTCTTTAGTGCTGGCTAGACACTTACAAGGGTTACTGCAGTCTCTGGACCTTGATCGTGCAAATAGTTGCAGTGAACAAGGATGTATAGGTAAGGAAATACAGCTCAGGTGATAAAATGAAGCAATATACAGTGCAAGACCAGAAATTAATGGCACCAATGTATGAATAGTTTTAAAACTTTTTTGGAGTACTTCCCCCTCATAACTATCAAGCTTCACTCTCTGTGGCCCTATAGACCCTTTTTTCCCCCCACAGGGATGGTATCCATTCAGCCCATCCAAAAAGCTCAAGGGCAATACTTGACTGGCAAGACAGGTGCTGTCATATGTTTGTGGGATCAGATGTTTTTGGTTATGTGCAATGCCTCCCTTTGTTGTAACTATGATTTATTTCTGTGATTTACTTCCATTGTATAAGGCATGCAAATGTCCAAACATTCTCTACTTCTCATTGCTGTGTGCCACATCCCAAACATGACTGTCATGGATTTCCTAATGGAGTAACTGTCAAACCTACCCCAGGGGCAGACAAGCTGTCACATGATGCCTACATCCCACTTCTGTGCCAGTTTCTCCAGCTTCTTGGCTGATAGTCAAACATGGGTCAAATGGAGCATGTCTAGACAAATTTTAAGTATTTTTTTAACACATGTATTAAATTATCACTTGTGACATAAGTAAATGTTGACAGACTTCCCTTTTTGCTAATTTTATCTATCCTGGAACTGTAAAAAGCTCCTAAATAAATGTATGAAATCATGCAGTACAGATGACAGAAGTTTGAATAAGGCCACATACACACTTATCTATAGCATGGTCATTCTGTCATTACATTTATATGTGCTATTTGGTTTGGTTCAGTGAATAGTATATTTAATGTCTACGGTAGAGCTGAGCAAGAATTGATAAATCACCCTTTCATCGAATATTCAGCATATAATTTTGGAATTCATGATGTCTCATAAATGGACAGTTCTCTGACTGACAGTTCACAAATGCAAATAACCAATATTGCTAAAAACAATTGAGAAAATATTTTATTTCATGAAAGGGAGAAAGCCTCCCTACAATCTCCATGGGGAAGAAACCCCCCCTAAACTTCAAACTTCTATAAAATGACAGTGGCTATAATTGATGAAACTGGATTCAGAGATACTCAAAGAAATGGCACTTGCAGGAGTATCTGTTGGCCTTAATTATATTTAAAAGCCTATATAGGTTCTCCTGTTGTGCCTGCATTTCTTACATTATTCTTTAGAATGTGTAGTGCTTAACTTCTACAGCCATGCGTTTGACTATAAATGAGCTCAGGATTACTTTTTAGAGGGTGGGTTTAGCATAATGGTTACTTTTTTTTTTTTTACCTTTTAGATAAAGTACAGGGTCTGATTCTGACTCAGATTATTGCTAGGCTTAAAATAGCACTTCAAGCCAGTTATCCTTGTATTCCTCTATGTATAAATACACTATTATACTTTTCTAGTCATTTTACAGTCACACATTTAGAAAACAACTGGCAGCTTGCATTCTTATATAATCTATTATTTTCTTTAATTATAGTGTATGGAAGAATGTATCCATGCTTTATTTTTCAGCCTTCATCATAGATATTCTACTCACCTCTCTGTAATAATGAAAACTTATTTAGGGGGTTCCTAAACAAAGGTGGGCAGATGGCTACACAAGTAGCATGTGGGCTAGGATTCATAGACAGGTTGCGTAGTGTGCCACAGAGTGGAAAGCAGATACTTGCAGGTATGCTGTGATTAATAGCAATAACTAGCTCTACAGAGCATCAAGGAAAACTGTGTGGGAATAGATTTACAGAAATTATCCTATAATGACACACAGAGGAAAAGTCTCAGAATAAATAGTGTATAATGAGATGCAAATATGTACCTCTGGGTCACAGTTCATGAATGTAATTCACAGATGGCATACAGGAAGCTACATATTACCAACTTACCTTACATACATGTCACTGTAAGAGCAAAGTGCATTTAAATTTTGTGGTGATGCAATAAGCAAAGATGCCAGGGGCATCAGCCATCATGCATTTACTTTCTAAAAGAGTTGCTCTCTCTTCTGATTTAGAGGTCTGACATTACAACAGATGGCATGAGTGAAACTGGTACTGAGAGCATACTGCTTATCACCAGGTAACAAGATCAGCAGCTTGGTGACTCTTTGCATGTAGACAAAATGGTTCTATATTGTAAGTTCAAAGTTTGAAAACTTTTGAATCTCATATGATCGACATTATATGAACAAAGTTTTCAAACATTGAACATTTCAACGGAGATCGCCGTAGGGAATATTTCCCTTCACTTCAATGTAGTGCGATTTCTGAGTTGGTATATTTAAGTAGCGGGGAGTGTGGGCGGTGCAGGGGGGGGGGGCTTGCCTCCCCTGCATAGACTGTTCAGGTAGGTTTTTTTTATTTTTAGTTTGTTTATATTTTATGTTCGATGTTTCGAAACTTCACTCATATGGAGGTGATCATATGAGATTGAAAGTTTTCAGGCTTTGAACATATAATATAGACCTAGACAGAACTAACATATGGACAATGGCTGGCATGTATCACCTACAAGCAAGAAAGGGAGGAATGCATGCACTTCCTAAACCAATGGACACCATGGTATGTTAAGCTGTCTGTATTCCAGTTATAGGGACTTTGCAAAGTCAGACAGTTGACAGATTTGGTATATCACAGGTGGTGGCCTGTAGAACATTCAATATATTCTTCAATACATCTCTCATGCATGTGAATGAGCATACCTGTTTCACCAGTACTTGAGGGAAAAGAGCTACCTCCATACATTGCTTTTATGATATAGTCCACCTCTCCACAGAATGGGGGCATAGAGTTCACACTTACGACAATAAGGACATCACCTGGTTTAAGTTAACATCATTATGTTACCAGTAAGGGCTACACATCTGTAAACTACCAGGTCATGTACAATGTGTCTTCACAGCAATTAGGCAGTGCCCATGATTTACACATTGGACCTCCAAATTTTAAATCTTTCCACATCATGCCTAACAAAACCCCATGAGTGTCCCAGTCAGTAAATGTAGGCATTATATTTATCTTATATACAGCCATGATAGTGGTATATGTATCACTCTCTCGCTCCCCTCATATGTCACTATGATTTCACCATCTTCTCTTATGTCAGTGTCTCATACCTGTACTCATACAACTATTTATCTGCAATTCACCTCATAGTATTTGTTAACTTTATAATTTTATGTTGCTTACCTCATTCTCATTGTACTGTGATGTTACACGTGTCAGTCTATCCACATTGTAAAATAATTTTTATGCCTTTGGGTATTGATCTGTTTCAACTCATTGTAAATACTTAAAATCAGTACTGTAAATGTTGTCATCTTGCTTTTTAGCCCACCCAGTTCATGCCTGAAAATGGTCCTCAGACCAACACACCTACCTGCTAAATAAATGTATAAATAAATAAATAAATACCCACTGTAACCCTGGATGATGCCACCAGTAAGCAGGCCATGCAGCATTGCAGAAATGCAGTATAACACCATTCCCACACAGACATGTAATGTTACACACCAAGTGTTGAGGCTGCTGAAATCACATTTCTAAAGCTTAGATACATCTGTAGGGGACACTGCGGTATACCACTTCCATGGCATATGAGTCATTTGTAGCATGATGTATGCTATATAATATGATTGCAGTGAAACATGCATATCAGTTGGCCAACCTAAAATCCTTGGGCAAATTACAGCAACACTTGTAACAGTCACCACCCTGATATCAGCCAGAGACAACAATAAGCCCAAGAGACAGCAAGCAAACGCTATACCACAACCCTCTCCCTAAACAGTAGCAGGACAGTGCATATAAGTGCAGATGAAGGAGAGTTGCCTTGTCCATCTCTATGAACCTTGATGATCCCACAGTGACAGTGAAATTTGACAAAGAACAAACAGGATGTGTGCAGTCTGTGCTGTGCAGTGTATGGCTGAGTCAAACTGTGCATCAGACATCTCCACGTGTATCTGACAGGAGGGACAGTGCAGTGTTTCACAGTCTTCATTATTTGCATAGATGTCAAGGGTCAAAATGAGATATTTCTGACATCACAACCTTAGTGGATGGCCACAGATGTTGTGCTGCTGTATCAGCATAGTTCGTGTAGAGTCTGTTGGTGAAGTATCTTGCCACAACAGGATGTCAGGTATGCCCAACCATGGCATGGGGTGGAGGACTGTAATAGTCCCAGTGTGAACACTCCATATATGTACCCTTCACCTGATCTTGGAATTCACTGGACACTGTGGGAGTGATGTCATTTTTTGTCCTCTGCAGAGAAGTTGATATGACAGCAATGTATACCAATTAAGTCTGCATGAGACCTAACATGCCATCATGTCTGGGTTCTGTGACCTCAATGAGGTGTTGACAATGCTGGGTGACATCATCACAGATGCCTTGATATGAACCAGTCATTACCCTGCTGACATGGTTAGCAGCAGATTGTGCAGGGTGATAACCCTGTACATCTGCTGATTTGTGCCATAACACTGCTGCATAGTAAAGGCTGGTTATGACATCTGTTGGTACCAGGAACACTTAGAAGGCTGCTGTATAGTTGGTGTACCTACACCGTATGCATTGCATTTTTCTGGTGCTGCACCACACAGGGAGTGTGCTGGGAGTGTGGTTTAGAGCCATAATAACTAAGAATCTATCAAAACTAAGCCCAGTTTCTCTTATAAGAAGTCTAAAAGAAGGACTATTATAAATAATATAATTACATAAGGAATGTAGTCAAAAGAAAAGTGTCTTAATTCCTTGCTGAATATTAATATGAAACCATTATTAGGGGAAGATATGATTTCTAGAGAGCAAGGAAACCTGTCAGCAACAGAACAGCAGGACTGGGTGGCAGCTCCTTAGTATCAAAACATATATTAAGATGGACTTATTCTCGAGAGGTCTAGGTAGTTTAAAGATACCTACAAACTGGAACAAATATGCAGAACTTCTGCAACAGTGGCAGAAATTAAATTTAAAGTTCAGCAATGAATATATAGGGTCTATATTATAGGTTCATAGGTTCATAGGTTTATACTAGGCTATCTGCCCTAAGGCATTTATAAGCCTAGCCCAAATTTTTGTGGCTTACGCCACCCCTTATATGAAAAAAATACTGTGCCCATTAGTTTGTTGTGCCTCTGTCCAGCAGTGACACAGAGATGATTCCCGGGGTAAACCTACGATCTCCCATCCACAGGTCTAGATTTCTCTTGAACAGAGTCAGCGAGGTGCTCTGCCTCACATGGACCGGGATTTTATTCCACAGCATAGGGAGTCTCTGAGTGATAAATCTATCCCTCCAGCACATCCTATTTATATCCGTGCTAAGGTTTAAGTCACTTGCTCTAGTGGTTTTGGTGGATTTGGATTTTTTGAGGTGGAGCATGTCCATTAATTCCAGGTTGGACATGGCCTTGTATGTCAGGCACATGTCACCTCTGAGCAGACGGTATGCGACTGAATAGAGCTGGAGTTTCTTCAATCTGGCAGCATATGACAGATTTTGGAGTCCCTTTATCCTTTTGGTGAGGAACTTTGGGGTCTCTCCAATTGCTGCAGATGTCGGGTGAGATACATCCCAAATGGGGCATTGTACTCGATCATTGGTCTGATAAGTGAAGAGTACAGGGGAACAATAACCTCACTAGATCTGGATGTGAATCCCTTCATGATCAGGTGGGCAATGTAGAAGGTCTTTCTAACCACTTTAGCAATGTGAGTGTCAAAAGAAAGGCCACTGTCAACCTGGGTCCCCAGGTCCCTGATAACCTCTTCTGTGCTTAGTGGATTGCCACCTATATGGTAGCTTGGGGTTACCTTGTTTTTCCCGAAGGGTATGACTATACATTTTTTGGCGCTTAACTTCAGGCCATGGCTCTGGCACCAGCTATCTGTTTCCGTGAGTCCCTTCTGAAGGATATCCATGTCTCATGCACTTTCCACTATGGCCCAGTTTGCAGTCGCCTGCAAACTTTGTCAGCCAAAGTCCTCCTATGTTGGCCTGTACTTCTGAGAAGTAGATGCCAAACAATAGGGGCCAAGGACCGAGCCCTGTGGGACAAGACTTGTGAGCGGCTTGGAGTCTGACACAGCGCCAGCAACTCTAACCCTGTGGGTTCTGTCCTTAAGCCAGTTTGCAACCCATCTTGTGACATATGGGTTTACATTTAAGCTGGTAAGTTTTTCTACAATACCCGAGTGGGGTATTGTGTCGAAAGCCTTTGCAAGGTCAAGGTAGGCTGTATGGACTGCCTTTCCCTCATCAATGGCCTTGGTGACTGTTTCGAAGAAGTCGACCAAGTTCAAAAGGCATGATCTTCCCTTGACAAAGCCAAACTGGGTCGGGTCCAATGTCTGCAAGTCCCCTATATCTTTGTTTATGAGCTCCATTATGATCCTCTCCATAGCTTTGCAGACTAGACTTGTTAAGCTTATGGGGCGGTAATTACCAGGGTCCGTAGAGGCGCCGCCTTTGTGGAGTGGGACTACAGTTGCCATACGCCACTCCTTGGGCACATATCCTGTGGTAAGGCTGAGATTAAACAGCTGCCTTATGTGCGGGTTTAATTCCTCATTTAGCTCGTGTAGCACACAGCCGGGGACACCATCCGGTCCCATTGATGCTGTGTTTTTAGCTTTAGAGAGTGCAGCTTTCACCTGCGCATTTGAGATGTCCGGGAGGCTACACTCGGCTGGGATAGTTATCTCTCCTTTAGGGGAGAGGGTGAAGTTTGCACTGAACCTGTCTGCCAGTATGTTGGCAATGTCTGTGGGTTCAGTGATTTTTGTATCATTTTGGACTAATTCTGAGCATATCTGGGAGTTTCCAGCCAGGTTCCTAACATAGCTGAAAAAGGCCTTATGATTGTCCTTTGAATCCATGGCAATTTTTCTCTCAAAATTGGCCTTAGTTGATTTTATGAGTGCTCGTATTTTTTTACTAATAATGATCAGGGGTGACTTCCCTTTTATTGATTTTGTTCTATCATGTAATAGCTTTCTCCTCTTATTGTAAAGTTTGTTAATGGCTGGGGTCCACCAGACTGGACGTTTGCCCTTTGTGGAAAGAGTCTTGGTTTTATTTGGGATTGCCTGATCCATGCAGTCCTGGAGGTGTTCATAGAAGGCATTTGTAAGGGCTTCCGCAGCTTGGGTTGTGGTTTCCACTGGCTCAGGGGCCTTGAAGGATACCACACCAGTCTTGAGTAGGTAACACTTAGGTAAGCAAATGGTGATTATCCACCCCATGTAAGCAAAACCTTACAAAACCAGACTGTCAGAACAGCAATTTTTTTTCCAATGGAAAAAAAATCGCTTTTCCAACAAAAAAATAAATAAATAAGCACATTAAAGTATGAGATTAAGTGGGGGGCTTCACCCCTACATCCCCTACTTAAATATGCCAACTCCGAGACCGCACTACAGTGCTGAAAATGGCAAAGTACTGAAGTGGCCAAGCTAATTCTTTCCCAGGGAAAGAATTCACTTACATGCCGCTTCGATATTTTGCAGTTTCGGTTTTGTCAGTTCGACCAAGACGCATTTGAAAACATGCATCTTCGGTCTGCTGATAGGAACCCAATATATAGTATTAATCCAGATTTTATAACATTCATAAAATGCAGCTTTCTAAATTTATAAGAACAATATTTAAAATTTCTCCCTTTTTTGAGTCTTTGTCTCCCATTATTTTTGGCTACATCCAGATTTGTTACACTAAGAGCTAGAGGGATATGGATGGAAGTGATCTTCAAAAAAGGTACATGAACTAATTTTTATGGTCCCCACTAATTAATAATGTTCAGACAATAGAAACGGTACTATGATCAAATCAGTTTGTATCTTTGAAAACGACCTCTAACTAATAAAAAAGAAAAATCTAGAGAGACGTTAAAGATTTCAAGCAAGGAGATGTAGTCTGCTAGATGAGAATGGAATGCAAAGTACATCAAACTATTTGCTTCAACATCCAGCAATGTGCTAGTGCAAGAAGAACAGAAGAACAGCAAACTAAAGGTCAAAGAATGCAAGAATAAACTTTAGCACGAGTCAAAGAAAAGATGTTGAAACACTGGACATTTTAGATTTTCCAACACTCATGTAAGCAGGCCCACTTCCGCCACCACTAACACTGGCAAAGAAGATAAGACAAAGAAGACAAGGTATAAGAATAGGATGGGTATATCTGTATTAAGTCCCACAGTCAGGAGCTCCTCAATGCAAATGAGTAGGTAACCACAGAGCATTTACTTTTAACCCTCTCAATTTTTGAACTTTCTTCTGCAAAATACTCAGTGCTGAGTAAAGGACTGGGCTTTACTCTAGCAACAAAAAAATAGTAGCAGTTAAGATTTTTAACAGAAATGAGCCTGTCTATAAAAACATTAATTTGAAAATTCTGTTTTCTAGAGAACTAAACAATAGATAGAGATGTCTGCAAAAAGCATATATTTTCATCCGTAATAGTCATCGAGCATTAACAACTATTCAGAAAGCATACAAAGAAGAATTATACAGACTGCATTTCTGCTTATTTTATAACATGACAAAGGATGACAATCTAACAAAAAATGAATATTTTGTTTTAATAATGTTGATAAGGTAGGAAGAATAGCGTTAATGAATAAAGTAGACTATAGCAATGCAGTCAATTAATTAGCTGATGAGAACATTTATAAGGAAATGATTAGAAATGATTTTTCCATGTTAATAGCTGAAATGAATATAGTTATCTATAATATACAACTGAATGACTATATAACGAAAGATACTATCACTTAGTTTTGTATTCCCCCATGCAAAGATTCCCGTGAATTATTGCATATCAAAGATCCATAAGAAAAAAAAGAACTCGCAATGAGATCTATATTCTCATCAAGGAAGGACTGGACAAAACCTATATCAATATTTTTAGAAAGTAAGTTGAAAGGAATAGTACAGAAAGCATCAGATTATATAAACAGTAATAAAGATTATTTGCAAAAGGTATCTAAATGGGAAAAGAACAATGATCATGACAAATGAATGTTTATTGCTGGGGATATTTATTTGTTGCTTACTTCCAAACCAAATTACTATGGTATAAAAAAAAATAAAAGAATATTTAATCAAAGAAATAAACTTTTCTAGTTAGAAATAAGTACTTTTTGTGAACTGCTGTGCTTGAATATACTATTTTTATGGTTTATAAGAGTGAGTATTTACAGTCATATGGAGTGGCTGTGCTAGCATTAGTAGCCACTAGTCATGTGACTATAGAAATGTCATGCTGGGAACAGCAGTTTGTTTTAGCAAATACTTTATGTAAAGATAAGCTATTATTTTTAGCACTTTGTAAATGATCATTTTAATGTGTGGATGCACACAACAAGAATTTCAACAACTGTTAGAGAATTTATTACAAAGAACAACTTATTTAAAATCTCAAAAAAAAACACTATTTCAAAGAAACTATTACATTTCTTGACAAACATACACACACACACACACACACACACACACACACACACACACACACACACACACACACACACACACACACACACACACACACACACACACACACACACACACACACACACACACACACACACACATATATATATATCAAGAGAGAGAGAGAGAGAGAGAGAGAGATCTTGAAATGAGAGAGGTTCTATAGCAATGACAATATATAAGAAGTATACAATTAGAAATATATTTGTCCATAGGTCTAGTATGCATCCAAGCCACAATTTTAATAGCATGTTTAAGGGCTAGATGAATAGGACATACAAATTAAACACTGATGGAAGCACAGCAATAAAACAAATAATTGAATTCTGGAGATGGGATATATAGATCGAACTTTAGAAGAAATACCTTCCTGCATGGGATTTGGGAAAGAATCTTAACAATCCAAATGCCCATGGACCTGGCTTCACTGAAGCAGCAGGTGAGTATGTTTTAGATTAAGTAGGGATGTGTAGAGAGGGTAAACAAGGGCAAATATTTGTTGCAACATGGAATGTTGTGAGGAAACGCAATCCAATAAAGAATTAAAGAGTGTTAATGAAGACACAGGAGTTTGGTTTCCTCTTTCACAACAGATTGTTAAAACCCCAAAAATAAAAATAGAGAAAAAAGTTGTAAGTGGTTAGCTTCAAGTTGGAAAAAGAGGCAGCAGATGGACACTGGGTATTTTAAGCAGCTCAACTGAACAATGGGAAGACAAGGAAGGCAGTTAAGGATGTGGACGGCAGGTTAGGCCAGGCAGATAGCTGAGAATGAAAATAAGATTGGACTCCAACACTTTCTGTGGGCACAATGCAGGCCGACTTGAGTCTTCCATGGCTGGTGAGAAATTCGCATGTACTAAAAGTAATCATAAGTTATGAGTTCAATGTGGCATTAGACCCCAAAAAGGAAAGCAAGATTGCAGCAGATGAATTTCACAGATGGAGGAGCATGAGCTACATTTTCATACTATGAAAAGAAACAAGCTCGCAAGCTGGATGGATTATTGGTGGATGTGAAAGCATGTAAGAAAATCAAAACTGTACACTGTGGTGAAAGAAACATAACAGATGATGCAATTGTTAAGCTGAGCTGGTAACTAGGAAATCAAATGATAGATCCCTGGAGATGGAGTAATGGGCACTGGATGAGTAGAAACAATGTCAATACAGGAAATAGTTGTGGAGATGGTAGATGTAAATAAAAATTCCCAGGGTACACTGGAAATTTGTGAATAGGATGGACTGCAAACTGCCTGGAGGATTAATATTATGGCAAGAACAGTGAGAATTTGAAAAGTGATAGCTCTAGAGAATAAGATTGGGGAGTTGCAATGAACTGAGCAAGGAGAGGTAAAAGCTGAGGATATAAGCAGAGAAGAACAAGTGGACTTAAGGAACAGGTTAAAAGGACATGAGAAATAAAATCAAAATGCTGAAGTGATGAGAAGAAGGGCTGGATGGGGGGTGCAGAGAAAGATAGACATTGTGATGGTGATGGGATGAAGGATCAGAGAAAGAAAGCTTGGATCAATTCAATATAAATTTAAAGGGGAGAGGAAAGCTGCATGAGCAAGCAATTAGGGGCATTATTTTGATGTTATTACACTGAACTTTATAAAAGAATATAGTCTCCAAGCTGCACTGGCTCCTAAATGGAAATGATATGAGTTGTGTTTGGAGGAGGAAAAGAGAATACATTTACTGATAGGAAAGGAGAGGCAATAAAGACCATCGGACATCTGAAAGGGAGTAAAGTGAGTGAACCAGATGGATATCCTACTGATTTTTCTAAAAGAGTCGCCTTTCAAATAAGCAGCACAATGATGCATCTTTTCAATGACACTATAAATCACCAGCTACCAAAACTGATACCCACATTCTTTGTGGTTTATTCTCTGTAGTTCTGTCTGTTTGAGAAGACAATAATTATGTCATTATTTAGCTATGTTAGAAAGCTGAGAAACAATATACTACATTGACCTAAAGTTATACATAATGATGGCTCCTATTGTGTTTTAACAAACATTGACAATATCTTTGCAAACAAATCTACTGCCAACATCACCCCCAAGGCAATGATCCAAAGCTTTGAAATATATTACTCTCCAAATTATCTGTAAAGATCATTTACTGAAAACTGAAAATGCTAACCAAAACCAAGAGTATTTCCATCATGTGATCCTGACAATATTCCTAGTTGATTACTTAACAGTAGGAAAACAGGAGCATAGAAAAATGGAAATAAAACTAAAAAAAGTGAGCACAGAGACCATAAGATGCATATAAATAAACAGCTTTAATTAGATAAACTTTAAAGTTCTTGGCATGCCTCTGAAGCACTGAATACTGCTTACCTCCCAAATCAAGCAAGGCCTTACATGCAAGTCTGGTGTAAATCTGTGTTTACCGATTCAGTCATGAAGACCTGCCTTAAAGGTAGATAAGTACTACTCTGTTTGACTAATAGTAGCAAAGTACTCCAAAGGCTGGGAGAAGACTGCTCTAAGAACCTTCCCTCCAACTCTTCCTCTTCATGTTTTGAATAGGTTTAGTTCACTAATTCAGGTGTTTGTAGAGGCCCTGGCTTTGTGAAGAAATAGGAAGTCAAAGAGGAATGAGACTTACATGGATTGAAAACTTACACAGAGTGCACTTCTGAGAAGGTGGTAGGCTACTGACCATAAGTTTAGTCATGCTAAGCTTTCACAATAACTGAAGGATTTTTGGTTAGAAATCTTTGGGGCCTTTCCAGGCGAGATATATTCTTGGATTTGTACACAGTAAAGGATGTGTTGTATTCAATGATTGTTCTGATAAGGGAAGATTGCGGGGGTAGGATGATTTTATTTGGCTCTTGAAGATATTCTCTTAGCAATTAACTGGGCCATGTAGAAAGATTTCCTACCTGTGGTGGACACATGATGATTGAATGAGAAAAGGAGAGAGAGGGGGAGAGAGAGAAAGAGAAGACCACATAAGTACTCAGGTTTCTTATGACCTTCATTGTCTGAAGAGGTGTACTGTTTATAACATATAAGGTGGGAGGAGCTTTTTTGCTGAACATTACTATACTGCACTTTTTTTTTTTTCATTTAACTTTAGTCAATATACAAGATATGTGCAGACTACAACTCTTGCTAGAGATCTTTAGTATCAGTGGATGAGCAGATAATAGTACCCTGCGTGCTCTCATCACCAAACTTGGTAAACCACACTTCCTGGATATTGGCTATGATGTCTGAAAATAACTGCCAAACAGGACAGGACCTAGCCCAATCCCTGTGGTACACTGCTCATTGCAATTTTAAATTCAGAGGGTGCACCAGCAAATTTCACAACCTGAGATCTGTTGGATATCCAACTTTAATCAAGCAGACAACACGGGGGGGGGGGGGGGCGTTTACATTAAGTCTGTCTAATTATTTGATAATTCCAGAATGAGTCATAATACCAAAAGCCTTAGTCAGGTTAAGCTAAGCAGTGTGCACTGAGTGACAATTATCCACAGGATCTGTAACCATTTCAAAGAAACTTACTAGGTTCAAAAGACAGGGTCTGCACTTCAAATAAACAAACTCTGTGGGTTACGGGATGTAGTTTTGCCCAGAAGAAGGTGGCAGCTTAATTTGGTCCCTCTCCCCACCAACATAGTGACTCGACAAAATAAATGCAGTTGCTACTGGAGTTGAATAGCAGAAATTGAGGTTATGAACACAGGAGAATTGCTACAGGTAGAAAACAGGTTACTCCATTTAAGGAGGTGAATTCTGGAGAAAAACTGATACTGCAGTTGGAGTGCCTTTCAGTGATTATTCACAATATGCAGGTCTACCACGCAACAGTACTGAATGTTCAGGATATGCTTCAAAGCTTGCAGACTCAAATAATGCCTGCTGTAGAGGAGAACAAGCAGAGAAACGGGACACAAATAAAGAATTGAGCAAACAAAAGGAGATAGAGAGGAAAGTCTGCATGTTACAAATAAAAGTGGATGATTTTGGAAAACAGAAGTCAGAGAAGTAATGTGACTATAACAACGTGTGAATTACTGGAATTTTGCAGACCATAGATGCTAAAGAATAGCCAAATATTGAGGAAAACATGGTCAGAGAATGAATGAAAATAGCAACAAATCTTATTTGGAAAAGATGCCAACTGTACAGCTACTGAGGAAAAAGGCCAGGAGGAAAGTATTACAGATAACACAGAAAGAAGTTACTCCCCCCCAAAAAAAATGCAGATTTCACAGAATGGTGCAAAACCCAAGAGTATGAATGAAGGGTCACTCAGAGGGAATGCCAACCTAGAGAAACAAAGATTACAAAAGGGACAAAAATAATAAAAAAATAGTCAAAATCTCAGACATAGCTGAGTTTAGCAGGCACCGCTCCTAGAAATAACAAAATGGAAGCCATAGTGGACACTCCCAGAGAAGAAAAAAATAGAAAAATAATGAAGTGTAAAATCACCAAATAGTGGAGAGAAGACAAGCAATCAGACTCAGATATGCAAGATGAATATTGCTAACATACTAAGGGTAGTCTGCAGAAGCTTGTCCATAGAGCTGCTCCCCTCTGTCCAGTTGGAATAATACATCTCAGAAGTGGAGTGAGGAAGACCCTTGCAAGTACGTTTAACAGCTGGCTCTGCTAGCTGTTAAAAGTTCTTGAGAGACTATAACAGGATTGATTAACTATAAAGACGATGCTAAAGAATGGATTACTGAAATGTATAAAAAGCACTGATTTATCATTTTTGACAATGTTTAATCAATATGTTAAATAGTGCACATACAATTTTACCATTTAAAATGAAAGCTATAAATGACAACATAAGCTAACAATATGTCTGGAAGTGGTTTAGTTTATTAAGCCACTATATTCATATTCATAGTATGCAAAATGTCAAGGTATATAGCAATGTACAGATTTTGCTACAGTGGATCTGCCGATTTTACAGCTTATAATTAACACAGACGTTGACTTGTGTTAGAGTCAGATATTTATGTAAATGCATTGCAGTTAATACATGTGTGTGGTATAATGTTTCTACTACAGGAGAAAGAGCTGAAAATAAAACTGGCACATAAGTTACAACAACAGGAATATCCATAAATACAATGGATCATAGGATGATGGAGGGAAGAGAGGAGTGGTAATATCATTTTGTAAAAGCTTAAAAGTTCTGTTAATGCTTACAGAACAAGGACACTGAGGAGGTGGCTTATATGGAGACGATGAATCCAAAACAGGAAAATAGTGGTAGGCTACACACTTGCGCACACACACACACACACACACACACACACACACACACACACACACACACACACACACACACACACACACACACACACACACACACACACACGCACACACACGCACACACACGCACACACATGCACACACACACACACATATATATATATATATATATATATATATATATAGAGAGAGATATATTTATATATATATATATATATATATATATATATATATATATATGTGTAGATAGATAGGGTCTATATTATATGAACGAAAGTTCATAATAACGAATGCTCTAAAGGGGAAAAATGCCGGACCTCAATCTCCTTATTGTGGGGGGGTTGCACCCCCTACACCACCATTAAATATATATACCAACTCCGAGATCACACTACAGTGAGGAAAGGGCAAATATTCTGACCTTCACTGTACTGCGATCCCACAAGAAGCACTTTGAGGTCTGGCATTTTCGCTCTTCAGAGCATTCAATATTATGAACTTTCGTTCATATAATATAGACCCGATAGATATACAAAAAGATATAGATATATATGCCCCTAACACTGATGACCTAACAGTTTTGAAAACTTTAACAGTTGAGGAACAAGATATACAATGTTACTCTGAGTCCTGAAATGGATAGTTTTCATGGCAGAAACAATAACATAAGATGTTATGTTACGTAATAACATAGGATGAAGACTCTTGAACATTTAACTGAAGATAACCTTATAATATATGGAGAGATACGATGGGGGAATATATCATTTACCTTTTTGACAACTGAGGGAGCTCAAGGCAGCATACTAGACAATTTTTTAATACATAAGAAGGATCAGGCAAAAGTAAGACAGACAACCAGACATACTACACAGATACATTTTAGACCATGCCACAGTAATTGTATAAAGGCATTGGACCAGAAACTGAATAGGGTGGACTCATAGAAACGGGTGCAGTATAATTGGAGAACAAAGGAGCAATAAGACAAATCAAAAGAGGAAATTGTTTAGTAATAAGGATAGTGACTATGAGAAGGATGCCTTGCATAGTCTATGTTGGGAGGGGTTAAAAACAGCATAATGGCAGAGGAAGGTACAGGCAAGCTTTACTCCGTAGCTTATCGCCTACTCCAAGGAGATCTCTGCCTAGTATATAAAGCTATGTCAAACCCAGAGCTGTTGGACATGCTACACCTAAAGAAATTCCAATCCCTCCAAGCTACTCACTCTAGGGACCTAAACCTTGTCACCACAATAAACAGGACACGCTGGAGGGATAGATTCCTGTCCCTGAGACTTCCTATACTCTGGAATAAGCCACACATCTATGTCAAGCAAAGTTCCTCATTAGCACTCTTCAAGAAAAATCTTGATGTGTGGATGGGAAATAGGAAATACACCCCGGGATCACTTCTGTGGCTCTGCTCGACAGGGGCACAGGAAATTAACTTTCTTGGGTGGCATAAGCCAGGGAACGTTATTGACTAGGCTTACTTAGACCCTTGGGCCGATAGACTAGTACCTACCTATGAACCTATAAGATATTGTCAAATAAAGTGTGAGAGACAGAAAAAAATAGATTAAGCAAACTGCAGGATCTTATTGTGAAGATGCAAAAACCAAACGGCTGCAGGTACACTGAGGTGCCCAAAACACACAACAACAGCTGTTGTAGGATCTTATTGTGATAGACAGGAATTCTGTATTTCTTCTGATGCTGGACATAGATGGAAAAGTCAATGTCACTACTTCAACTAAATTACAATAAAATGGTTTTGATTAGCATAAGGGAAGGCAAGGAATGAATTGCAATCAAGGATATAAAAAAGGTAGACAGTCCTACTGTCTAGGACTGGAGGTAGGTCGCACATATAAGGGATAGTTATAAAAATAAATTAGAAAATTTGCACCAGAAAATAAACTATTACAAGAGAGGGAGACAGTAGAACATATATTATGGAGGGTAAGATAAATGATTTTAAGATTCTCCTTCATTTTATACATGTCATTACATGGGTCCACTTTTAAATCTTGAAATACTGAAATTTCAAATTTCAGTATATCAAGACTGGAGTTCTCGAATCCATGATAGGTGTGGTGTGGTGTGTAGGTTATTATATGCTGTCTCTTTTAGGGCACTGTGTTCCGGGATTTCCACATGGCGGCTGATGTCTGGTTATGTATGGAGATTCGGGTAGGTGTTTAGTTTTTCTTTAGGATTTTGGGTGCAAATGTTTTAGATTTCATTTTTTAGGGGAGTTTTAGGTTTAGTTTGGGTTTGTTAGGTGAAAGAGCGGGTATGTTACTATTGGAAGTGTTGATTTTTGTACGTGTGTGTGTGTGTGTGTGTGTGTGTGTGTGTGTGTGTGTGTGTGTATGTGTGTGTGTGTGTGTGTGTGTGTGTGTGTGTGTGTGTGTGTGTGTGTGCATTATTAGTGAATGTAAGTATGATAATGTGCAATGGGAGTGTGGGGCATGTTAAAGTAGTTTTTTTTTTTTTTGAGTTAGTGCGACCTTGGAGTTATTATATATAAGTAGTGGGGGTGTGGGAGGGGAGTGGAGGTGCATCCCCTCACATGGAGGGTACAGGGAAGCTTCTCCCCCTGCAAAATCATATGTTCATGTTATTTGTTTTTATTTATTATTGTTTTTGTTTTTATATTAGGAGTGGGTTGTGTTTTTACTTTTGTTTTGTGGCATACAGTGTTTCGATGTTTCAGTGTTGTGCGCTTTCGTGTTTTTGGAGTTTCGAACTTCTGGTCTCGATATACTGAAATTATTTCAGTATTTCGAGATTCAGAAGTGAATCCCATTAGACACATACCAGTGATATCTGACCACCATACCTCTCAACTGTCCAGATTTTCACAGAATGTCCAGATTTTTGGCTCATATTTTTGGTTTGTTCCTCAATAAAATTTCTGATTTTTCTGGCAAATCACTCAGATGATCTGAGGATTGAAGTCACTAAATACTGTCATACATCTGAGTTTCAGACTTCATACCCTTCAGAAAATGTGTGTTAAAACAAACCTTGTTAGCCAGCAACTTTCTATGTTTCTAAGAACAATATTTAAAATATCTCCCTATTTTTTGGGCCTTCGTCCCCCCATTTTGTCGCACTTCATCCAAATTCTTACATTAAGAGTTTGAGAGGTATGCTGACCACCCATTACTACAGAAGGCATTACTTGAAGAATATGTAGGCACGGCACTCAGATATAGAGCTCCAAGACAAGAATTGCTGACATTACCGACAGAAGGAGGATTATGGTCGATTCACCTGGCATCACAGGTCATAGAATTTGATTTGAGCAGTGGATTAGGCTACAAAGAAGGTAAGAATGTTGACATTTGGATGGGAAAAATGTGGCCTTATACAGAGGACCAATATGGCGAACACTTATGGAGAACTGGGTGAATGGTCTCAAATATGTAACATATACAATATGGAAAACACCGACACATAAAACAATCTGAGATTATATAGAGATTAAAGATACAATGCCCTCACTAAGCACAGGAAGAATGGGAGTGCAAGTAGCTGGGGTGATTATCAGAGCTGGATATTCTCAATAAGAATGACACTAGGCAAGAGGGAAGAATACTTCTTTACCAAAAATTACAAAGGCATTATCAGGTTACAAAATAACATTTTGAGCAGCTGAATATTTTATTGAATTTTCATACAAACTATAGAGGGAGGCTTAGTGAAATAAATGAAGCAGTGTGAAAAAAAAGGAGGAGGTAGTTTAATATACAAGGACACCAGACAATAAAGAAATATGAAAAGAAGAGTGATATGAGAGTGGGTCTGAATGTTAAGGAAGACATACGCAAGGGAGTGATACAAAGTGAATAGGAACAAATATGGGAAAATGGCTGCCTCCATAGAAAATGGCTGATTGTTTGCAATCAATAGATGAAGGATCTTACATTCATGCTACAATATGCCCAACGAAATATGTGTGCTAGGGAGATAAGGAAGCAAAATGTTGGAGCTATGGAGCAAAGGATGCTTCATATGTTTTCGCAGTGGAGAATGGCACAGCAGAGATGGAAGCAAGCAACCAAAGGTTGGTTGGAAGCATTAATAAAAACACTATTACCTGATCATGGGAAACCTTGGGACTGGGGACAGAGAAGGACACATTAGGGTGGCAAAAGAAAAATCTGTCCACCAGATCATTGCATGTGTTTAGTCCAAAGACAGTGATAGCTAGAGATGGCATAATAGTGCACATGGCTAAAAGAGGATGTTTACACCAAGAATATTTAAAATTGATTGGATGAGATGGAATCTCTAATCCTTTATATAGAATATTATATACTTTTGAGGGTCGAGCTCTTTCTTGCTTACTGTATCATTAGAGACCAAGTTGTCTTGGATCTCCTGTATTTCCATAAGCCCAATGTGTCCACCAGTAATAAAACATGGGATCTAAATCTCACCAATAGATAAAAAAGACATGGTAGAGGGATGGGTTTATAACACACTGCAACTCATCTTCCTTTAAATATAACCTATTTTACTGGATAGATTTCTACAATCTACAAATTTATTCCAGGATTAACTGGTATGGCTTTCCTGAAGAAAGGAGGTGCAACTTGAAGGAAGGTACTTTCAAGGCATAAGTGGTCATAAAATTCAATAGCCTTTGCAATATCTATGAATCCATGAGAACAGAACTGTAGAAAAAGACACAGGAATTGTAGATAGAAAAAATGACAATGAAAGAAGGTTAAAAACTAAAACATAGAAGAAACAGTGTCGCTTTATACTTCAAGAAGGTCATATAGTAAACCCAGCAGTTAGTGATGTTGCAGAAAGCCTTTCCAATTTTATAGGTATTGTTTGTGCTCCAGGGGTATGCCAACTCCATTCATAAAATAACACAACAAATCCTGATTGACATGCATTTGTTAAGTTTCAAAGCATGCAGCACAGCAGGCCATACTGTCAGAGAATGCTAGAACCTTTATTTTTATAAAAATGTATAAAAAACATGAAAGAAACATAGAAATGATCAATAAAGTAAACTATCTGTATACGTTCTGGTTACCTATCCTGCTGCAGAATGGTAATAGTACTGTTCTGTGGAGTGGGATAGGTAGTTATGAACAGTATCAGGAACATTTCATGTTTTCTGTCAGTTATGACACGAACTAACTGTGAACACAAAGTGTTAATCCACTCAGACAAGTGGATATTGAACCTGTATGGTTAGAGAACTGAATGGTGAGTCAACAATAGTTGAGTCCTACTTCTGCAACTTAGTTCATATATTAAAAGTCTGTTAGGTATTGGATATATACCTTTAAATTGTAATGTGTTGACAATGTAGATTAGCTAGTCACCTGATACACACAAGTTCTGGGCAATTCCTGTGGCATTACAGAATTCATTGAGTTTATATCACATCTGATTGTGTGTGCTTATTAAATCCCTTGCTGAGACAGAGCACTTTGTACAAGTCACAGGGAGACCTTTATGTCATGTGACACTACAAACAGCGTAGATAAAACAGTTAAGTGAAGCAGAATGAGAATGAGACAAAGGGTGGCCTAATCAGACACACACTTCTGAGAACACTGCTTATTTGTACACCCATCATTCCAGTAACTCATCATTTCAGCCAAATAACTGAGATATGTGCAGAAAGACCATGTTCAAAATTTGTAAATAACATTGTGATAAAGAAAACTTGCTACAAATGCGTGCATGCATTTTGAAATGCAGAGCAGAGTGACAGTCAAGCTATGAGTAATGAACTACACATGCAGTATGTCAAATAGGAATTTTATTGCTACACTTTTCTAATTTGTTTGAGACCATTTCATAACCAGCAAATACTCTCAGAATCAGATTACTCCTGAATGTTGGTATGCAAAGCTTAGTGACCTTATCTAGTTAGAACAGATGAACATGTCCAATCAACACAGAATGCATAATATAACTCACAAATATCATGGAGCTATGTAGCATTTTTCTTCTTTAAATGTGATGTCAGGATCAAATCCCCCTCCACTTTACTAACTTTCCCTTTTTGTCTTCCCAAATCATGTATTACTCAACTTATCAATTCATCTGTTATAGGTATTATGTTCCTTGCTACTACTTTTTCTATTCTTAGCAATTTTTGTATCAGGTATGTATTTATTAATCATCTCTATTATATATTAATTAATCATATAACATATGCTTGTATTGGAAAATAATGTAACCTTTTTCTTTCCTCTGTGATAATTCTCCATTTGAAAAAATGCTTTCTTGAAAAAAAAAAACTCATTTATAAATTAATTGTATGGAGTTTTTTCTCCCCGGGCCTCTGCAGAAAATGGGTCATTGGACCAGTCGGACATTCCCAGTACACAGATGTAAAATAAACCAAAAATAAATAATTCTGGTCATTTGGATTAATTGTGATTGGTCTTATGACACCCATAAGTTTTAATCATTATCAGTAAGTTAGTTCTATTATCTGTAAGTTTTAATGTTTGTTCAGGCTCAGTATACCCAAGAGTCAAAATTATTTTCTTAGCAGAATTGTGCTTGCAAGGCATCTTGCAGTGTTCTGTGTTTACCTTTCAGACATACACAGATCCCTTGACATACAAGCCTATAGAGACACCATAGGCATAAACAACAGAATACTTCTTAATTTGAATCACTTACTCTCTGCACTGCATTCTGTTCCCTGAGGAGCCATTACCTTGAATGCATGCTCATTGTGTTACTCTGTTATCCTCTAATACACTCCCCACTTTAGGCTGGCTCAGGAACATTGTTTCTTTCTTACAATGATTCAGGTTGCTATGTATTAGCATACTGCACTGGCCTCCAGCTTTCACAAAGGCAGTAATACTTGAGACAGTGTCTGCTGCATTTTGTTTTAGTTTTTCATAACTGTGAATGACTTTTCAGTATAATCAAACATGTCACATGACAGACTAATCTTTGTAGCTATCCTTTTAAAAGATTACATGGCCTTATTTGATGTTTGTTATTTATTTATCATTTGTTAACCAGTCTGTGTGAATCTTTGTTAACCAGTCTGTGTGAATCTTTTTCGACTGTGACCTGGACCTCAAGAGCAAGGGTAAATATGGTATGTATCTTCTAATTAGAAAACCTGGAGAAATTCCAAACAGAAAAGAGTGAGCAATGCAAACTTTACGCAGACTGTAACAAGGAATCAGAGCTGAATTCCAGACTAGAGCACATCCTACCAGAAAACTCTGGTGCTGCCCCACACAGGGTAATAGACAAGGCACTTAGACTCATGTTACAGTACTGAAACTATAGATAAGTGCTATGATATGACAAAGTACACTGTAAACAGCCATATTTCTGTCTCTCATTTTGACCCAGCTTACCTAATGGATACCAATCCTTTACATGGAGTGTTTGTTATATATCTCACCCTCATAAGTTATAAAGTGTTCATTACACAAGCTGTACTTTCAAAAACTGTACTGTGATCTAGCATAGTACCGTAGAGGCTGCAGGTTCCATGACAGACAGTGGGTGGCACCTTCTGATGCCCCACACAAATTGTATAAAATCTGATTCTTACTCATGGCCAGCTCAGTGCTGTATGAAGTTTTTTACAGTATCTGAACTATTTATTATCTGAAAGCCTGTCTATATAGGAATTACAACTTTCCGTTAACCAGTCAAATAGTGTAAGCAAATATGTCAAAAGCAGAAACAAAAAGCAAACTACATAAAAATACTAAAAGCAAAATAAATATTTCATAAGTAATGTGATACTTGGGAAGTGCTTTTGCGTTTAGTATGAGACTTCTTCAGACCAAGTTATCTAATAACAATAAAGCACTTAAATAGCTAAAATCACATAATTCAATCAATGTGTTAAGTTTTTTTTCTTCTCTGGAATACCTTAATTTTTTTTTTGTCATTTAACCCAGGACAAATACATGCCTCAAGCTTAAGCTACCAGCTATACTCACTCCAATCTAATTCCTCCTCTAAATCAAATATCCAATTGAAGTCAGACACTTTGTCAATTTTGCTGCTGCTACAAATCCCGGCATGTTTGGCTAGGGCATTTCTAACATCTGTAAATTCAGCTGCATAAATGTGTTATAAATTCTGTATGACAACTCAGTAGTAGCGCTTCCTATGCAAAAGGATGCTCAATTCATGCAGCAACCTGCATAAACCAATATTTGCTTTTACAGTTAAAGCTTTCTAGAATTTCATTTCTACATTTCTCAAGGTAATTTCAGAAAACTCCTGCACTGATACATTTACAATAATTACAATTATAACACCTATACATTCTTCTCCTAGGGCTAGATGATAGAGATCAATTATTAGGATGAGACTGAAACAAATCTTTCAAATGTTTGCCCCTTTTCTTAAGAAACTTGGACTCGATGTCAGTCTACCTATAACCTCTGAAGAACCTTGTAAGATCTTCCAATTATTTCTAATAATATTTTTTTTTCAAAAACATTTTTATTCTAATAATATTTCTAATCACAAATTGGTCCACAGATGACTTAACCACCATGACAGTTCTAAAACCAATCTGATTAGATTCCTTTGCTTGACTAGTAGCAGTGAGCGTAACATCATCATCATCATCATCATCATCATCATCATCAGCCCCCTTTTTCACATTTTCTACAAGGGGTCAGGTGTCGTGTTAACTGTCACTTTCCCTCTAGATTCAATGCCACACTCCTGCCTTCGTAGACACGCATGCCTGACTGCCACAGATCTTGTCTCACGTAATCCATCCACGTCTTTGCTGGATCCCCTCATCTCTTCTTGCTTTCTTCCTGTCTGCCCCAAATCTTCATCAGCTTGTCTTCTGCTTTTCTGCACATGTGCCAGAACCACCATAATCTGTCCTCTGTTATCTTTTCTGCAATTGCAGCTACTTTGGCTGCTTCTCATTTGTCTTCATTTCTATGTCTGTCCCACAGTGTGCATCCTACCACCCATCTTAGGCACTTCATTTCCATCACCTTTAGCTTCCTCATCTGCTCCGCCTCTGATGTCTAGGTTTCTGTACCATAGAGCAGTAATGTTCGCACCACTGTTTTGCACACCTTACTTTTCAGCTTCTTTGACATTCTTCTATCATTCTCTACATCTGGCAATCTATGACAGCTGGCTGCAGCTCCTTTAATTCCAGCTTTGACTTTTCACTCAGACTTCCCTTCTTCTCAACTCTTCCTTCCAGATACTTAAAGCTATTAACCTTATCCACTATCTTCTCTTTTATTTCAGCTCTCAGCTTCTTCTGATTTACACCCCCCCCCATTTTCTGCCATTGCCACTGTTGTATCTATGCTAAGTTTCATCCCATGTGCCTCCAATGTTGCATTCCATTGCCTTATCCATTGCTGAAGTTCTTGCTTAGAGTTTGCTTGTAATGCCACCTCATCTGCATACAGCAGCTTTGTTGATCTGTCCCCTCTGACTAGATTACTAATGTAATCCTTCACCAGTATGAACAGCAGCAGGCTCAGATCTTCTCCCCAACTCATTATAATCCATTCGTTAAAGTGGTGGCATCATCTCTGCGGTTGAAATCCTGCCATTCACCCAGTCTAAATCACAAAATGGCATTAGAATAAATGGTGTTACCTGGACATCCCTGATCTCCTCCATATTGCATAGAAGCAAGCACAGAATTCTCTCCTTTTTGGTACAGTCCAACAGCAGCTGGCTCAACCTTTTATGGCCCGAGACCTCAGAGACCTCCCCCTTCTCTTTCTGTCCATGCAGTTTGAAATCTGTTCTTGGAAGATTCTGATTCTATGAGTGTAATGCTTTTCCTCCCATGCAGTCTGTGCTTGTAGTTACGTCAGGAGTGGCAGATATAGCTTTTTAATTCAGGGAGACTACACATTTTATGCAGTCCTTTATCTGTATCATTAGACTCCTTTCATCTGTCATTTCTGTATAACCTCTTTGTTTAAAAATAACTTTTTATTGAATGCAATTTTAAAAATGTCATAACTCCCAACTGTATGCTGCTGGTACCCTCCCTGTTGATCTAAGTGACCACCTTCTCACTTATATAGTTAAGCAAAAAGCTATTAATCTGCAAAAACCCTCACTCAGAAAAGTCAGAAAGAAAAACGACTTTGACCCTGCCAAATTCCAGTAGGAACTTAACTCCTGTAATTAGTCTATGCTAATACACCTCCCTTTGGAGGAGGCAGTTGCATATTTTAACAATAAATTCCTTGAAATCCTTGGCTGTCACGCACCTGCCCGCTTAAAGCAAACTAAAGCTAAAACTGCACCATGGCTTTCTAAAATGTCTCGACTAAAAATTAACAACAGAAACAAACTTTGGGCCAGATGGTGGTCCACTAAAGACCCCCATGAACATGTTAAATACAGACAAGCTAGGAATGAAACTAAAAAAATCCATCTTACATGGCAAAAAACAATACTACTGTAATCTACAGACAGCCAACTGGAACAACATTCTGGGCTGGTCTGAATAATCTGCCTCACCCCGATAAAACATCTACCCCTATCCCAGCTGCTACTGGTGACAAATCCCCTGAGGATGTCTCAGACAGTTTTAACCATTTCTTTACTAAGACAATTCAACTCTAGCCAGCCAATTACCTCCTAGCTCTTCCAACTCTGATAGTGCCACCCATTTAAACTTACTCTCTTTCAGTTTCCAACCAGTGCCCACTTCATGTATTTATAACTTAATCAAAAAACTAAAGCCCACCACACTCTCCACTGACCAACTCCCTGCCAAATACCTTCAAAAATCAGCTGATGCTATTGCCTACCTAGTTTCTATACTAATTAATCATACCATAGCTGAGGCTAAATTTCCCACCATTTGGAAAACATCCTATGTAATCCCAACACATAAAGGAGGTCTCTCTACTGAATTCTCCAATTATAGACCAATAGCTATACTTTCCCCACTTGCAAAGATCATGGAAAAATGTATACACAAACAGCCACCTAATCCAGAATCACCTCTTAGCTGATACCCAGCATGGCTTCCATCCACACCACAGCACAACCTCCCCCTACTAGCTTTTACCAATACTATTAATAACAACCGAAACAATAATCAAATATCCTCAGCCCTCTTCTTGGATCTTTCCAAGGCATTTGACATGGTAGATCATCAGCTGTTGATACACACCCTGCGGACTTATTGCCTAGATTCTAAAGCCCTTAAGTGGTTTAAATCTTACCTCAGTGGGAGGCAGCAGGCTGTTCTCTGGCAGAACAAGATCTCCAACCTATTACCTAACACCCTTGGAGTCCAACAAGGCTCTATACTAGGGCCCCTTCTCTTTTCCATCTTTATTAAGGACCTATATACTGTCATCCCTAATGTTAGTTGCATCCAGTATGCTGATGATTCCACCCTGATTTGCTCAGCTACATCTTCTGCAGACTTGAGGTTTGCTACCCAGGCCACCTTTAATACAATAGAAAACTGGCACTCTGAACGTTGATTGTTACTAAATTTCCAAAAAAATAAAATGCTGCTATTATCACCCACACAAAGGTCTTCTGGTTTTACCTTCACCATAAATGCAAAAGATGGGACAATTATCTCCCCTGACCCTTCTGCAAAACTATTAGGTGTCCTTATTGATAACAACCTAAAATTTTACCTATACATAAACCAATTGATCAAGACCACAAATAAAAAACATGGGTCACTATGCAGAATAAAAGCCTTCTTAACCCCTCCAGCTAAGATTGCTATAGCCTGCTCTCACCTACTCTCAACACTTCTATATGCTTCCCCCTTCTCTCTAATCTAAACAAGTCTGTACTTAGCAGACTATCAACATGTTGCAATCACATTTGCCAGGTTTGGCACTGGCCTGCCCTTTAGAACACACCACTGCATCAACCTTAAACCACTTGAGTGCCTAGAACTTTCCAGTCTTATCCAATTTAACCTTCTGGTTGTGGTCTAGAAAATCCGCCTAAATCCAGATAATACATCAGCCCTTAAAAATATTGTCTCCCCCTATAACAATCCAAGACTGCTTCAATCCTCAAACAAACTACTAATTCAAACTATCAAAACTAACAATGTAGCTGGGGGCTCCCTCTTTGCAAACACTGTGGGCAGAGTCTGGAACCTACTCCCAGCTGATATGACATTGCTCTCCTCCCTAACCCAATTTAAAACCAGACTCAAACAACATCTGGCTCTAAACTGGCTATGCCACTGTAACAAGCCTGGCTAACTCTTACCTTAAATTATTAGTCAATTTACTGTCAATTTTCCCTAGACTATAACCATGGGGTGACCCTAACCTGTGAATTTGTTTTCCTTTCTTTGTACATATCAAATATGTAATCTGTTTTCATTATTATTAAATGTTAATGAGTGTCTTGGAGTTTTTCTCCCCGGGCCTCTGCTGAAAATGGACATGACTCCAATCAGACTATCCCAGTCAACAAATGTAAAATAAATAAATAAAATAAATAAATAAAGTATTACATGCTGTGGGTAATGAATATTCACTGTGCTGACTGGCAAGCATAAATCCTGGCCATTGAAGTTACCATAAATGAACACTTTATTTTACATTCGACTTTTCATTATGCATTTGTTATATGGGCAAATGAAACTGTCAAAACAATTGCTAACCTTCACACTGTTGTTAGTTGTTTCTGTCAAAATTGTGCTAACTTGTTTATATTGTAGTGAGATACCACCAAAGACTAACATGTATAAACATACAATGGTGAGTTACATAATATTGAACAACAGGTTTCAGCCAGTTGTCCTGGGTCCAAACAACTTGGAGACATCTTATCACTAATAACACTAGCAGTAAGGTATGTGAGACACAATTTGTACATCACAGAGGTGATTACATTTAACTGTAAAAGACTATACACAGCAAAATTGCTGCAATATTTCTGAAAACAAATTGTCAGTGAATGAAGTGTAGATATTACAGCTATTCAATAATCACATCAGTGTCATCATTATTTCTATTTTTCTGCAAGCAATAGTTTTAATGTTATTATATTTGCATTCAGGAAGGTTGCTTCGCATTCAGAATTTCAGTGGTGACTGAGACAATTCAGTAACCATACACTGGGACTAGCCTAAGATGGTACTTGTGTTTTTCACTTATTTGTCAATGCACTGTGAAATCTTAGCGCCGACTGTCAGCTCATATTACTGAACTGTGATAAAAGTCGTGGTGAATCAACTCAACAAAACTATTCAGAAAACTATTGTTGCCATCATTCACTGTTTTTCTTGGTTCTGTGTTACACACAGCAACATTTTACATGCCTGAACTGGAAGACAAAGTAACATATGCAAAATAAAATTTACCACATCAGCAAAATCAATGAAACAGAGTACACAAAAGTTTAGTAATTTCTTAATAGATACTTTGAACAATAGTAAGCAATGAACAATGCATACAAAAAGTACTGCAGCTGTCATTACTTTGACATAGATGTATACATACTTGTAAGGTACACAAAAGCAAAAAGTTTTACATCTTTTGTGTGAATATTTTAAAATGCACAACCACATACTTATTAAGTAAATGCACACTTTCTCAACTGCATCATCTATTTTTCCTTTTTGACTTTTGAGAATTATACAAATAGGCATGCCTGACCCTTACTGACACACCACTAAGCCTTTGAAAAATGTTCAATGGAATGAAATGTGCAGAAAGATACAGCCTAAAAAAATCAGATAATTGTCATGGACAATGTATTACATAAAGGAAAGATGACTGCAGTTTAACTCATTCACTCCAATGGAACTCAGGAAGTTTGCACTCTAACTTCCAATGGGTGGAGCCTAAGCCTTTTGACAAAATCAAAGTACGTCTTCACATTTCAAACAAATGTTTATATCTTTGGAACCATAGCAGTTATGAAAAAAAAGTATAAATGGCAAACTTGTCTGTGCAATGCTCCTCATTATTTAGCTGTGCTTAGCTCTGCTCAACCATACATTAGACATGTCCCAGACATTTAAAAATAGAAACCGGATGTGTTAAATTTCTATTTTTTATTTTTAATTTCTGTGTGCTTGTTTGCATGATGCATGGTGTTATTTAGCTATGCTTAGATCTGCACAGCCATACATCAGACATGTGCCATACATCTAAAAATAGAAAACTGATGTGTTCAATTTCTGTTTTTTTTTTAATTTTTATGTGTGTTTGTGTGATGCCCCACGTTATTTAGCTATGCTTAGCACTGCGCACTTATGCATTACCCATATGCTAGACAGCTAAAAATAGAAACCAGAAGCGTTTATGTTCAAAGCCCAGCTTTTTTATCAAGATGTAACAAATGTGTATGTTCTTATGTATACTACATTTTGTTTACTTTATACTTTATTGATTATTGTAATGTGTGCATGAAAATTTATTGTTACTCACGAAGCTTTTCTCCCCGGGCCTCTGCTGAAAAAGGACCTGTGTCCAGTCGAACTTTTCCGGTAAACAAATGTTAAATAAATAAATAAATAAATTTAATTGGTGTAGTTCTGCAGTGCTTAGCAATATGCAAACCCACGCAGTGAAGCTGTCCTATGCTTACAGGCACCTTTTCAGTATATCTGAAGGTATATGAGTTCCCTTCACTATCCCAGTGGCTCGATAAATGTGTCATGACCTAGAGTGTAGTGAGTCCTGGATAGTAATATCTTTTACACATACTGCTGTGAAACTGTGTCAGGTGACTGAAACATTGGTTAACTTTAAATGTAATTATTGTTACATTTAGAAAAGGTGCACAATGCTAAGAATTGCTTAAATATGGTCAACACTCTGTGTTTTCACTTTACTAAGCTTAGTTTAAACATGGGTTGTGTGAGTTTGTACAATGCAAACTGACATGACACATTTTTGAAAGTTACAGTATGATGTGCAATGATGGGAATGCAGCCTATTTAAAGGGCAATAGGCAGAAATTTAACATTATTTCTTGGAGCTTGACATTGACTGTGGGTATGGTTGCTGTCGTGGGGGTAGGTGTGCACTTTATGGCATAACAGTAGAGTGTACAGGAGTCCAGGGTTTTCAGTTGACTCCTTGAACACCTCTATGGACCCCTGCTGCTGCAGGGTGATTATCAGGGCTGAGAGTGTAAGTCTGAGGCCTGGAATAGTTTACCCAAGGACTTGACCAGTGCAACTGCTATCCAGCACACTGGTGAACACCATTCCCGCACATATCTACCTGCCTTTCACTGTTTTCCCTTGCTTGCACCCAATTTCACCACTGCCCCTATCTTCCCAATTTTCTTTTCTTAAAGAATTATTGAGCCATGCTGTGCTATGCACAGCATCTTTAAGCTATGCTAAATGCCAGTTTATTACTACATGTATTTGAAAGCATAATAATCATGTTCAAAAAGTACACCAGTGTCCTATTTCGAATGCAGTACCATTTCACTTGAACAAATGCGCATCAATCTGCCAAGCCACATAGCCAGGTAATTAGCACAGGTGCTTTAAGCAAAACATAGTAATTGTCATTTATTGTCATTAAGCTTGTTTAAGCAAAGCTGCACATCACTCCATTTCATGCAAATCTGCTAAAACATTAATGGAAAAATAGGAATTTAACTGAGACTCTGTTAGAGAAATACATTAATATAAAGCTGTACACATACTAATAGATGTTAGTGAGGTATGTAACTGCAGGTAAGTGTGCAATTATATCTACAACATGTAAACAGGCAGCCACTATAACAGTGACTCTGTAGCTCAATCTGTTAAAAGTTTCAAAAGCATTAATTTTGGGTTCACATGGTTCTAGGTTCAAATGCAGCTATGTCTAGCATTTAAAATACATGTATGGATAGATTACGATTATAAATTGTGATATGTATGACTGTCTTATCACCTAACCCAAAGCAGTACAGATGGAATGTCTGCTTCTAAATAATGGAAATGAGAGGCTTACAGATAGGACCATATTTTAACTATTGCTGTTACAACCCTAGAAAGTGCATAGAATGTCAGGTTATGCATTATCATGAATTCCCAGAGGATTCTGAAGTATGTAATTCAAATGTGGCCCAGTAATAGCAGACTGCAGCCCACCAAGATGTGCTAGTGATATTACATACAACCACAGCTGCACAAGTAACATACATAGATGGAGGCCATGATAGAAGCAAGGGTTGACAGCACACACATTCCAGATGACTAACATGATATAACACATGACTTGGCAGTTGTCCAATTGGTTGACATAATGGATAATGTACCCCTACCTTGTTCTAGGATACACCAAGCATTTTGCCTTTTACTCTGTTAATAATACCTTTGGCAAACATACTTACCTTAAACATATACCTTAATTTCCAGTAGGATGAGTTCCCTCAATCTGTCTCTGGCTGTACATCCAGGCTGCCCATATGTCCCACAGTTACTTTTATATGTTATCCTGCACATTCTTCGTCCTCTTTGTCTATACCTATTGCTTGCAGCAGCAGCAACTTCAGCTTGTAGCACACCCATCTGTATGTAAACAGTAGCTGCTGCAAACATTCTGTCTGTGCTGATATAGTAACTTTACCCCAGTGATTTCCACCCCAACATAGGAGAAAAGGGATGAAATCTAAATTTGAGCCTTATATATTGTTGAGTAGTTGCATGAGATCGGCTGACCATACTGCAAATCACCAGCTGTGTAGGCTGCATGTAGCATTTCTGAACCACAGATTGGTTCAGAGGCAATCACCTGCTAATGAGAACCATCTTAAAAAGGCAAACTTCTAGCTAGCAAACCAGTGTGTATGAGAGTTAGTTTGTATGATTAATTCATTGACACACTATATACAAGAAAATGAATGTCCGAACATGCTCAACAGCGAGCACTACAGTTTCCAAAAGTATATTAAAGCATATAAAGAAAAAACTATGAAGTTTGTCACAAGGCTAATTTAATGAATAAAACATGATTAAGTGCTTTCATCAACACCAACCTTGACTTCCTCAAAATACATAACTACTATAGACAAACCAATAAATGGCATTTAATTTTGGCGCCAGTGGGTTACAGCCAATAAACTCCTAATATAATTTTAAAGAGACACTTAATTCCATGAAATTAAAAAATATATATAAATGAATTAAAACCATCTGTTCAAATCATATTATACACACAATTTCATAAAATATATAAATAAAATACATATTATACAAATATTTCATTTATTTCATCTATCCAAGTCTGTGCTATGAGTTCATAAATGTGCTAACAGAACAGGCTTTATATTTATAGGGATACTATCATTTAATCCTGGGAATGCAGTGGCATCTAATAACAGCCTTCACATCACTTCTTTTTCCCCCAGTATAATCTTAACATTTCCTCCCCTTGGAACTTAAAATAATGATCATTCCCCTTATTTGCTATATGTCTATAAAGGGCATTGTTCAGGTCTTTTTTTCTAATATTACAAAGGTGATCATATATTCTGTTCTTAAACAATCAGTTTTCCCGATATAATATCCCGGGCATACCATGCACTTCGCTATATATACAATGTGCTTGGTATTACAATTTCCATTTTTAAACCAAACTTTGGTTTTGTTCAGATTGTCTAGAATAACACTATCTACCTCCAGAATATAATGACAATAGTTACAGCTGCCACATTTACAAGTGTGGCCTATCTCATTTTGCTTTCTCATATTGTCATTACTCATTTCCTAGGTACTCTTAGCATTCCTTTCCATTTTGTAAACAAAAGTTAGTTTGTCATCTGATAAATGACTAATATCATCATCAGCCTTAAGAATGTTCCAGTTGTTGCACATTAAATACTTGACCCTATCAACATAAGGGCCATATTTAACAATACAGGCTCTATTATAGTGTACATTATTACTACAAACTAATCCTGCCTGCGTCAGGGGAATACCATTTCCCAATATGGGCTTAAATTTCTTACCCCATTCTTTTCTAACAAAGCTACATCCTCAATTAAGCCCTTTGAGTATCCTCTCTCCGGAAATAAAGAACTAATGTACTGAATTTCCTGAACCATATCATCATAGCATGAGGTCATCCTTACAGCTCTGATACACTGTCCCTTAAAAATGTCTCATAATAATTTTCTCAGATGATTGCTCTCATATTCTAAATAGTTATTACTAAAAGTTGTCTTCTTAAAAATCCTAGATTCAAATCCAGTAGGGGTATTGGTAATGTAAGTGTCCAGGTATGCTATACTTGCTCTTCCAACACTTTGTGTAAATTTCAAAAATGAACTACTGTCATTTATATAACTAATAAAGGGATTTATAATCTCTAGGGGACCAATTAAATGCTATTTATTGGTTTGTCTACAGTAACTATGTATTCTGAGGAAGTCAATGGTGGTATTGATGAAAGCGCTTAATCATGTTTTATTCATTAAATTAGCGTTGTGACAAACTTCATAGTTTTTTCTTTATATTCTTTAATATACTTTTGGAAACTGTAGTGCTCGCTGTTGAGTGTGTTCGGACATTCATGTTCTTGTATATTCTCAGTTGGCTCCTGAAACGCTTGAAGTTCTATACCATTGACACAGTACTTATATAGCTGTATCTTTCAACAGAGGAGTATTGTACTCAATCAGGTATGCAACCATTTGTTTCCAACATGATGCATATGTTTGAATATACGTAAGGAGGGTGGGAATTACATCAGTAAGCCTTTTTTAGAACTGTACTGGTGATGTGCCATTGATCTCCAGCTGAGTTACACGTACAGAGGATGCAGAGTACACCAAGGGTATAATGCTGTGTGATAACTAGGTACACAAGTCTCCTGGATACTTCCTTTGATAGCAGTTGTAATAGTACACTACTATTTTGTTGACACTGTTGTTTATAAATATGATATGGGGGGATTTTTCCTGCTATGGGGCACACTGCAATGGATTCCTTTGTTAGGTGTGTGATCATACATAAATATTTGTCGTGGCACAAACAGGAGTAGGTCACTATTGCTACTATCCTAGTTGCCTCCACGCCCTTTACATGATAGCCGCACTGTTGCATATGAGATGTGTACCCAGGCAGGGAATACAGATAGCCGACCTTTATTGCTGTATCTCTACATACTGTAGTGTCACATACGTGATCCTAACATGTGTTTTCATTTTTTTGTATTTCAGGAAATATCATACAAGCATGAATAAGGGCACCATTTACTGAGGCAGAAAATGACCTCATCATTGTGACTTTGTGCCAACATTGCCAAGTTCTGCTGTACAGAGGGAGAGCAAATAAGCCAGACCGTGCAGCTCTGTGGGATGAAATGGTGCATAACATCAATGCTGCCAGTCACCAGAATCGTACCTATGAGCAGGTATGTCATCATGTCACAGATATGATAAACTCTCCACGCAGACATGCAGCTGATGTGGCCAGGGAATGTCAGGTCACTGGTGGTGGGCCTGCAGAAGAACATCCTTTTTCAGCAACAGAAGAATTCCTGGCAAGCCTTGCTACACAGGACAGCTCCTAGGCATCCATCAGCCAATATGTTGTGGACGTGGGTGCCTCCCATTCCCCTCATGAGGAGCATCCAGGAATGCTTAGTTGGATCAGCATTGGAATACTTTTGCATTCAGCATGTCAATGTGTATATAGTTTTACATGGGTGTCAGGTGTTTTATGAGGGGGGGGGGCAGAAGTTAGCTGCAGTTTTAAGTTCATGTAGAGATTGTGACCCACATACCTGTTAACATAGCAGCTACTGTAAATGTGAGATATTTGGACAATTATTTCTGTTATACTATAACATGCAGTGCTATTGCCATTACCTCTCCCTCAAGTTTTTTTAGGACCGTCAGGAATCAGAAGAGGCCATACTCCTGCTGCTGGTAAGCACAAACTGTTTTGTCAGAGAGGTAGATATAATTCAATGTATTCATTAAAGTGTCATCCCAGGCCTGCTGGCTGGATTGATGTACTGTCAGCATGATTGCTAAATGGACATATATTTTCTGAATGTCCACAGTTTAGAGTCATACCTCTGCCTTGTAAGAGTAACCATAGTGATAGACTTGACAGTTTTGTCAGAATGTTACAGATTACCATAACTGTCAACTGTGAACATTTTTGCAGAATGTCAACAGTGCACATAATTTATGTTTTGCTCATGAGATTCTTGTTTAATGAATAATTATTTCCAAATAATTACAGATTGGGTTAGAAAATAATGTCCTCATGTCCTGTTTGAGGATGGGGGTTATACAAGTCTGTGATGGTGACAGCAGTGTATAAAGCTTAACATATATTGCACCATAGTACTGCAGAGCATATAAAAGCAGTTATTGATGTATTGCTTTTTCCTTTTTATCACAGGTGACTGGGGAGATTGGTCATTGTCCCCTTCACAACCTGATGTCAGTATCTCCAAAACTCTGATGATAATGGTGGCCAAATAGAGGCACAGCTGGGGGTTGCAGAGGCTGAGTCAGACACAGAGGTTGGCATCCCTCATTCACCCTCATTATCACTGTACACAGCCAGTATGCCTATGCATACTCAGTCCCCTGAGGCCACAAATATTGGACAGTCAGAGGGTAGGGGCACTGAAGAGGGAAGTGTGGCTACTATGGCTTCAGTGACTGTCCATAGCCAGACAGTTGGCAAGGTTCCACACAGGTGGATTGATAGGGGTGCTGGTAGGAGGCCTGCTGTCCCTCCACCACCTGTAACAGGTGTCTCATCATGTGTCACCGGCATATGTTTAGAGCCATCATGAAGGCACAGGCACATTCAGAAAGGAACTCCTGATGGATGCTTAGGGTTGTGGATGCAGCACAGTCTGACATCTGTGACTGGCTCCACCATATTAATGATACCCTGGAACGGTTGACTGACACAGTGGAAAGTGGTAGGTCTGAGACATATCACAGACTACCTGTCTTAGAACACATGTTGTCTGTATTGGAATGTCTGATTGGAGTTGAATGTTGATTTCGTGCACATAGGTCAGCAACTGCATCTGCTGAGAGTCAATGCCATGCACAATCATGTTCCCATAGTAGCAGTACATCCAGTGCTCCAGAGAATAGTGCGCTGTCCACACCAAGATTCCTATGGAGGATACATTCCCAGCAGACATCAGTCACCATCAGGTAGTAGCACAGCATCTGACCTTGAGGATGGAGGTGCCAGTGCAGCTTCTGGCAGAACCAGTTCCCATGTTCAGGGGCAGAGACGATAAACTGTCCACTCTACCATGCATGGTTCACAGCTGTCCAACATTCAGGCACATAGAGCTAGTACTGAGCTTGGCTGTGTTCATGCAGACACTCACACAACACTGTCAGAATAAGGGCACCTACAGACACACATGCTACATTTCCATGGTCCATCATGCCTGCTTCTCTTCCTGAATCATATACACGCTTGCTAACCATTGTGTCAGCTTATGCCTTCTGCACCCCCACACAACTGTGCAAGTGATGATAACTGTGCCACATCCCTGTCATCTTTATCATGGATGCAGGGAAATAAAGCTATGTGTCTGATGTACTGGGTGACTATCTACATTAATATGAATTTGTTTCCTCTGTTGTTGCTGTAGACATGCTACTTGTACTGGCCATTTACAGATTTTGTACTTTGCCATTTATAATGTGTAGAGCATAATTTGTGTACAATGTGATGGATGCTGTTGCAAGGGCTTTGGAGTCACACAATGAAATGTTTCTCATGGAAATGTTTACATTTCACTTTCAGGATTGTATTGGACACACCCCTGGGTATATATCTACAATTTACCCATCAATGTCAGGACACCAGATTGAATGTCAGCACAGGAGAGAAATGTCTTCAGAAAGGCAATACAGTATAGGTTCATGGGTTCATAGGTGTTTACAACGCTAACAAGCACAAGGGCTTCTTTAAACCTAGCCATGCATCCCAAATCTCTGACAAGGTTTGATACCCTTGATAAGTATAATGAGGGTTTTAGGAGATGAAATACTTTCAGACAGGGTCCTGTGAGAGGAACCATTTACAGTTTTCCTGTGTCCATTAGAGACATATGTCCCAACCAGGGATGACTGTCCTGTTCCCCATCCAATTGTGTAATGTGTACTTGATTTGCATTAGGGTAGAACTCTGCTTCTCATGGATGGGGCACCTGTTCCATATAGGGTGTAGTCTCTAGGATGCATACCTGTCTCTCCAGCACATCCTACTTATACCACAGGCAAGGTGTAAGTCTGTAGAACAGATAATTATGGTGCTAGTTGTTCTGTGGATGTGCAGGAGTTCCACAGTGGGGTCTGGCAATGCCCTGTATGGAAGGCATAAATCTCTCTTCCAAAGGCTGTAGGATACAGAATACAGAGATAGGGCCCTGGCACAGTCCGCATAGGACATTTTATGCATGCCCTGTATTGGTTTAGTGAAGAACCTCTGTGGATTTTCCAATTTCATATAATGCTGGTTATGTACATACCAAAGGTGGCATTGCACTCAATGATAGGTCTGATAAATGCCGAATACAGTGGAACAAAGACTTCCGTGGACTTACATGCCATACATTTGTTAATAAGATGCGCAACATAGAATGATTTCCCCAACACTGTAGACACTTGACAGTCAAAGGCTAGATTACTATCTATGTGTGTCCCTAAGTCTCTGACTAGTGGGTCAGCTGTTAGAGGTATGCTGTCAATATGATAGTCACCAGGACTGGATGACTTCCCAAAGCATAGTATTTATGCATTTCTTGGCATTTAGTGTTGCTCCATGACTGTGACACCAGTTGTATGTCTGTGTCCTCCCCTCCTAGAGAACATTTTTTCAGTGTTGGATTCCGTGACAGCTCCTAATTTGCAATCACTTGCAAATTTAGTCAGTCAGAAGCCACTGACAGTGGCATTGACATCAGACAAGTAAATGCCTAAGAGGAGCTCTTTGAGGAATGATTTGTGAGGGAGTCCACTTGTGAATGGGCTGTTTGTAGAGGTGGACTCCCCTATGCTAACTTCCTCGGTCCTGTCTGTGAGCCACTTGGCTATCCACTGGCTGACATACTAGTTTGTACATAACCTTTTGAGTTTGTTAAAAATGTCAATTGGAGGTATAGTGTCACATGTCTTGTCCAGGCCAAGGAAGGCAGTTTGAACCATTTTCCTCATCCATTGCTTTAGTTACCCTCTCAGATAGGTCCACCAGATAGTTAGGCATGGTCTGCTCTTAATGAAACCAAACTGGGTTTGGTCCTTCTTCTGGATGTGTACTACATCTCTATTGATCATTTATGTGAAAATTCTTTTCATGTCTGTACATATCAGACTAGTGAGACTTATGGGTCTATAGTCTTCAGGGTCTGCAGATGGTCCACATTTGTGTAGAGAGATGACTGCTGCTGTTCTCCATTCATGAGGCACAATGCCTGTTTGGTGGATAGAGTGAAATAGTAATTCCAGAGGCTCTGAAAGGTCATGTTTCATGCTATTTAGAAGGCATGATGGAATATTGTATGGGCCCATTGATGTAGTGTACTTGTTCTCTGAGAGAGCATTAAGAACCTGTTCCCTTATGATAGTATGGTTGCTTATATTTGATGGTATTTCCTGAAAGAAGGGGGAGAGACGGGTAAAGTTGGAGTTCAATTTACCAGCCAGGAGGTTTGCTCTGTCTTCTGCCTCATTATAGATGGTTCCATTTACAACGAGATACGTACAAAATTGTGTATGTCCTTTGAGGACAAGGACATATCTAAAGTATGCTCTGTGGTTATCCTTGGCCTGGGAGCCCAAGATTACCTCAAATCTGGCTTTGGTTGACTTCATTTATCCTCTGAATTTTTTGTTCACTTTGATGAGAGTGCTTTTATCCTGCTGTGTGCTGCACATGCTACATTTTGTCATGAGTTTCTTCCTTCTGTTATACAGCCTTTTGATTCTGTGATTCCACCAGTGTGGTTTGTTTTTCATTTAGTTCTGTACTTCTCCCTGATGGATACGGCTGCCTATGCTTGTCCAGGGTTTCTGTGAACACTGCTGCATAGACTGCACTGTTCTCAGTGTTTATGGGTCTTGAAATTAGGCTAGTATATCACCTAATAGCTGGACTTTAGCCTTAGAGTAGTTCCTGAATATTCCATGTCTAGCTGGGAGTCCATGCTTCATTTTTACTTCAAAGGAGATCAATTTGCATTTGCCCCTTACCAGGGAAGACATTACAGTATGGGGCTGTGCATGACTCGCCCATATTGGTGAGGACCAGATCCAGTATGGTTGCACCCCTGTTTGGTATACTGAGTATCTGGTCCATGGAGTTTCTGTTTACAAAAGCCAGGGATCTCTATGCCTGTATGTATGTTGTACAGGATTCCCAGGTAAGAGTGGGATAATGGAAGTTACCCATGAATATGGTATTGGGTTGGATAGTTAGTGTTTCTAAGTTTACATACATGGTATGGGTGCCATGGATCATAGAGGGGGCCTATAGCTTGCATGGAAGTAGTATTGGATTTTGCCTATTGTGATTTCAACCTGGAGAAGCTCAAGTGGATTGTCCTGTTTGACCAGCCTTGAAGTATCTTTAGTTTTGATGTACGAAGAGACACCTCCACCTTTAGTCCCTGCATGTGAATTAGCTGATCTAAATGTATGGAAAGCATGATGACCTTGCACTGTTGGTGTGCTCATTGTGGCTTTAACTCATGTGTCAGTGACTACATAGATGTCTTATGAAAGCTCGAATAAGTATTTCTAAGTATAGTCTAGGGAGGTATGTTGCAGGTCATGTACTCCCACATAGGCTATGACTGAGTCATATTATAGGACATTACTAGGCTAGGGTCCTTACAAACCTAGCCAAGTTCTACCCTTATTTCCATGATCAGCACTAATTGCACAAGTCCAAGAGGGACATAGGTGACACCTCCATTCTGAATTTATGGTTACAAATCCAATCTTCCACATTGCGTTTGAAGAGGGCCAATGAAATGCTCTGTTTGACATGAAGTGGAAGTCCATTCCAAAGGTGTGGTAACCTCTGCGAATCAAATCTGAACCCCCAGCATGTTCTATTACTGACACATACCAGGTTAAGGTCTTTAGAGTGAGTAACCTGTGTACCATTTAATTTGTGAGTATGCAGCATTTCAAATAAAGCATGGTCAAAGATTGTCTTATATGCAAGGCATAGATCACCTATTCTGTATGAAAGAGACTAAAGTGACAGTGATCTCAGATGATCCACATATGACAGATGCTGAAGACCATGAATTGTCCTTGTGAGGAACCTTTATGGTCCCTCCAACTGTTACAGGTGCTTGGAAAGGTACATACCAAAAAGGCCATTGTATTCCATTATTGGCCTGATAAGGGGAGAGTACAGATAGGTTATAACTCCTTTCATTTTCTAGATGCAGTGGCCTTACTTATGAGATGAGCAATATAGAAGGACCTGCTTACCACTGTGGAGACATGATTATCAAAGTTAAGGTTGCTATCAACCTGTGTACCTAGATCTCTTACCAGTGAGTGCTTACTTAGTGTTCTGTTACTGGTGTGGTAGTTAGCAGGAACATTGCACATATTGAGAGGGATAATGATACTTTTCTTTGCATTGAGGTTAAGGCCATGAGTTTGGCATAAATCATTTGTGTGTGTGTAAGACCCTCTTGAAGGATGTTGAAATTGTTTGGAGATTCTATGATTGCTCATAGTTTGCAGTCATCAGCAAACTTTGTCAGCCACAGACATTTAGTTTTAGCTTGTACTTTAGAGAGTTAGGTTCCAAATAATAGAGGTATCAGGACAGATCGCTGTGGGACACCACTGGTTACAGGTGTGTTGTTGGAGGCAGATTCCTCTATTTTGATTATATGAGATTCAATCAGTGAACCAGCCACAGAATCTTCAAATGATGTCAACATCCTTCTAGTGGGTCTTAAATAGATGTTTGGTGCCAAAGTAATGGCCTTAAACTCATTGCAAAAAAAAAAAGTATAATTCCTTTCAATAAAAGCGATGTTCCTGCTAATTACCACATCAATAGCAATACCTTAAGTATGTACACAGTGGTGAATGATGTGGGC